>NC_092715.1:188339899-188643425 GCF_047496885.1 Scyliorhinus torazame | reverse complement strand
TACTGAATTGTGGTCACTGTTCCCGAAATGCTACCCTACAGAAATATCAACCAGCTGGCCGGGCTCATTCCCCAATACCAGATCCAGTACAGCCCCTTCCCTAATTGGACTGTCTACATATTGTTTTAAGAAGCCCTCCTGGATGTTCCTTACAAACTCTGCCCCTAGCACTAAGTGAGTCCCAGTCAATATTGGGGAAGTTGAAGTCTCCCATCACAACAACCCTGTTGTTTTTACTATTTTCCAAAATCTGTCTACCTATCTGTTCCTCTATATCCCGCTGGCTGTTGGGAGGCCTATAGTAAACCCCCAACATTGTGACTGCACCCTTCTTATTCCTGATCTCTACCCATATAGCCTCACTGCCCTCTGAGTTGTCCTCCCATAGTACAGCTGTGATATTTTCCCTAACCAGTAGCGCAACTCCGCCACCCCTTTTACATCCCCCTCTATCCCGCCTGAAACATCTAAATCCTGGAACGTTTAGCTGCCAATCCTGTCCTTCCCTCAATCAGGTCTCTGTAATGGCAACAACATCATAGTTCCAAGTACCAACCAAGCTATAAATTCATCTGCCTTACCCGTAATACTTCTTGCATTAAAACATATGCACTTCAGGCCACCAGACCTGCTGTGTTAAGCAACATCTCCCTGCCTGCTCTGCCTCAGAGCCATACTGGCCCTATTCCCTAGTTCTCCCTCAATGCTTTTCACCTTCTAACCTATTGCTCCGGTGCCCACCCCCCTGCCATACTAGTTTAAACCCTCCCGTGTGAGACTAGCAAACCTCACGGCCAGGATATTTATGCCTCTCCAGTTTAGATGCAACCCGTCCTTCTTATACAGGTCACACCTGCCCCGGAAGAGCTCCCAATGATCCAGATAACGGAAACCTTCCCTCCTACACCAGCTGTTTAGCCACGTGTTTAGCTGCTCTATCTTCCTATTTCTAGCCTCACTGGCACGTGGCATAGGGAGTAATCCCGAGATTACAACCCGAGAGGCCCGGTCTTTTAACTTTCTGCCTAGCTCGCTGAACTCCTGCTGCAGGACCTCATGCCTATGTCGTTAGTATCAATATGTACAATGACCTCTGCCTGTTTGCCCTCCCCCTTCAGGATGCGCGCTACCCGTTCGTAGACATCCTGGACCCTGGCACCAGGGAGACAACATACCGTCCTGGAGTCTCTTTCACATCTACAGAAGCTCCTAACAGTGCCCCTGACTATAGAGTCCCCTATGACTATTGCTCTTCTGCGCTTTGACCCTCCCTTCTGAACATCAGAGCCAGCCGTGGTGCCACTGCTCTGGTTGCTGCTGTTTTCCCCTGATAGGCTATCCCCCCCGACAGTATCCAAAGGGGTATACCTGTTCAAGAGGGGGACAACCTCAGGGGATTCCAGCACTGACTGCCTGCCCTTTCTGGTGGTCACCCATTTTTCTGCCTGCACCTTGGGTGTGACCACATTTATATAACTGCTATCTATGATGCTTTCCGCCACCTGCAAGCTTCTAAGTGCATCCAACTGCTGCTCCAACCGAACCTTGCTGTCTGTGAGGAGCTCCAGTTGGGTGCATTTTCTGCAGATGAAACCATCCGGGACGCTGTAAGCCTCCCGGACCTGCCACATCTCACAGTCAGAGCACTGCACCCCTCTAATTGAAATTGTGTCAATTAATTAGTAAATTAAATTTAAAAGTTAAAAAAAAAAGTTACTGTTAACTATATGTTTCCTAGCACTAGATTTCTACTATAAATGTGAAAGCTAAATACAGTACTTTTCGATCTCTAGCTTAAATACCCCTCTAAATTATAATTAAGTAATAAATAATAATGTTTAATTAGTTTAACTATGCTTAATTTTTTTAATGAGTGTAGCTTCCCAACCAGCCAATCAGGTCACAGCTTTACTGTGATGTCACTTAAGTTTTCCCCCCCCACACACAATTTGGAAAGGTAATAAAAATAAAAATAAATAAAAATCACTTACTTACCTTCCCAGGGGCTCAGATGCTCTCTGGTTCTCTCCCTGCAGATTAAAAGTTACAGACCAGAAGAAAGAGAGAAAACAAAACAGAAGGGAAAAAGCACCTTCTCCCACTCTGCACCGAATTACCTCACTGCACCAAATTACCAATAGTATAATTTCCGATTTCTCACCCACCAATTTTTCCTTAATCAATTTAAGTGGTCCTCGTACCTCATGACCAAAAGTTAGTTCAAAAGGACTACATTTGGTAGACTCATTAGGTGCATCCCTAATTGCAAACAATGCGAATGAGATTCCTTTATCCCAATCCTCTGGATAATTTTGACAATACACCCTCAACATTGTCTTTAATGTCTGATGCCACCTTTCTAACGCTCCCTGCGATTCTGGATGGTACGCAGTTGATTTAAATTGTTTTATTTCTAAGCTATCCATAACTTCTTTGAATAACTTTGAAGTAAAATTTGATGATCCTTGATCCGATTGAATTTCTGTGAGTAGTCCATATCTAGTAAAGAATTTAAGTAACTCCTCCACAATCCTTTTAGCTGTAATATTACGTACTGGAATGGCCTCTGCAAACCTAGTAGACACATCCATTACAGTCAAAAGATATTGATTCCCACTTTTTGTTTTAGGAAGCGGTCCGACACAATCAATTAGGACCCTCGTAAAATGTTCCTCAAATGCTGGAATGGGTATTAAGGGCACTGGTTTTATCGCTGCTTGAGGTTTCTCTATCACTTGAATGTGTGACATGATTAACAAAATTTAACTACATCTTTATGGAGTCCAGGACAATAAAAATGTTTCTGGATTTTGAGTTTTCCTTATTCCAAATGACCTCCCACTGGTACCTCATGTGCAACTCGCAACACGTCCTTTCTATACCCTACCGACAATACTACTTGATGAACTTCTGCCCACTTTTCATCCGGCAGCATATGTACAGGTCTCTAATTTCTCATCAAGCCAACACTTTTACGGTAATAACACTCTGGTATACTCTCAGATTCCTCTTCCATATATGCTTTCTGATATATCCATTTTATTTTTACATCTTTCTGTTGTAACTCCGCCAGTTTTCCTGAACTAAAAATATCCGCCTCATCTTCCACCTATTCTTGTTCTTTTTCAACCACCTGACCAAAAATCGTTTCTGATAATGCACTTCAACTTCATCTTCACTCTTTGATTTCTCCTCTTGTCTTATCCTGTAACTTTGCGACCTTGTTACTACACAATTCGGAAAGATCCCAGGATATTCGTCCTTCAACCCTTCAGTTGGCGGATTTTCCACTGGCTTATCAACAACAGTAGGTATCACTCCCTCCTGCGATCCAGCTATATCATGTCCCAAGATAAACTGTATTCCTGGACAAGATAGTTTATCTATTACTCCTACTACCACTTCACCACTCTTCACTGGACTTTCCAACCTTACCTTATATAATGGAACGCTACTCCTCTCACCCTGAATTCCGCATATCACCACCTTTTCTGGCCACATTCTTCCCAAACTACATAATTCCTCATCTCTTTCTATTGAAGATTGATGAGCCCCTGTATCTCTTAAAATTGTGACTTCTTTACCTGCTCTTCTTGATACACATGAGTAAACTTTACCCACACAAGTAAATTCTTTAAAGACATCTGGCACCTTCAGATCAATTACTTCTTGAACAGGCTGTACAATCGTTTGCACCTCCTTCGCTTCCCTTGGGCTTTCCTTTACCACTCTAACAAATCCCACTGTCTTATCCTGTTTTACCACATCAGCCTTCCCAGTGCTTTTCTTCAACCACCAACACTGTAACTTTACATGGCCTAGTTTATTACAGTGAAAACATTTGAAACTTTTCATTTCTTTTCCATGTTCCTGGATTTCCTTTTTTAATCTGAGGTACACTCTCTTTATTGTCTTCCATCAGATCACCTTTACCTTTACCACTTGAGTATTTCTCATGTCCCCAGTTTCTATCCCCCACTGGCTGAAACTGATGTCGGAAACCAATCTTTGATTTGTGAACTAATTCATAATCATCTGCCATTTCTGCAGCTAATCTCGCAGTTTTAACCCTCTGTTCTTCCACATGAGTTCTCACTACATCAGGAATTGAATTTTTAAACTCCTCCAAAAGTATAATTTCTCTGAGAGCTTCATACGTTTGGTCTATTTTCAAAGCCCTTATCCACCTATCAAAATTACTCTGTTTGAGCCTTTCAAACTCCATGTATGTTTGACCAAATTCCTTCCTTAAATTTCTAAATCTGTGTCTGTCAGCTTCAGGCACTAGCTCATATGCACTTAAGATGGATTTCTTTACCTCCTCATATGTTCGAGATACTTCCTCCGGTAGTGATGCAAACACTTCACTAGCCCTCCCTACCAGCTTTGTTTGTATCATTAATACCCACATGCCCTGTGGCTACTGCATTAGTTTAGCTACCTTCTCAAATGAAATGAAAAAGGCTTCTACCTCCTTCTCATCAAACCTTGGCAAAGCGTGGACATATTTTAATAGATCCTCACCAAGTCTTCAACTATGACGCTCTGTCTCATTATCCTCATCCATCTCCTCCAACTGTACATGTCCCTTTGCATCTGCCAGTTTTAACTGCTTTTCATGTTTCAGAGCCATTTTCTGAAGTTCAAACTCTCTCTCTTTTTCCCTTTCCTCTCTATCTCTTTCTTTGTTTCTTTCTTCTCTCTCCTTTTCATTTTCCTCTCTATCTCTATCTCTTTCTTTTTCTTTCATTGCATATTCAAGCATTTTTCATGTTCAAGTTGCTTTAATTCTTTTTCATGTTCAAATTGCTTAATCTGCAACTGGAGCTTTGCCATATCTAATGAGTCAGAAAGTATCACAGGCAAACATAAATGCGCAGATACCGCGTTAAGTATCTCATCTTTTTGTATTTTGCGAGGCAGTGTTAACTGCAATGCTTTTGCCAAACCTAACAGTCTGTTTTTAGTCTCTCTCAGTAAGGTATCACGTGTTACCGTGTCCACCGCCAAAAACTTCTGAGCCTCCGAAAGAGCCATTTTTCACAACACTCTCCCCACTTAAACTAAAATACCACACTAAACTAAAAAGCAACAATTTTTCACTGTCTTTAAGTTCATAAAAGCCAATCCAATAGATAGACTTTTATCCCCCTCGAGCCCCCAATTGTTATGGGAGAGGTGTTTTCAGAACCCCAAAATGTATCATGGAGTTCAACCAATTGTTGATTTTGAAGCACACGGCTTGTTCCCCAGGTGTAGTATTACAATTATGGACACGTGGTTTTTAAAACAAAACAATGTTTATTCCATGAACTCAAATTAACCTTTTAAATAAACATTGGATGTCTTAACACCCCTTACTTCAAAGGTAACCCCGAAAATAATACAACACTACCCAATCCTGCAAACTGTTCCTTTACACATCCAAAAGACTTCACCTTCACAAAAACAGTAACACAACAAGTCACAGTTAATATATATTTTCTGTTGGATGGCAGAGATATATCAGTTTGGTTGACTTCAGCTCCAGCACCTTGCTTTTCTTCCTCCAGCTCACAACCAAAAAAACACAGTCACACCCAAGCTGCTCTCTCAAACTGAAACTAAAACTCCCAGAACTAACCTCAAAATGGCCGACCTGAGCTCAGCTCCACCCACTCTCTGACATCACTATTTTCTTAAAGGTACATTGCTTAAACATCCATTTCTTAAAGGTACTCTCACATGACAGGTGACATTACGGAGGTGGAAATAGACACACTTTGTGATGGAGAGGTTTGTGGTGAGAAGTTTAACTCTGAATAAATTACAACATCGAGGTTGTGAACTTGCTGGTCCAGCCTCAGACAATTGGCAGGAATAGGGACAAATTCAGTAGCTAGGGATTGCAGTTTGCAGTGGGAATCAAAGGATGACTTTTTTTGATAGATTGATTGATTGATATTTATTGTCACATGTTTCGAAGTACAGTGAAAAGTATTTTTCTGCGGCCAAGGGAACGTACACAATACGTACATAGTAGACAAAAGAATAATCGACAGAGTACATTGACAATGGTACATGAACAAATAGCGATTGGTTACAATGCGGAACAAAGCCAAACAAGAGCAGCATAGGGCGTCTTGAATAGTGTTCTTACAGGGAACAGATCAGTCCGAGGGGGCATCATTGAGGAATCTAGTAACTGTGGGGAAGGAGCTGTTCCTATGTCTGGATGTGCGGGTCTTCAGATTTCTGTATCTTCTGCGTGATGGAAGGATCTGGGAAATGCCTGGGTTTGAGGGGTCTCTGACAATGCTGTCTGCCTTTCTGAGGCAGTGGGAGGTGTATACAGAATCAATGGGAGGATGGCAAGATTGTCTGATGCGTTGGGCTGAGTTCACCACACTGCAGTTTCTTGCAATCTTGGGCCAAGCAGTTGCCATACCGAGCTGTAATGCAGCCAGATAGGATGCTCTCTCTGGCACATCTGTAGAAGTTTGTGAGAGTCGATGCAGACATGCCGAATTTCTTTCACTTCCGTAGGAAGTAGAGACATTGTTGTGCTCTTTTGACAGTTGCATCAATGTGAGTGGACCAGGACAGACTGTTGGTGATGGTGACCCCCAGGAACATAAAGCGATTGGAGTAATTTATGCTCATCCAGTACCAGCTATCAGGAAAACAACATTAAAATTAGGGAGAGTGAAGGGGTCAAGAGAATTGGTGATGAATTAGAGTGGAGTGTCACCATTGTGCATTTGGAACATGAAGTTATGTTTTCAGATGATATCGCCAAGATGAATCAAAAAGGAGGGAGATAATGGCATCGGAGCAAGAAGAGAAGCTATATTGCTGGAAATTCCCCGACCAAATGACAGGTAAGAATGGAACCATGGAAGTTCTGTCCCAGCCAGCTGGACAAGGGAGGAGAAGCATTGGAGCAGGCTGGTGTGGCCAAGCATGTGAAAGTCTGCAGACAGGTTGAGAAGGACAAGGAGAGGTAGTTCGTCTTTGTCACAGTAACATAGGATTTTCTTAGTAGCTTTGGTTACATCTGTTTTGGCGCTGTGACCGAAGTGGAAACCAAATTGGAGGGATTCAAACATGGAGCTTTTTAGTAAGATGGGCACAGCTTTGGGAGGCAACAGCATGATTGGTAGGGCTATTGTTTGCAAGGATACAGGGCTCAAGGATGGATCATTGAGGAGCAGGATCTGATGATGATGGATTTGAAAGTAAAGGAGACAGTACCTGAGGAGGAAGAACTATTAACAATATCAGCTTAATATGGGGACCAGGAAGAGAGGCTGTGTGGTCAGCATTAGGTGGGAAAAGGGTTGAGGGAACAGAAGGTGGGGCTCATGGGCAAGGTGAGCTTGGGGAGGCCCTGCAGAGAGCTAGGAGGGAATCTGGGGAAAAATACAACGTCAGGGCTAGGGTGGGAGAATGTCTTAGGGAAGGTTTTGTCCAGTGGGCTAGATGGAAGGAGGGGAGTGGCAGAGTCAATCTTATTGACAAAACGTCCGTGAGCTCCTTGCATTTGTTGTTTGGAGGTTGGGGTAGCCTGGTAACGATGAGGTGGTAGTTCAAATTGAGTTTATTGATAACAAGGAACAATGGTACAGAGGCCACCAGCTTCACTACCCTGTCTCAGCACAGAGCTGCTGCTCCAGCCCTACATCTTTAGTACACAGCTCCCCAATGTATTCTGCCTGGGAGAGGACTCCACCCTCTGGAGTGATCACCAGCTCTTGGTCCCCGAAGCCAGGTGACCCTCCTCTGTTGTGCTGTCTTAAAGGGGCTGACACCTCATTCCACTACATCCCTCCCCTTTAAGCTTCATTAAACAATCTTCATAATCTATTCAACCCAAATTCTGCACAAACATTATACACGCAAGTTAAACATTTGTAAATCGATGTGGCGATTGTTCAATGGAGAGATCTTGAGGCTTGCATTTAACATAACATTTCGAATAGTAGACTTCAACTATGCACAATTCCAAATATAGTATTGCATGGGACTTTTCCATGCAGATTTGCTGCTTTCCTAGTTCTGTCTTAGACTCTGCACTGACCAAGGACTACATGCCTTACTCTGTTGAGAGTGTCACTCTCCAGTCGTCCGATAGTCATTTACTCCATCAAGTACCTTCCTCTACAATGGCGGCAAGTACCATCATTACAATACAACACATCTTATATCTTTTTTTTAGAAACTATTGTATTCAGGCATTTATCATTTTAACATTTTTAAACAGAAAGATCCAACAATCACAAAAAAACTCCACAATAACATAGCCATCTTCCCCACCCCCCCACCCCCAAGCATAGACCCTAACTATCATGGTTCATGTAACTACTCCATCTCACAGTTCTCTCTTCATTGGTTTTCCTACTCTTATTTGTCACTTCCATGCCTCCCCCCTTCCTCCTCTCCCCCTCCCCTTGTTGACAAACTAATTTTCCTTGAAGAAGTCAATGAATGGCTTCCACCTCCGAACGAACCCCTGTAACGAACCCCTTCAGGCGGATTTGATTTTCTGCAACCTGAGAAACCCCGCCATGTCGCTTACCATACCCTCGACTTTGGGGGCTCCGTGTCCTTCCATCCAAGTAGAATCTGTCTCCAGGCCACCAGGGAAGCAAAGGCGAAAGACATCTTAAATTTTGACAGTTCATTCACAAATCTGGTCTGTCACTTATGAAGGTGATGGTCATGGTACTCTGTTTCTGGTACTTAAAGTCCCTTCTCATTCTACCATTTCAATTCCCATCTTCCCCATTGACCATGTTACCATATTAGCTCTTGTGCACATCTCTTACGATGACCAGTCCATATTCAGCAGTCTGAGTCTGGCATGTCATCTCAGTTTCCTTATCTACTGAACAGATGGAAGTCTTATGTGCCAAAGCCTCAGGCCCTAGCTGCCTGCAATCCAAAGTTGCAGTGATTGCTGCCCAGATCCCGCCCCACCCCCTCCCCTTCTCGCGGGATCTGTTCAAATCGGAACCCTCAACCTCTCCACTTTTCCCTGCTTTTGGGACTGGTTCTGCAGTTCCTTGGGGCATTTTTCCCTTTTTACTATTGACACTGCTCCCTGTGCTCTCCTTTGTTTTTTTCAATTTTAACTTCAGTTCCCTTTTTCTTAACTCAGGATCACAGCTCTTGCTTCTGAGGGTTATTTTCTACATTATCCCAAACTTTTGACTGTACTGGCCAAGCCAAGTTTGCTCTACGTCTGCCCCTGAGGATCTGGCACTTTCTATTTGCCCAACAGGCATTCGGATTTCTTTCCTACAATCTTCAATTTAACCAAATACTCATAAGCTGCTGTAGTCTCATCATCGATTTTATCCTCCCACCATCCAAAAATGTGCAGGTTATGTGGATTGGCCATGCTAAAATTGCCCTTTGTGTCCAAAAAGGTTAGGGGGGCTGGAGACATGGGCTTAAGTGGGGTGCTCTTTCCAAGGACCGGTGCAGACTCGATGGGCCAAATGGCCTCCTTCTGCACTGTAAATTCTATGGTTCTGTGACTGGATAGTGCTGTGTGTGTGTGGTCCAATCAGATCTGATGATGAATGACGAATCCAATTGTCTAGGCATCAGAAATGTAGACATTGGGAGATTGTAGCATCATTTTTCTACCACTGGACTAATTCTGGGACCCAGGCTAATGCCTGGAGATTTGGTGTCAAATCTCACCATGGCTGCTAGTGGAATTTAAATGCAATTCATAAATTATTTTAAAGAAATCTGGATGTGAAAGCTGGTCTGAATAATGGTAATCATGAAACTATCATCAATCATCATTAAAACCCCTCTGGTTCACTAATGTCCCTTTGGAAGGAAATCTGTCATCCTTACCTAGCACGAGGGGACATAGCTTTAAATTGAGGGGAGATAGATATAGGACAGATGTCAGAGGTAGGTTCTTTACTCAGAGAGTAGTGGGGGCGTGGAATGCCCTGCCTGCAACAGTAGTGGACTCGCCAACATTAAGGGCATTTAAATGACCATTGGATAAACATATGGATGATAATGGAATAGTGTAGATGGGCTTTAGAGTGGTTTCACAGGTCGGTGCAACATCGCTGTACTGCGCTGTAATGTTCTATTGTTCTATCATAAACTTGCAAGTCTGCATCCTTCAGGCTTGGGAGAGGGAGGGGTGTGAGTGTGATGGGGGCAATCAGGGTGCGAGAGGATAATTTTCTTAATTGTGGTCAAAGGTGGAGTTCAGGATGTGGTTAAGCAAATCGGTGGATGCAGAAATATGGCAGTGAATGCTGGGCTAAAGGCTAGACAGTTGAATTTGAAAGTGAAGTTGTAATGGTGTTGTGGAGAGCGATTCCATGGGTGGGCACAGGAGGGGTTGGGATGGGGAAGGGGATGTGGGTGGAGATGGATGCAAGGATGCGAGCAGAGATGCCTTATCTGTGATTGACATAATGGAAGTAGTGAGGCCACATGAGATGGCAAGTTCGAGGGGGTGGGTAGGGGAGTTCGTATGGAGGGAGGGATTAAGGGGAGATAGAAAGAGAGAAAAAAAACTGGAAGTGGAGAGAGAGGACCAGATAAAGGGTAAGAAGATAAACTAGGAAAGAAAGAAAGACTTTACCAATGGTGGAACTAGGCAAAGGGGGGTAGAATGATTGATGGGAAGAAAATAGTGGAAATCAATAACTTGAAGTGCCAGAGGCACACACATCTGCAATAGGCCTGTTAAGTGAGGCTAGTGAACCTGGAGCCCAATATTTCATTAAATTAAATCTGAATCTAAGTTTTAAGAGGATATGAATATTAAAAATTTAAATTAAGCTTTTGAATTATTAGCTGGTCATCACGAGTGGCAGCAAAATGAATGGCCGAGGTGAGTCATGACAACACGAAGCAGAATATCACTTACAATGTGTTTTCATGTTAATCCTGCTGACAATATGGAGTATGGTCTTGTGAAGTATGCTATTCTGGGGCTTCTAGTTCAATGCCTAGTGACAGGTAGAAGATTGGAAAAAAGAAAGGAGTCCAAACAGCAATTAAAAATAATTGATTATCTAGCGGAAAGGTAGTTAAAGTGTGGCATGGCAGTCTACCCATCATAGAACTGTATACCATAAAAGGAGGCCATTGCTTCTTTCCTGGCTCTCAGAGTTACCACTTAGTCTCACTCCCCTAATCTTCCTTCATGGAGTTTCATTCCCCTAGTCTTTTCTCATTGCTCTGCAAGATTTTCCTTTCAGAAATTCTCCGCGCCAGCGGCGGGTCGGAGAATTGCCGGTGGCGCCGGACATTCCCGCCACGCCGCTCCGAAGCCGGGAAGCTATTCGCTGGTGACCGGAGAATCGGCGGCAGTCGCGCGTGTGCAGTCCATGACCCCCCCCCCCCGGCGATTCTCCGCGGTCGACCAGGCGTGTTCCCGCCGAGCTCTGCCGGCGTTGTTCCAATCTGGTACACCTGGCGGGAGCTCGGACCCATGGCCATGGTGGCCATCCTGGTGGGGCGGAGGGATCAGACTTCGGGGGGGTCTGCACAACGGCCAGACCCGCGATCGGGGGCTACCAATCGGTGGGCATGCGCGATCTGGAGGAGGCCTATTTCCTTCCATGCGGGCCCGCTGTGTCGCTACACCATGTTGCGCGGCGCTTGCACGGAAGCGGCCACCACGCGCATGCGCGGACCTGCGCCGGCAGTGCAGGGCTGCGTATCTGAGCCAGAGCAGCACGCAACACTCCAGTGCAGTGGCACCACGGCTGGCTCTCATGTTCAGAAGGGAGGGTCAAAGCGCAGAAGAGTAATAGTTATAGGGGACTCTATAGTCAGGGGCACAGATAGGCGCTTCTGTGGACGTGAAAGAGACTCCAGGATGGTATGTTGCCTCCCTGGTGCCAGGGTCCAGGATGTCTCCGAACGGGTAGAGGGAATCCTGAAGGGGGAGGGCAAACAGGCAGAGGTCGTTGTACATATTGGTACTAACGACATAGGCAGGAAGGGGCATGAGGTCCTGCAGCAGGAGTTCAGGGAGCTAGGCAGAAAGTTAAAAGACAGGACCTCGAGGGTTGTAATCTCGGGATTACTCCCTGTGCCACGTGCCAGTGAGGCTAGAAATAGGAAGATAGAGCAGACAAACACGTGGCTAAACAGCTGGTGTAGGAGGGAGGGTTTCTGTTATCTGGACCACTGGGAGCTCTTCCGGGGCAGGTGTGACCTGTATAAGATGGACGGGTTGCATCTAAACCGGAGAGGCATAAATATCCTGGCCGCGAGGTTTGCTAGTGTCACACGGGAGGGTTTAAACCAGTATGGCAGGGGGGTGGGCACGGGAGCAATAGGTCAGAAGGTGAGAGCATTGATGGAGAACTAGGGAATAGGGACAGTGTGGCTCTGAGGCAGCGCAGACGGGGAGAAGTTGCTGAACACAGCGGGTCTGGTGGCCTGAAGTGCATATGTTTTAATGCAAGGAGCATTAGGGGTAAGGCAGATGAACTTAGAGCTTGGATTACTACTTGGAACTATGATGTTGTTGCCATTACAGAGACCTGGTTGAGGGAAGGGCAGGATTGGCAGCTAAACGTTCCAGGATTTAGATGTTTCAGGCGGGATAGAGGGGGATGTAAAAGGGGAGGCGGAGTTGCGCTACTTGTTCAGGAGAGTATCACAGCTATACAGCGAGAGGACACCTCAGAGGGCAGTGAGGCTATATGGGTAGAGATCAGGAATAAGAAAGGTGCAGTCACAATGTTGGGGGTATACTACAGGCCTCCCAACAGCCAGCGGGAGATAGAGGAGCAGATAGGTAGACAGATTTTGGAAAAGAGTAAAAACAACAGGGTTGTGGTGATGGGAGACTTCAACTTCCCCAATATTGACTGGGACTCACTTAGTGCCAGGGGCTTAGACGGGGCAGAGTTTGTAAGGAGCATCCAGGAGGGCTTCTTAAAACAATATGTAAACAGTCCAACTAGGGAAGGGGCGGTACTGGACCTGGTATTGGGGAATGAGCCCGGCCAGGTGGTAGATGTTTCAGTAGGGGAGCATTTTGGTAACAGTGACCACAATTCAGTAAGTTTTAAAGTACTGGTGGACAAGGATAAGAGTGGTCCGAGGATGAATGTGCTAAATTGGGGGAAGGCTAATTATAACAATATTAGGCGGGAACTGAAGAACATAGATTGGGGGCGGATGTTTGAGGGCAAATCAACATCTGACATGTGGGAGGCTTTCAAGTGTCAGTTGAAAGGAATACAGGACAGGCATGTTCCTGTGAGGAAGAAAGATAAATACGGCAATTTTCGGGAACCTTGGATGACGAGTGATATTGTAGGCCTCGTCAAAAAGAAAAAGGAGGCATTTGTCAGGGCTAAAAGGCTGGGAACAGACGAAGCCTGTGTGGCATATAAGGAAAGTAGGAAGGAACTTAAGCAAGGAGTCAGGAGGGCTAGAAGGGGTCATGAAAAGTCATTGGCAAATAGGGTTAAGGAAAATCCCAAGGCTTTTTACACTTACATAAAAAGCAAGAGGGTAGCCAGGGAAAGGGTTGGCCCACTGAAGGATAGGCAAGGGAATCTATGTGTGGAGCCAGAGGAAATGGGCGAGGTACTAAATGAATACTTTGCATCAGTATTCACCAAAGAGAAGGAATTGGTAGATGTTGAGTCTGGAGAAGGGGGTGTAGATAGCCTGGGTCACATTGTGATCCAAAAAGACGAGGTGTTGGGTGTCTTAAAAAATATTAAGGTAGATAAGTCCCCAGGGCCGGATGGGATCTACCCCAGAATACTGAAGGAGGCTGGAGAGGAAATTGCTGAGGCCTTGACAGAAATCTTTGGAGCCTCGCTGTCTTCAGGGGATGTCCCGGAGGACTGGAGAATAGCCAATGTTGTTCCTCTGTTTAAGAAGGGTGGCAGGGATAATCCCGGGAACTACAGGCCGGTGAGCCTTACTTCAGTGGTAGGGAAATTACTGGAGAGAATTCTTCGAGACAGGATCTACTCCCATTTGGAAGCAAATGGACGTATTAGTGAGAGGCAGCACGGTTTTGTGAAGGGGAGGTCGTGTCTCACTAACTTGATAGAGTTTTTCGAGGAGGTCACTAAGATGATTGATGCAGGTAGGGCAGTAGATGTTGTCTATATGGACTTCAGTAAGGCCTTTGACAAGGTCCCTCATGGTAGACTAGTACAAAAGGTGAAGTCACACGGGATCAGGGGTGAACTGGCAAGGTGGATACAGAACTGGCTAGGCCATAGAAGGCAGAGGGTAGCAATGGAGGGATGCTTTTCTAATTGGAGGGCTGTGACCAGTGGTGTTCCACAGGGATCAGTGCTGGGACCTTTGCTCTTTGTAGTATATATAAATGATTTGGAGGAAAATGTAACTGGTCTGATTAGTAAGTTTGCAGACGACACAAAGGTTGGTGGAATTGCGGATAGCGATGAGGACTGTCTGAGGATACAGCAGGATTTAGATTGTCTGGAGACTTGGGCGGAGAGATGGCAGATGGAGTTTAACCTGGACAAATGTGAGGTAATGCATTTTGGAAGGGCTAATGCAGGTAGGGAATATACAGTGAATGGTAGAACCCTCAAGAGTATTGAAAGTCAAAGAGATCTAGGAGTACAGGTCCACAGATCACTGAAAGGGGCTACACAGGTGGAGAAGGTAGTCAAGAAGGCATACGGCATGCTTGCCTTCATTGGCCGGGGCATTGAGTATAAGAATTGGCAAGTCATGTTGCAGCTGTATAGAACCTTAGTTAGGCCACACTTGGAGTATAGTGTTCAATTCTGGTCGCCACACTACCAGAAGGATGTGGAGGCTTTAGAGAGGGTGCAGAAGAGATTTACCAGAATGTTGCCTGGTATGGAGGGCATAAGCTATGAGGAGCGATTGAATAAACTCGGTTTGTTCTCACTGGAACGAAGGAGGTTGAGGGGCGACCTGATAGAGGTATACAAAATTATGAGGGGCATAGACAGAGTGGATAGTCAGAGGCTTTTCCCCAGGGTAGAGGGGTCAATTACTAGGGGGCATAGGTTTAAGGTGAGAGGGGCAAAGTTTAGAGTAGATGTACGAGGCAAGTTTTTTACGCAGAGGGTAGTGGGTGCCTGGAACTCACTACCGGAGGAGGTAGTGGAGGCAGGGACGATAGGGACATTTAAGGGGCATCTTGACAAATATATGAATAGGATGGGAATAGAAGGATATGGACCCAGGAAGTGTAGGAGATTGTAGTTTAGTCGGGCAGTATGGTCGGCACGGGCTTGGAGGGCCGAAGGGCCTGTTCCTGTGCTGTACATTTCTTTGTTCTTTGTTCTTGCCATGCTGGCCCCCTGTGGCCCACTGAATCGCAGGACCAAGATGCCCATTGATGCCAGCGTGAAACACTCCGGTGTTTACGCCGGCGTCAACACTTGGCCGGGATTTTGGAGAATCCCGCCCCGGTTTCCTTTCGAAGGTTATTATTGAATTTGCTTCCACCACCCTTACAGGTGGTACACCCTGGTTCATATCAATTTACAGAGTCATCTCTCCTTGACCTTTTTTATCAATGGCTTTGCATCTGTTTTCTTTGGTTACCAACCCTCCCTCAAATAGAAACAGTGGGCATGACTCAGCAGCCTCTGATTTGTTATGTTCTCGGTGTAACATAAGCGGCTTCCTTGTGGTGCACTTGACAAAGGAAGGTTCAGACGTGGAGATAACTTCAACACGTTTAGTACACTATTTACACTTCTATTACTCGGGTTCGACACTACTGCTAATCCTACTATAGCTACCCAGACTGACTAACCAGTTGCTGCAGTCCACGTGGTGGGAGTGATATTGAATCAACCCTGTGTCTGTACTGGAAAGAGGCAGATCATGTGTATAGTGTCCTTTATATATGGGTTGGTGTAATGCCTTCCTGTGGTTGTGTCACCTCTGTGTGTATCGTGAATGTCCATTGGTTGTGTCCTATCTAACTGATCTATTGGTTGAGTGTGTGTGTGATGTCTCCTGTGCTCCCTCCAGTGTCCAGCTAGCCTACATGTCTTTACATTGATGCACATCACCACAGCCTCATCGCGCCCGACTTGGTGTCGGGAGGTCTCTCACATGATTTGCAATGCTCAATGTGTATCGCGAGATACAACGGAATCTCGCAAGGCATTGTAATCTGGATTTCGCCCCCGATGCACGAGATCCAAATCTGCATATTTAAACGAGCCATCAGGCACATTTAAATAAGTCTTTGCCGGATTCACCTGGGCCTGAAATTCATAGGATGCATCTAGAAGACCTTTCCAGGCCACCGTTTACTATCGGTCCACGTAAACGAGGACCAGCCATAACGCCTTCTAGGGGGGGGCGGGTCTCCCAGGCCATTGGAAACCACCAGCAGTTGGGGATAGGTCAGGGTGGAACCCTGGTATTCCACTAGCACCTGGGCATTTTTGCACTGTCAGCCTGGCACCCTGGCTGTGCTGGGCCGGAACCCTGACAGTGCCACCCTGGTACTATTCCAGACTAGTAGTACCAGGGCACCCAGGTTGACATTGCCAGATATGGGAGGGGTTGATGTCCTGATGTTGGCAGTAAAACAATTCCTCTAAGTGCGACCTCAGCGGAGAGAATCTCCCCAAGGCCAAAAAAAACAGGAATGTGCCATTGAATAGCGGGATATTTCTCGGTGCTGCAGCTGGTGAGAAACACTCCGCTAAACGTGCCATTCAGCGACTTTAACTCAAGTCCACTGAATCGTACCCAGTATATCCTTATCCACTTTATCAAAACCTCACATAATTTTGAACAAATCAACTTAAAGTCCCATTAATGTTCTCCCTTCTCAGGCGACAATCCCAGCTTTCTGGGGCGAAATTCTCCGTTATCGGCGCAAAGTCCGCCAATCGGCGCAAAAAACGGCGCAAATCTGACTTGCGTCACATCGGAAAAATCGTTGCAAAGTCTCCGGCCCGAAATGGGCTAGCAGCGACGTGACGGGATCCGCGCTTGCGCACGTTGTTCACGCCGTGCAGCGTCATACACGCCGCACGGCGTGACGGCTCATAAGGATGCGCTGCTCCCCCCACCCGACCGGAACACCCGACTTGATGGCTGGCCGCCGCTCAGCCCCGAGGTTTGAGTCACGCGATGTGGAGGCGCTCCTGGACGCGGTGGAGCAGAGGAGGGACGCCCTGTATCCCGGGCACGGCCGCAGAGTTGCCCCACGCCACAGCCGGCGTCTGTGAAGGGAGAGGTGGCAGAGGCCGTCACCGCTGCGGCCCTGACACCACGGACAGGCACCCAGTGCCACAAGAAGGTGAACGACCTCGTCAGAGCAGGCAGGGTGAGCCTCCCCCTCCCCATATCCCCCATATCCCCCCTCCCCATATCCCCCCTCCCCCATATCCCCCCTCCTCCATATCCCCCCTCCCCCATATCCCCCTCCCCCATATCCCCCTCCCCCATATCCCCCATATCCCCCCTCCCCCATATCCCCCCTCCCCCATATCCCCCCCTCCCCCATATCCCCCCTCCCCCATATCACCTGATCACTGCCTGCGTGTCTAACCATGCATGCTTCATTGTGTATCGCAGGAGCAAACGTCGAGGCACCCATCCCCGCAGATGCAGACCGCCCGCAGGATGCCCCTCGGAGGTCACGGGAGACGGAGAGACCCGGACCCTCCGGCATGCGACGCCCGCAGGATGCCCCTCGCACACCACGGGAGACGGAGAGACCCGGACCTTCCGGCATGCGACGCCCGCAGGATGCCCCTTGGAGACCACGTGAGACGGAGAGACCTGGAGCAACAGGGAGACGACGCCCCCGTCACGTGCCGGTGCGACGACGCAGGCGTGTGCCAACCAGCGATGAGAGGGGCAGCCACAGGCCCCCGTCACAGCCGAGCCAGGACACCACTACCCAGGACACCACTACCCAGGTCACCACTACCCAGGACACCCCTACCCGGGACACCCCTACCCGGGACAGCACTACCCAGGAAGACGAAATACCGGACAGTGACTCAGAGTGGATGGGTGGAGTCGAACCCCCACCCCAAAGTGCCATGGACTCAGAGTGGGACGAAGAGCATGATACAACGCCACTGCTGTCACCAACACCCTCCACCATCGCAGAAACACTCACCTCGGTTGGGCACTTTAGTGATGAGGCGTCTGGTACACTCACTGGTGCGCACAACACAGCCGTCCCGGTACAGCAGGTGGAGGTAGGAGCAGCAGAGGGGCCGGGCGGTCGGAGGGCAGCCCAGCCCAAGCGAACATCTGCCACCCAGATGGATCCCGGGTTCCTGCAGTTACCACACCCACACATAGATCCGATGCAACCACCAACCCGTAGACGAGCGAAGAGGGTGACGGCCGACTTGCGGCGGCTGCCGTCGCAGGTGGAGGAGTCCACCCGTGTCGAGGAGCTGGGAGTGGTGCCGGTCATGCGTGCCACCCAGGCTGACACCGCACGGGTGGCGTCCGCGGTGGAGGCAATGGGTGCGACGGTGTCAGACATGGGGAACGGTTTGCGAGGCCTGGGGCTTTCCGTGCAGGCGGCGTCTGTGGCCCAGGACATGGCTGCCCTCTCACAGGAGGCCATGAGCCAGTGCCAGCGCCAGATGGCAGAGGCGCTCAACGCCATGGCCCAGTCTCAGCAGGCCATAGCCCTGTCTCAGCAGGCCATAGCCCAGTCTCAGCAGGCCATAGCCCAGTCTCTGCAGGCCATGGCTCAGTCTCTGCAGGCCATAGCCCTGTCTCAGCAGGCCATAGGCCAGTCTCAGCAGGCCATAGCCCAGTCTCAGCAGGCCATAGCCCAGTCTCAGCAGGCCATGGCCCAGTCTCTGTAGGCCATAGCCCAGTCTCTGCAGGCCATGGCCCAGTCTCTGCAGGCCATCGCTGAGGACATCGGCGCCAGTGGCCATGTGCGAGCCGCCGTCGCACAGTCACAGACAGGGTTTGCCAACCCCCTGGGCTCCATGGCTGCAAACCTGCAGACCCCTGTCGATACCAGCACGGGCCTCCAGGACTGGCAGCGCCAGATGTCGGGGGGGCGTCGGATGGCCAGCCCGTTCGCATGCCCCACCCATGTAGAGGCCTGGGGGCCTCGGGCACCCCGAGGGAGGAGGAGGTGGTGTGGTCCATCCCGGCTCCCCCTGTAGGGGAGGTCCCGGAACACCGCGACACCTCGGACTCCCCCCCTTTCCGTCCCAGGTGCATCGGGTGGGCAACGGGCAGAACAGGCTGGCAGCTCGCCATCCCAGTCGCCCGGGCCGCAACCTGGCCCCTCTAGGCCAGGACGCCCCAGGAAACGGCCGCCAAAGGGATCCTGTGTCAGAGGGCAGGAATCACAGGAGTCCACCTCCAGTTCTGCTGTACCGTCTAGGGAACCACGTAGACGTAGTCAAAGGGCCCGTAAGGCCAAACAATTAGACACTGAGTAAGTTGGCACGGGTGCAGGGCACAGATGAGTTTTAGGGGCTAGGGCACGTGCATGAACTCCTTTGGTTATTAAAGTCAATGTTACACCTACAGAAGCTGCCTTTGTGCTCTGTCCAAAGCGTGCGGGGGTGTCATGTACGTTGAGCGTAAGTGTGTGTGTGAGGGGTGGTCTTACCTCAGCCCCAGGTGAGTCTGCCCCCTTCCCCCTGGTCCGCCATCAACATCCCCCTGGGCAGAGGACGGGACCGTGCGCTGCAGTGTCACAGCCGCATGCAGGGATGGTCCGGGTGGATGGTGGTACTGTGGCCATGGGTCAGGCATAGTCCAACGATGTGGAGCCAGGAACTCATCGCAGGGCGGGTTGTCATCATCCTCCATGGCCTGCAATAGACACGCGTCCACCCGCAACTGTGTGAGCCCGGCCCGTTGTGCCGCAGGTGGATCGGCAATGGGGGGGGGTGGTGTGCATGCGGGTGGGGTGGGTGGGGTGGGTGGGGTTGGGGAGGGGGGGAGGGTGCTGGGTGGGTGGATGGGTGGGGGGTGTGGGTGGTCGGCTGTTGCCATGGTGTGCGGTCTGTGGCCACACTACCCGATTCCCACGCCCATCTAGTCAGTGAAGCGGGCGGCTATCAGTCTGTCCCGTGCCCGCTGGGCCAGCCGGTAACGGTGGACAGCCACCCGCCTGTGTCTAGCCCGTCTGCCCTGACCATTGCCCCCATCCCCCTCATCTGGGGAGGACTGCGCCTCTTCCTGCTGCTCCTCCACTCCGCCCTCCTCTGCCTGCGGCACATCGCCCCTCTGTTGGGCTATGTTGTGCAGGACGCAGCACACCACAATGATGCGGCCGACCCTATCTGACCGATACTGGAGGGAGCCCCCAGAGAGGTCCAGGCACCTGAAACGCATCTTCAGCACGCCAAAGCACCTCTCGATCACTCCCCTTGTCGCTACATGGGCATCATTGTAGCCGTTCTCCGCCTCATTGTGTGGCCTCCGTATAGGCGTCATCAGCCACGATCGCAATGGGTAGCCCCTGTCGCCCAGCAACCAGCCCCTCAGCCGGGGATGGCGTCCCTCGTACATGCCGGGGAAGGATGACCGCGACAACACGTATGAATCGTGTACACTGCCTGGGTAACGGGCGCAGACGTGCAGGATCATCATGCGGTGGTCGCAGACCACCTGTATGTTCATCGAATAGGTCCCCTTCCTATTGGTGAACACGGCCCTGTTATCTGCAGGTGGCCGCACGGCGACGTGCATTCCATCAATCGCGCCCTGGACCATGGGGAACCCAGCCACGGCAGAGAAGCCCATGGCCCGGGCACCTTGGCTGGCCTGGTCCACAGGGAAGCGGATGTAGCGGTGCGCCATGGCATATCGAGCATCTGTCACTGCCCGGATGCACCGATGTCTGCGATATGCCGGACAGGTCCCCACTCGGTGCCTGGAATGACCCCGTTGCATAAAAGTTCAGGGCCACCGTAACCTTGACGGACACGGGGAGAGGGTGTCCCCCGCCAGTGCCACGCGGTGACAGGTGTGCCAGCAGGTGGCAGATGTGTGCCACGGTTTCCCGCCTCATCCGGAGTCTCCTCCTGCATTCCCGGTCCGTGAGGTCCTGGTATGACTGCCGGGGCCGGTACACACGGGTCGCCCTCGGGTGCCTCCGTTGCCGTGGGGCCGCGACGTCCTCCTCCCCCTCCTCGTCCTGTCGGTCAGGTGTCCCTCCAGCCTGGGCGGCTGCCGCCTGCCCCTCTGCGGCAGCCTGCGCCGCCTCTCTGGCACGCTCCTCCTCCTCATCCAGGGCAACATAGACATTAGCGGCTGCCGCCACGGCGGCCAACATCGCTGGATGATCGGAAAACATGACGGCCTGGTTTGGGGGGGGGGGGGGGGGGAACGACGACATGTCATCATTGCCCATATCCCCTCCTTCCCCCCAGCCAGGTGGCATGGACCGCATGGGTCCAACTGTTGGAGGCTGGCACCTGGCCAGGTGGACCAACTCACTTGCCCTCGCATCCCCCTCCCCGGCACGGACCCCCCCCATCCTCCTCCCCGGCAGGGACCCCCCCATCCCCCTCCCCGGCACGGACCTCCCATCCTCCTCCCCGGCACGGACATCCCATCCTCCTCCCCGGCACGGACCCCCCTCCCCATCCTCCTCCCCGGCACGGACTTCCCATCCTCCTCCCCGGCACGGACCTCCCATCCTCCTCCCCGGCACGGACCCCCCTCCCCATCCTCCTCCCCGGCACGGACCTCCCATTCTCCTCCCCGGCACGGACCCCCCATCCCCCTCCCCGGCACGAACCCCCCCCCATCCTCCTCCCCGGCACGGACCCCCCCCCATCCCCCTCCCCCTCCCCGGCACGGACCCCCCCATCCCCCTCCCCGGCACGGACCCCCCCCATCCCCCTCCCTGGCACGGACCCCCCCATCCTCCTCCCCGGCACGGACCCCCCATCCTCCTCCCCGGCACGGACCCCCCATCCTCCTCCCCGGCACGGACCCCCCTCCCGGCACTCCCCCGGAGCCCAGCCCACTCTAACCACCACCCCCCGCCGCACACACACACACACACACAAAACCCTACACACACCTCTTCCCCACACATTCAGACTGCGGCCACGCCATCGCCTTCCCAGACCCAACCCCCCAGGCCGTCACTCACCTCCACGCTGGTCGGCATGAACCTGGAGCACAGATTCACGCCGATGAAAAGGAAGTTTAATTTACGTCGACGTGACCGGTCATCACGTCGACGGGACTTCGGTCCATCCGGAAGGGAGAATATCGGCAGGCCCAAAATCGGCTGCCTTGCGCACACCCGTGCCATTCTCCGACGTCTGCGGCGCCATTAACGCCCCGCCAACTTTTCTCCCTTCGGAGACTTCGGCAACCGGCGGGGGTGGGATTCACGGCGGCCAACGGCCATTTACGACCCGCTGGGGGGTCGGAGAATGACGCCCCTGATCTCTCCAGGAACTGAAGCCTATCAGTCCAAAGATGTGCGGGTTAGGTGGATTGGCCATGATAAATTGCCCTTAGTGTCCAAAATTGCCCTTCGTGTTGGGTGGGGTTACTGGGTTATGGGGATAGGGTGGCGGTGTTGACCTTGGGTAGGGTGATCTTTCCAAGAGCCGGTGCAGACCCGATGGGCTGAATGGCCTCCTTCTGCTCTGTAAATTCTATGATCCCAGTTGGCATTCCAGTAAATCTGCACTCTCTCCAAAGCCTTGAGGTCCTTTCCAATGTGCAGTGCTGATTCTATGTTCTCCTCTGGTTCAACTGTGTTCCCAATTCAAGCAAATTTTCAAAAGCTGATGCAAAATATTTATTTAGTATCTCAAACAATACCTTCATTCTTCACAGCTAGACTCTTTAACTTTTCTTTAACCCTGGCAGACTCTCTTTAACTACTCATTTACTCTTCATATGCTTGTTTCTATTACTTCTTATTATCTGCTAGTCTTTTCTTGTCATTCCTTTCATTTATTAGCGGAGGTACTGAATATAAGGGCAGGAAAGTTATGCTGGAACTCTATAAAGCATTAATTAGCCCACAATTTGATGACTGTGTGCTGTTCAATTCACCTCATTACAGAAATGATATAATTTCATTAGAGAGGGTATGGGGGGGATTTATGAGGATATTGGCAGGACTGGAAAATTGTGGCCTTGAAGAAAGATTGAATAGGCTGGGGTTGTTCCACTTGGAGCAGAAGCTTTGGAGTGAGTGCAGAGCAGATTTACTGGAATATGCAACTCAAGTGCCGTAACCTGTAGGGCTACAGTCCAAATGCTGAAAAGTCTGATTAGGCTGCATTATATATGTGATTTATTGTAGTTGTGTGTAATGTCTCTTTAAGAACCGGAGCACGTGACGGGCTCTGATATCCTTTTGCCCTTAGTCTAGTAACAGCCTTTATACAGTGAACATCTAATAAATCTCTGTTGATTATTGCATTCAACCAAAGTGCATCTGAAATATTATTCTTTTATCCTGTTAGTAAAAAGATACAACAGTTACAAAAAGAAAACTAGCGATGAGGAATGGACCAGAAACAAAATACTTTCAGAAGAAAGAGAAAAGGGGCGGCATGGTGGCACAGTGGTTAGCACTGTTCATCTCAGCTCCAAGTTCCATCTCTGTGTGGAGTTTGCACTTTTTCCCCGTGTCTGCGTGGGTTTCCTACGGGTGCTCCGTGGAGTTTCTTCCCACAGTCCAAAGGTGTGCAGGTTAGGTGGACTGGCCATGCTGAATTGCCCTTAGTGTTCAAAAATGTTAGGTGAGATTACTGGGTTATGGGGACAGGGTGGAGGTGTGGGCTTAAGTAGAGTGCTCTTTCCAAGGGCTGGTGCAGACTCGATGGGCCGAATGGTCTCCTTCTGCACTGTAAATTCTATGATTCTATGATTCTATGAAAAAGCAGAGGTTCGATTGTCGATGTTGAAGCAGATCAACAGAAGGCCAGAAATCACACCTAACATCGGAACCAGTAAGGTTTTGGGGGCAAACAAATTCGAAGGAAAGGGCTGCATCAATTTTAAACTCACAATCCAGGGAGTTAAGGCTGCAGAGCAAGCCACGTGCAGTACAGTAAGACATGGAGATAGAGTGGGGCAGAAAACAAAAGATTATCACGTCAAAAGTTGTTGCACATTGGTAATTCAACTTTATTTAACATTAATTTAAGGAAGGTTCGGAGAACATTCCGATACCGTGAAAAATGGTGGAGAAGTTTGGCATGATGGGTTCATTTGTTGAAGACTTATAGAACTGGAAATCATACTCAGAAAGGTTCCATTATTGTATCCTAGCCAATAAAATTTCAGAAGATATTAAGGTCCCTGCATTCCAATTGGAAGCAAATTTTACAATTTGTTAAGAAGCTTGCTTCAGCCTGAGAAACCCGAAGATAAGACGTCTTGAGAATTGGTTAAAATATTAGATCATAGAATTTCATAGAATTTACAGTGCAGAAGGAGGCTACTCGGCCCATCGAGTCTTCACCGGCTCTTGGAAAGAGCACCCTACCCAAGATCAACACCTCCACCCTATCCCCATAACCCAGTTACCCCACCCAACACTAAGGGCAATTTTGGACATTAAGGGTAATTCATCATGGCCAATCCACCTAACCTGCACATCTTTGGACTGTGGGAGGAAACCGGAGCACCCGGAGGAAACCCACGCACCCACGGGGAGGATGTGCAGACTCCGCACAGACAGTGACCCAAGTCGGAATCAAACCTGGGACCCTGGAGCTGTGAAGCAATTGTGCTATCCACAATGCTACCGTGCGGCCCCTCAAGAAGACCATTATGCACTGAAGTCGTTAATTATTGTGGCGAGGCTTTGATTTTGAGAAGCAGTAAGAAGGGGAAAATATTGTTCAGTTTGTCACAACCCTCAAGTGACTTGCAGAGTTTTGTGAACTTGGTCACTCATTCGATGACACAATTAGAGATCATTTGGTGTGGTTTGAATGAGACCATTCAGGTATTATTAACAGAACAAAATCTAAGTCTGAAGACTGCATTAGATTTTGCCATTTCAATGGAGCAAGCACAGGATCCATAAACTGGCTGCTGCCCAGAAGAAGTCTATCCGGCAACATGCGTGGCATCACTGTGCCAAAACAGGCCATTCACAGGCTAATTATACAGAAACATACATAGAAAATAGAAGCAGGAGGAAGCCATTCAGCCCTTCGAGCCTGCTCCGCCATTCGTTATGATTATGGCTGATCATCAAGATCAATACCCTGATCTCACCTTGCCCTCAAGTCCCTTGATCCCTTTAGCCCCAAGAGATATATTTAATTCCTTCTTCAAATTACACAATATTTTCACCTCAACTACTTTTTGTGGAAGTGAATTCCACAGATTCATCATTCTTTGGGTGAAGAAATTTCTCCTCACCTCAGTCCTGAAAGGTTTACCCCTTATCCTCAAACTATGACTCTCCCACCATCAGGAACATTCTTTCTGAATCTTCCCTGTCTAATCCTGTCAGAATATTATAAGTTTCTATGAGATCCCCCCTCACTCTTCTAAACTCCAATGAATATAATCCTAACCGATTTAGTCTCTCCTCATATGACAGTCCCCCCCATCCCAGGAATCAGCCTGTTAAACCTTTGCTGCACTCCCTCCATAGCAAGAACATTCTTCCTCACTCAGGTAAGGACACCAAAACTGCACACGATACTCCAGGTGTGGCCTCACCAATGCCCTATACAATAGTGGTAAAACATATCTATTCCTATACTCAAATCCTCGTGCTATGAAGTCCAACATACCATTTGCCTTCTTTCTTGCCTACTGTATCGGCACACTTACTTTCAGTGACTGGTGCACGAGGACACCAAGGTCTTTCTGAGTGTCCACCTCTCTCAATTTCCACCCATTCAAATAAAAATCTGCCTTCCTATTTTTGCCACCAAAATAAATGACCTCAGATTTCTCCATGCTATACTGCATCTGCCATGCATATGCCCACTCACTCAGCCTGTCCAAATCCCGCTGAAGAATCTCCGCATCTTCCTCACAGTACACCCTCCACCCACTTTGTGTAATCTACAAATTTGGAAATACTACATTTAGTTCCCTCGTCTAAATCATTAATATATAATGTGAACATTTGGGGTCCTAGCACAGATCCCTGCGTTACCCCACTAGTCGCTGCCTGCCTTTCGGAGCAAGGGCAGCCAATGTAAAAATTGTGGCAGAAATGGCCACATTGCAAGAACTTATTGAAGTAAAATAATTTGTCCAGTGAAAAACGCTCAGAGGAAGACACAGAACTCCCTTAAAGGAAGAAACAAAATTAATTCAACTTAGAAAATTCACAATGTGGAAGAAAAGAACATGACCCACAGTGAAGCTATTACACTTCATTCTGATGAAGAATTGAAGGTGGACGTATTTTCCATCCGGGGTGAGTTACATCTATTTTGGGTAGGTCCAAAACTGAATGGACAACCTATCAAAACAGAGGTCAATACTGGGGCTGCTGTCTACCTAAATCCTGAGACCATCAACGAATGGAAACTTAATCACGTTTATTTTAGAGATGGAAACAGATAGGTATATACCGCAGGGCAAGAGTTATATCTGGGGGAAAGGCAATTATGATGTGATGAGGCAAGACGTAGGATGCATCGGATGGAGAGGAAAACTGCTGGGGATGGGCACAATGGAAATGTGGAGCTTGTTCAAGGAACAGCTACTGCGTGTCCTTGATAAGTATGTACCTGTCAGGCAGGGAGGAAGTGGTCGAGCAAGGGAACCGTGGTTTACTAAAGCAGTCGAAACACTTGTCAAGAGGAAGAAGGAGGCTTATGTAAAGATGAGACATGAAGATTCAGTTAGGTAGCTCGAGAGTTACAAGTTAGCTAGTAAGGACCTAAAGAGAGAGCGAAGAAGAGCCAGGAGGGGATATGAGAAGTCTTTGACAGGTAGGATCAAGGGTAACCCTAAAGCTTTCTACAGATATGTCAGGAATAAAAGAATGACTAGGGTAAGAGTAGGGCCAGTAAAGGACAGTAGTGGGACGTTGTGCGTGGAGTCCGAGGAGATAGGAGAGGTGCTAAATGAATATTTTTCGTCAATATTCACACAGGAAAAAGACAATGTTGTCGAGGAGAATACTGAGATTCAGGCTACTAGACTAGTAGGGCGTGAGGTTCATAAGGAGGTGTTAGCAATTCTGGAAAGTGTGAAAATAGATAAGTCCCCTGGGCCGGATGGGATTTATCCTAGGATTCTCTGGGAAGCTAGGGAGGAGATTGCTGAGCCTTTGGCTTTGATCTTTAAGTCATCTTTGTCCACAGGAATAGTGCCAGAGGACAGGAGGATAGCAAATGTTGTCCCCTTGTTTAAAAAGGGGAGTAGAGACAACCCCGGTAACTATAGACCAGTGAGCCTTACTTCTGTTGTGGGAAAAATCTTGGAAAGGTTTATAAGAGATAGGGTGTAAAATTATCTGGAAAGGAATAATTTGATTTGAGATAGTCAACATGGTTTTGTGAAGGGTAGGTCGTGCCTCACAAACCTTATTGAGTTCGTTGAGAAGGTGACCAAACAGGTGGATGAGGGTAAAGCAGTTGATGTGGTGTATATGGATTTCAGTAAAGCATTTGATAAGGTACCCCACCTGAGGCTACTGCAGAAAATACGGAGGCATGGGATTCAGGGTGATTTAGCAGTTTGGATCAGAAATTGGCTAGCTGGAAGAAGACAAAGGGTGGTGGTTGATGGGAAATGTTCAGACTGGAGTCCAGTTACTAGTGGTGTACCACAAGGATCTGTTTTGGGGCCACTGCTGTTTGTCATTTTTATAAATGACCTGGAGGAGGGCGTAGAAGGATGGGTGAGTAAATTTGCAGATGACACTAAAGTTGGTGGAGTTGTGGACAGTACGGAAGGATGTTACAAGTTACAGAGGGACATAGATAAGCTGCAGCACTGGGCTGAGAGGTGGCAAATGGAGTTTAATGCAAAAAAGTGTGAGGTGATTCATTTTGGAAGGAATAACAGGAAGACAGAGTACTGGGCTAATGGTAAGATTCTTGGCAGTGTGGATGAGCAGAGAGATATCGGTGTCCATGTACATAGATCCCTGAAAGTTGCCACCCAGGTTGAGAGGGTTGTTAAGAAGGCGTATGGTGTGTTAGCTTTTATTGGTAGAGGGATTGAGTTTCGGAGCCATGAGGTCATGTTGAAGCTGTACAAAACTTTGGTGCGGCCGCATTTGGAGTACTGCGTGCAATTCTGGTCGCTGCATTATAGGAAGGATGTGGAAGCATTGAAAAGGGTGCAGAGGAGATTTACCAGAATGTTGCCTGGTATGGAGGGAAGATCTTATGAGGGAAGGCTGAGGGACTTGAGGCTGTTTTCGTTAGAGAGAAGGAGGTTGAGAGGTGACTTAATTGAGGCATAGAAGATGATCACGTGGCTTAGAGCAAGGCTGGTTCAGTTAGACTGAGTTGCTACATTTAGATTAGCAGAGAGTCGAACTCATTGACAACTGTGCTAATAGTTCAATAAAACACATTGAACTCACTTCGAAGTCTGGAGCATCTTTTACTCAAAACTGCATCAAGTGGCAGCTCGTGTTATTCCAAATTACATAACACAACATGATACCAGGGGCGGAATTCTCCGCAATCGGCGCGATGTCCGCCGACCGCCGCCAAAAACGGCGCGAATCAGTCCGACATCGCGCCGCCCCAAAGGTGCGGAATCCTCCGCATCTTGAGCGGCCGAGCCCTAACCTTGAGCGGCTAGGCCCACGCCGGACCGATTTCCGTCCCGCCAGCTGGCGGGAAAGGCCTTTGGTGCCCCGCCAGCTGGCGCAAAACTGACTTTGCCGGGAGGCACATGTGCAGGAGCGTCAGCGGCCGCTCACGGCATCCCCGCGCATGCGCAGTGGAGGGGGTCTCTTCCGCCTCCGCCATGCTGGAGACCGTGGTGAAGGCGGAAGGAAACGAGTGCCCCCATGGCACAGGCCCGCCCGTGGATCGATGGGCCCCGATTGCGGGCCAGGCCACCGTGGGGGCAACCCCGGGGCCAGATTGCCCCAGGACCCCGGAGCCCGCCTGCGCTGCCGTGTCCCGCCGGTAAGAGAGGTGGTTTGATCCACGCCGGCGGGACAGGCATTCCAGCAGCGCGACTTCGGCCCATCCGGGCCAGAGAATCACCGAGTGGGGCCCGCCAACCGGCGCGGCACGATTCCCGCCCCCGCCGAATATCCGATGCCGGAGAATTCGGCAACCGGCGGGGGCGGGATTCGCGCCAGCCCCCGGCGATTCTCCGACCTGGCGGGGGGTCGGAGAATCTCGCCCCAGGAGTTTATTCAATCTAGTTAGTTCAACTCAGCAAGATCCGTGACGACCAGCGAATGTATACCGGCACAATGGAAAAGATTTAGGCTCCTCACCAGCTCATCAATCTCAGTGCCAACTGGCGAACATTCATGCAGAAATTTCAGCTTTACGTCAAAGCATCAGACCTCAAAGGTGCGCCTGATGCACGGAAGATAGCTCTTTTCCTCACCACAGCGGGTGATCATGCCTTGGAAATATTCAACTCCTTTCACTTCGCCGAAGACCAGGACAAGACAAAGTTTCAGACCACCCTGGACAAGTTTGACAGCCACTGTGAGGTGGAGACCAACGAGATCTTCGAGTGCTAGCTACGTATTCAAGCATCGATTGCAAGGTAAAGATGAATCCTTCAACTCATATTTAACTAACCTTAGACTGCTAGCGCAATCTTGCAACTTCGGTGATATCACTGACTCCATGATCAGAGACCAAATCGTTTTTGGAGTTCACTCTGATCCTCTGAGAGAGCAGTTACTGAAGATCAAGCATATGACCCTACCAGTCGCGATTGAAACATGCACAGTGCATGAGTACGCTAAAAATCGCTATTCACAGTACAAAACGGCAGAAAATGATACACTAGCCTCCCACAAGGCGGAAAGTGTGCAGGCCATCTCCCGAATGCAGCGCCTCAACATTGACGAAAGCGGCCATTCCGCGCGCTCTTCCCGGGGCCCGATGCATTAGCGATGCGAACTGGATAACCAAGCGGCCGAAACCCGCACTGCGCAGGTGCAGATGTCTGAGAACCGCACTGCGCATATGCAATGATGCACGGAGCATCAGGGCACTGACGTCATGACGTGTTCGAACTGTGGCACCGCCCATTTAAAGAAACACTGCCCTGCAAGAGGCAGACACTGTTTAAACTGCGGGAAGCTAGGCCACTATGCAGCCCTGTGCAGATCTGCACCACTAGTCAGGAGCCAGCGCTCCCAATTCCGACGAAGCGCATCCGGAGTGTGCAACAACGCCTACAGGATTTTGACCCCGGCAGTGCAACGGATCCAGATGATGAATGCCTGGACAACGCCTACCATGTGGGCATTATTACAACGTGTGAATATGCCACACCAGACACATCGCAAGTCCAATCCATCCAAGTTGTGGATTCCGCGGACGAATGGCGAGCAGTGATGAAGGTCAACCACTGCCCCATCCAGTTTAAGCTGGACACAGCGGCCTCTGTCAACCTCCTCTCACAGGCAGACTTCAGATGCATTAAGAAACCCCTCACGGTCCTTCCAGCTGCTTGCAAGCTCCTGAATTAAAACGGGAATGCCATCACGGCACTGGGATCCTGCCATCTGCACGTATCCAACCGACACACACAAGCATGGTTACGCTTTGAAATTGTTAAGCCGGACAGGGCATCCCTATTAGGTGCCTGCAAGCAGCTGAACCTCATTCAAAGAGTTTACACCACAACATCCTCCCGTGTGGATCTTCAGGCCGGCATCGACGACATCCTCGCCCAATATCCAGATGTGTTCAACGGGTTGGGCACGTTGCTGTATCGATACAAGATTCTGCTATGACCTGATGCCAAGCCAGTTGTCCACACACCACGACGAGTCCCTGCTCCACTGATAGAGCGCCTGAAGACACAGCTCAAGGATCTTCAGCAAGGTCACTGAATCGACTGACTGGGTCAGCTCGATGGTGTGCGTAAAGAAGCCTTCGGGGGACCTGCGCATCTGCATTGATCCCAAGGATCTCAATAAGAATATCATGCGGGAACACTACCCCATCCCGAAGCGGGAGGAACTCACGAGTGAGATGGCACACGCGCGCTTCTTCACCAAATTGGATGCATCACAGGGATTTTGGCAAATCCAGCTGGAAGAGTCCAGCAGAAGGCTTTGCGCCTTCAACATGCCTTTTGGCAGATACTGCTACAATCGCATGCTATTTGGCATCATCTCGGCATCGGAGATATTCCATCACATCATGGAGCAGATGACGGAAGGCATTGAAGGGGTTTGTGTGTAGGTCATCATCATATGGTCCACGACCCCTAAAGAACATATGTCTCCAGAAGGCATTCCGCCGTGTACATGCCAACGGCCTAAAGTTAAACAGGTCCAAATGTTGTTTTGGCACATCGATGCTCAAGTTCCTAGGCGACCAGATCTCACAGCATGGTGTGTGCCCGGACACAGACAAAATTAAGGCCATCGAGGCGATGAAGGTCCCTGAGGACAAAAAGGCGGTGCTCCGCTTCTTGGGTATGGTCAATCTTCTGGGCAAGTTCATTCCAAACATGGCCACACATACCACGGCCCTACGCAACCTGGTGAAAAAGTCAACTGCCTTTGAGTGGAAGGTGGCACACCAGACAGAGTGGTTGGAGCTGAAAGCCAAGCTCACCACTGCACCAGTCCTGGCATTCTTCGACCCGGACCGGGAGACAAAGTTATCCACAGATGCGAGTCAGGAGCGCATCGGTGCGGTGTTGCTTCAACGAGATGACACATCATCCTGGGCACCAATAGCCTACGCATCAAGGGCGATGACGCCCACTGAAACCAGATATGCACAGATTGAGAAGGAGTGCTTAGGTCTTCTCACCGGCATCCCCAAATTTCGTGATTATGTCTACAGCCTGCCGACATTCACTGTCGAGACGGATCATAGGCCTCTGGTCCACATCATCCACAAGGACCTGAACGACATGACGCCTCGGTTGAAGAGAATCCTGCTTAAACTTAGGAGGTGTGACTTCAACTTGGTGTACACACCTGGCAAGGAGCTCATCATCGCTGATACATTGTCCCGCTCCGTCACCTCGCCCAGTGACCCGCTAGACATCGAATCGCAGGTGCAGCTGTGTGCTAGCACTCTCCCGGCGACAATGAGAATGTAGTTCTCATCCGTGATGAGACAGCCAAAGACCCCCTCTTGTAGCGCGTCACCACAACCTCACCAATGGCTGGCAGAAAGGGCAGTGCCCACAAATTTACAATGTGAAGGATGACCTGATGGTGATTGATGGTATCCCCCTCAAGCTGGACAGGATTGTCATTCCGCTCAGTCTCCAGAGCTTGATGCTGCGCCAGATTCATGAAGGACACCTGGGTGCCGAGACGTGCAGACGCAGAGCCCGGCAAGCTGTCTACTGGCCGGGCATCAGCCAGGACATCCCGAACAAGGTCCTGGACTGTGCTACCTGTCAGCGGTTCCAGCCAGCGCAGAGCAAGGAGACGCTCCAACAGCATGACATCATGACCTCTCCGTGGTCCAAGGTTGGCATCGACCTCTTTCATGCGAATGGTCGCGACTACGTATTGATCATCGACTATTTCTCTAAGTACCCTGAGGTGCTGAAGCTCCCGGACCTCACCTCTCGAACCGTAATCAAAGCCTGTAAGGAGACGTTCTCAAGGCATGGCATCCCAATCACCGTAATGAGCAACAATGGCCCGTTCTTTAGCAGTCGAGAATGGTCCACGTTTGCCAGGTCATACAATTTCCAGCATGTCACCTCCAGTCCACACTACCCGCAGTCCAATGGAAAAGTCGAGAAAAGGGTGCACATTGTGAAACAGCTCATCTGCAAGGCCACGGACTCTGCTTCCGACATACACCTTGCACTGTTCGCGTACAGGGCGACTCCTTTATCCACTGGCATGTCGCCGGCTCAACTCCTGATGAACAGGGACCTGCGGACGACGCTTCCAGCCATACACCTGCCCAACCTGGATCACCTCCCGGTGTTGCAGAAGATGCAGCAGCTCAGAGACCGTCAAAAACAGAGCTATGATGCCCATGCCACCGATCTGGCCGTGTTATCCCCGGCAGACACTGTCAGGATCAAGATACCGGATGGTGGGTGGTCTGCCCCGGGTGTCATTGTTCGACAGGCTGCGCCCCGCTCTTATGTTGTACGTATGGCTGATGGCTCCATCGTGCAAAGGATTCGACGGGCACTGCGCAAAGTTGCCTGCCCGCAACCACTTTCTTCTCCATTTCCATATGTTGAATTGCCACCTCCTGATACCTCGCACCACGAGGCCACCAGTCAGGCTTCCATCCCGCTTGTCAAGGCGCCGTCGTCCCCTCCACCACCTGTCCAGTGGTCGACCAGGATCAGACGCAAGCCTCAGAGACTGGACTTGTGAACGTTTGTTTTGTTTGCTCTGTTCTGTTGTCCTCCATCAGTCACGTTAGGCAGACTCATTCACCTGTAAATACATTCACATACGCCAACAAAACATTAAAAAAAGGGGAGATGTCATGATATGCAAACATGCAGCTAATGAACACATAGAATAGGACACGACCAATGAGCCGTCAGGACACTCAGGGGTGGTATCTCACTATAAAAGGGATGAGGCACTCACACCCTGCCTCTTTCCACAGACCAACATCTACAGAGTGAGACAGGGTGTATCCTCAGCATCACACCCCAGCACGGGGCTTAGAGCAAGGCTGGTTCAGTTAGACTGAGTTACTACATTTAAATTAGCAGAGAGTCAAACTCATTGAGAATAGTTCAATAAAACACATTGAACTCACTTCAAAGTCTGGAGCATCTTTTACTCAAAACTGCATCAAGTGGCAGCTTGTGTTATTCCAAATTACATAACACAACAGTCTGTTGTGAGAGAATGAGAGTAATTATTCCTCCAAATCTGCAACAAAGAATATTGGAACAACCACAAGAAGGACACCCAGGTATAGTTCAAATGAAGGAACAAGCACAGAGCTACTTTTGGTGGTCAGGAATTGACGCCCAGGTAGAAGAAAACGCAGGATTGTGTCAGTCATGTGTGTGGATAAGGAACACACTGCCATTGTCCCTATTGCATCCATTAGAGTGGCCTAAAATGCAATGGCAATGTCTGCACATTGACTTTGCTGGTCCACAGGAAGGGCCCATGTTCATGGTAATTGTAGATGCACATGCAAAGTGGCCTGAGGTGGTCCTAATTAAGTCAACAACTGAGGAACAAACCACTGAGGAACTCGAGATCTTTGCAAGATTCAGAAAACCAGAGCAGATCGTGAGTGACAATGGTCCACCATTTACAGCCCAAGAGTTCAAAGACTACTTAAAGATATGTGGAGTTCAGCATACAAAGTCAGCACTTTACCACACATTCACAAATGCTTTCGCCGAATGGTTTGTCCAGTCTTTGAAATACGCATTGAAAACATCCATGGACCAAGGTTCACTTCATCGCCATGTGAATAAGTTTCTAGCAACATACCAAAATACGACACATGTGACTGCACAACGTTTCCCAGCTTTGCTGTTGATGAAAAGGAAGCTGAGGATTACCTTTGATTTATTCTTGCCAGAGGAAACATCTGACATAGTAGAGTGAAACCAACAGTCACAGATCTTGAGATGAGAAAGTAACTCAAGGAAACATTCGTTTCAACAAGGAGAACCGATTTTGGCACGCAATTATACTACGAGCGAGAAGTGGGTTCCTGTAAATGTATTGGTTCAGGCTGGTCCGATCATCTACGTGGTCCAAATGACAGACAAACTCATGTGGAGACTGTGCAGATCAATTATTGTCAACACACATTGGTGTGCCAGTGCCAGAACTATTTCAAGAAGTAATGGCCTCTGTTCCATCTGATTGTATGACTTCTAGTTCATCTACAGAAGCAGAGATTGAACCAAGAGTAACTGATATTACCAGTCTTCTTGCGAAAAAAAGAGCCTTATAAGTTGGAGACATCTACTGGAGAACCTGAAAATACATCTCAAGTCGAGAAAAACAAAGTGCGGGATGTGCGCAGGCAACCAGCGGGAAATAGGCAGTCACCTGACCTCCAGCTTATTGACTGTGTTATTATAATATAATAATTTGCTGCTGGCACTTGTATATATATATATAAATTCCAATGGTAAAATACTAGTAATTAGTTGTGTTGGACATTAGATGTAAAGGAAGGAGGGATGGTACATATGTGGGTTATTGTGCAGAATATGCGCGATTCTCCAGAAAGATTTCCAAGTGTGGTAGTCAGCGGGAATTGCCGCAAGCTTCCCGCTGCACAACCTAGCGAAATCGGCAATGCAATTCAACGTTAATTGATCCACTTAACGAGGCCTCACTGGCTTCTCACTGCAAATAACGCCTTGCCAGCTGATTCGCTGGGACCGCGCCCTCCAGCCCCCGCTAACAAATGTGAGCAGCACTTAAACTGCACTTGCTCGGCCAACCCCAGCCAGCTCCAAATAATGGCACTGAGGAGACCAGCCCCAAGATTCGGGGATGCTAACCTGGAGAGGCTCCTGGACGTGGTGGAGACCACGAGGGATGTCCTGTTCCCCCCGGGGTCCCGGAGGGTGAGCCACAAGGCAACCAGTGCTGCCTGGGATGAGGTGGCGACAACCTTTAGTTCCAATGGCTCCTCCCGGAGGACCTGTTAAACGTGAGTACTGTTTGCTTTACTGACTGACCCATCCCTCCCACTGACCAAATGTCTATTCTCCTGCAGGTCCTCCAGCCGACGGCGCCAGTCCACCCCAGGTGCCCCCTCTCCTGACTCCAAGGAGAACACCTCGGCAGAGAGCTCCAACGATGCAACTGTTGTCATGGCACAGTCCCCTTTCCCCTTTGTAAGAAAGCTGTCATCCCCACCCTCCACCAGCACAGATACACACACCTCAGTGGGAAATGTTAGTTGTCAGTTTCTGGAGCACCACACTGCTGTTGATGCACATCAGGTGGAGGCAGGAACCCCCAGGCGAGACAGCAGTCGGAGGTCTGCTGGATCCCAGGATCCAGCTGGGTCATAGCCTGATGCTGAGTCTCTAGAAGTGGGTTACCCGGAGCTGATGGGAACAATAGGGAGCAGCTGGAACGTTCAGAGGGAGATGTCAGCAACACTCCAGCAGATCTATAGTCATTTGGAGGAGTCCCAGAGGCTACGGGCACAGGAGGTGGCGTCGGCAATTAGTGGCACCGAGACTAATACTGCAAGGGTGGCAACTGCAGTGGAGAGTCACGATGTCGGCATCATGAGTGAAGATGCCCAAGGCATCGTGCAGTCAGTGGTGGCCACGGCTGAGGATCTTGGCAGAATGTCTAACTGGCTGGGCACCAGGCCGACCTTGATGAGGTTCTGCGGGACATGTTCCACTCTCAGATGGGCATGACCTAGGCGCTGCACAGCTTATCCCAGTCACAGGTGGACATGGCTGAGGCACTGCAGAGCATGTCCCAGTCACGGAAGAACATCGCCAAGGGTGTCGACACGATAGTGCGGAGAATGGGGAACCGCCAGGTCTGCCAGAGTCAGACGATGCAGTGGCAGCCAGGGCTCGAACCACCTACCCCTTCATACCACGGTGAACCCCAGGGCCCTATAGGCACCGATCGGGAGGAAGGGGAGCTGGGTGCCAGCCGGACCCATCCCATGGAGTGGGGGCGGTGACCACCAACTCCCCCGGGTTCCACCCCTCTGGCGAGGCCACATCACAGGGTCACCACATGGGACAGGGCGGCACGGCTGTGCATGTGCCGCCGACAAGTGATCCAGGAATCTCAGGCCCCAGAGCCCCCAGAGGACGCCCGCCAGGGGCATCAAAGGCCACAGGACGAGGTAAGCGGCTGGCTGCCTCCACCTCAAATATGCAGTCTGGAGAAACACCTAAACATAGTGGTAGAGCTAGGCGAGCCAGGCACATTGAGGACCACTGAGGGAACTGGGGTAGGGGGAGGGGGTGGGGGCACCATTGGAAGTGGGGTAGTGCACAGCCCATTAAACAACTTTTTGTACAACCATTATGATGCCTCTGTCATTTTCCTCCGCAATGCGGGATGCCCCCAGACTTTTTGCCCATCTATCTAGGCATCTCCCGCCCCACCCCATTCCCGTGGTGCTCACCCAGCCACCGGCCGTGGACATGTCCCCAGAGGTGTGTCCCAACCCCTGGGTGTTTGGATGTTGGCTACTGCGTGTGTGGTGTTGCCTCCCGCAGTGTTCAGGCACAGTGCCCAGGCATCAAGGTGTGATTGGGATGCTAGGCAATGACTAGGATGCATCGCCCGCCCACCCACGGGAATCCACTTGGCATGTGTCAAATGCTCACTTAACCACGATTGCTAATTCCATATTAACACTAGCCTTCAGCCGCACGGCCTGAGCCACAGCCATCTGTAGGGGTTATCGGTGATCGGTGGGGCAGACGGGCAGGGACAAGGGTTGCCCCTGGAATGGGGTTGGGATCCAGGGGTTGGCATGGTGGTGCAGCGAGCAATGCCCTCTCTCCCCCCCCCCCCCCCGGTTGCCCCCCCTAGTACCTCCCCCCCACACCCCCATGGTGGCCCACTCCTGCGGCAGGTCCTCCAACCCACACCCTGCACAGCTGCAGCAGTCCCAGCGCCCCCAGGCTCTTTGCCTGTGAGCAAAGATGGCTACTCACCTCCTCTGCTCCCCACAGGAGCTCTTCCGCCAGGTTCACATTTTTAAAAAGGAGTACAACATGAACACTTGCTGGAGAGGCTGCTGACTGACGGGAGGGCGCTAGATATTGGGTTGCACTCGTTGATTGTAAGGAATTGTGGCTTAAGTGGTGATAATTGGTTGTTCGCCACACTACGCGAGATCCCGATTTTGCCGATGGGAGCGGGCCGGTTGCATCGCAAACTGTTTGGCACCCGGTGCGGATCTTATTTTTGGCCTCTCCTGCTATTCACTGGCCTTGTTAAGCTTGAGCGAGAGAGAAACGAGGCCTGAGAATCACACCCAATGTCTCTTTAAGAACCGAGTCACGTGACGGGCCATGATGTTATCGGCTCCTTAACGGGCGTTTGCCCTTAGACTAGTATCAGCCTTCGTATAGTGAACATCTAATAAACCTTTGGTGATTATTGCATTCAATCGAAATGCATCTGTAATATTATTCTTTTATACTGTTAATACAAAGATGCAACAGGCTGCATGAGTGATTTTGCGACTGGCACAGTCACAATAAGCAGAGTGGTCTCTTTCTCTGCTGTACACCTCCTATCATTCTGTACCTTTTAGCCCTTCTAATCTCCCATTTCACCTCCCTTATTACAATACCCTTGGTTATCTTTCCTTTGGTTAGCCCTTACCTTATCCTGCATTTCCCTTCTAAACTTCAATTTAGGATTAATTTCTCTATTTATCCAGGGAACTCGATAGCCTGACGCACCTGTTCACCTTACGGAAATATATTTTAATTTGTTCATTAAGGTTCACAGAACTGTAGATCTCCCACTGCTGATCTATCGACCTGCTGGCTATATTTTCTGCCCAGTTAATTTGCCTTTAGCCTGGAAAATTACCCTTTTTCCAGTCAGCTCCTTTTATCTTTCGTAAGTTTTGTTATCCACTGTGATATTGTACTTTTTATGTTACATCCCTTGAACCAGCAAGATGGCTGTTTACTTGTTTCCAGGTCATTGATTGAGCAATGGCTTAGAGCATACATCTATACATGCACTATAATTTAGTTGAATCATCATTAGTCTTACGTAAATGTATCAATGTTCAATTAGCCCCCTACTTTTTTCTATTTTCCCCTTGTTTAAAGACAGGCAAAAAAATCAGTTTACGCCGAACACTTTCTTTCATTTTGAAGCAGTTTAAAGGCCTGTTAGAAAAGCCATTTACTTCTCAAAGGCAAAGCAAGGACATGAAACCCATGTGTGGGAGAGAATTAGTTTCTTAAGTGCACATATTCTGCATAGAGCCAAGTTAATTAGAAAAAGCAGAAACCCATGAATACCACACGATTTAGTCATTCTATTCTGACATTGTTCAAGCCCAGTGAGCTGTTTCTTATCAGTAAGGCTTTAATAATTGGCTTAGACATATCAAATAAACTTTCTAGAGAATTCTGTAGTAGCAGGTATGACATTCTAATAGGAGTTTTATTAGCCATTTCTCTGTGAAGTAATGTATGAGGAATCACTGTGACATTTTCTACTCTAAGGGGTTTTGGCCTTGCTCAGTTTTACACTTGCTGTGAAATAAATTTATTCACGGCAGAGATCTAATCAAATACGCAGCACTGTTTGCCCTAGTTTGCAGAGCACTGTGCCTCTCAGATTTAATAGAAAGTGACACATACATCATAGGAGAAAATGCATCGTTTTCACTCAAGCATGACTGAATAGCAATAATCCTTATGACTCCACAAGGCAGTGGGAATTCAGTCTTCCACCAGCATCAAGCCTGGCATTATTGCAAATGTGGAAACCAAATTTGACTTGTTGAGTTTTTTGGGACCTGCTGCTTATTACTTTGAGGAACAAGATGAGGCAAATTTCTTTTGCTTAGATTTCACGGATTACTGACAATGCAAATCTTTTGACTGTCTCTTTAATTAGCTCAACTGTAATCAATTTCATTACCACCGTGAGAAAATCAACTTATTCTTTTCCTTTTTTCAGAAACATGAACCAAATACAAAGGAACGCGTGGAATTTTCCAGGTGTTGAACTGATTTGCGTCCTGTTAGTGGGATGCGCCTGAAAGCCCAACTGAATCGCCCGTCACACCTGATCATCCTCGCCGCCAGTGGGAAATCATGCCATGCAGAAAACATCTGGACTAAAATGTTGTTTAAATATCGGCACTTATCTGAAGAAGGCCGAGACAGCCTTTGGAGTTTGGGATGGGGGCATCCATCAAACATGGACCCGCAAACATAAAGCAGTGGGTGGGGGGAGCGTCTACAAGGTGGATCTTCCAGCTTTGGAGTGTTCTTTGAGGTCCATCTTCTATCTTCAACAATCAGTCAGTTATGTCCAGGCACCTTTGAAAATGGAGCCTGGATATGATGGTGGGGCGTATGCCATCCAGCCCACTCTGCCATGTGATATGTTGCAAAATAATATAATGCATATTTAATGATGTCATAATATACACCAGTATATTATGGTGCAGACACACACTGATGGACAGACAGTGGGACCAATCAACACACACAACACCGCAGCCAATCACTAGTTAGAGCACACGCACTATAAAGACAGGGGGCATCAGAGTTCCCGCTCATTCGAGTTGCAGCTAGCTAGGAGGACAGAGCTCACAGCCTGTCACACAGACATTCACCATGTGCTGAGTGCATCGACTGGTTAGGACAAGGCAAAGGTCTTTAGTTAAAGCTAGTATCGTGTTAACCCACAGTGGGAGTATGTTAAACAGTTAATGAATCAATAAAATAGTGTTGCACTATTTCAAGTGTTGGTGACGTGTATGTGTTCCACGGATCCAGAACACCCAACACATCATGATACCAGGTTAGAGGGATATTAGCACTTCTTAGACCCACCTGAAAGTGATCTGCCTTCCGCCAGCATTCCGTCATCCTGCAACATAGACAACATCAGCCTGCTGCCGCCGTTCCGCATCGCCGGCAACCTCGGGGCCAACTGGAAGATATTCAAACAGCGCTTCCAGCTCTTCCTTGAAGCAACAGACAGGGAGGATGCCTCGGACACCAGGAAGATTGCTCTCCTCCTATCCACGGCCGGGGACCATGCCATCCACATTTTCAATGAATGAAAGGTGAATGAAAGGTTCGAGCACTACGTGTTCCAACAGCGTTTGCAGGGAAAGGAAGAACCTTTCCAATCCTTTCTCATGCACCTCCGCATCCTTGCACAGTCTTGCAGCTGTGGGCCAACCTCCAACTCCATGATACGCGACCAGATCATTTTCGGTGTTCAGTCATACCCCCTACGACAGCAGCTCCTCAAAGTAAAGCAGCTCACCCTAGCGACCACCATTAAGACCTGTGTCTTACACGAAAACGCCACGAGTCGGTATTCCCGCATCCAAGCGGCTGAAACGGCACGGCAAGGTCTCCACGAGGCGGAACGGGTCCAAGTGATTGAGCAACTCCAGGGCCTCAGCCTGGATGAGGGCGACCATTTCGCGTGCTTGTAGCGGACCCCCGCACTTGTGCGCACCAAATGAGGGGACGGCAACGTCGAAGAATGCAATGCGCTGGCGCGCACCACGCACGACCACACCGCACATGCGCGGTGGCGCAGCGAACGTGCTGACGCTACGACGTGCGGCAACTGTGGCTCCGCCCATTTAAAACGGCAATGCTCTGCCAAATCTCGACAATGCCTACGATGTGGCAGATTTGGCCACTATGCTACCTTCTGCCGAGCAGCTCAGCCTGCCAATTCATATCGCTTCAGCCAGCCTCGCAGGAATGTCCGGGCAATTCAACCCACGGTGATCGAGTCCGATGCGGACCTCCCAAACAGCAGTGACACCGAGGACCCGAAGGCGCCTTTTCGAGTCGGTGTCATGACAAAAAACAGGATGTCCCCAAAGCAAAGACACCAGCCGCTGACGGAAAACAGCATCGATCCAGTCGATGAGTGGTGTGCCACCCTGACGGTCAACTGGTCCCAAATACGATTCCGCCTGGACACTGGTGCCTCTGCCAATCTCATGGCGCGGTCTGACTTCCAAAGCCTTCGTGTCAAACCAGCCATCCTTCCATCAGCCTGCCAGCTATTGGGTTTTAATGGCAATGTCATTCCTGCTAGCGGCTCATGCCAACTTGAAGTGATGCACAGGTCATGCAAAGCCATCCTTCCTTTTGAGATCATGGGCTCCTCGAAAGCCTCCCTGCTTGGCGCGCAGGCATGCAAGCTGTTGAACCTAGTCCAGAGAGTTCACTCTCTCTCTCCTGATGACACATCTGCCTTTCAGGACACCGACTTCAGGGTGCAACTCGACGCCATCATCGACCAGCACCACGTCGTCTTCGAAGGCATGGGCACGCTCCCATATATCTACAAGATCATTTTGAAACATAACGCCACACCTGTGGTGCATGCACCTCACAGGGTCCTAGCACCCCTTAAGGACCTCCAGCAGCAGCTGCAGGACCTCCAGGACCAAGGAGTGATCTCCAGAGTTACGGAACCAACCGACTGGGTCAGTTCCATGGTATGTGTAAAAAAGCCTTCCGGCGAGCAGAGAATTTGCATTGATCCCAAGGATCTGAATCGCAATATCATGAGGGAGCATTATCCAATTCCCAAGCGCGAAGAGATCACATGCGGGATAGCTCGCGCCAAGCTTTTCACCAAATTCGACGCCTCGAAAGGATTCTGACAAATCCAGCTCGACAAATCCAGCAGGAAACTGTGTACATTCAATACCCCCTTTGGCAGATATTGTTACACCAGGATGCCGTTTGGGATCATATCTGCTTCAGAAGGGTTCCAGAGGATCATGGAACAAATGATGGAAGGCATTGAAGGTGTTCGCGTCTATGTCGACGACATAATCATTTTGTCCACCACCCCGCAGGAGCATGTCAGCCGCCTCCAGCGTATTCTTCTCAAGCTCCGACGATATGACTTCCAGCTGGTATACACCCTAGGCAAAGACCTCATCATTGCCGGCGCTCTCTCCAGGGCAGTCAACACTCCGTGTGACCCAGCGGGATTCATCTGCCAGGTTGACGCCCATGTGTCCTTCGTGGCCTCCAATCTACCTGCCACAGATGAACGCCTCGCCCAAATTCGCCGCGAGATGGCGGCTGACCCTTTGCTACAGCGTGTCATGCACCACCTAACAGACGGGTGGCTCAAGTGCCAATGCCCTCTGTTCTATAACGTCAGAGATGTACTGGCGGTAGTAGACAGGGTTCTCCTGAAACTGGACCGCATTGTCATCCCGCATAGCATGCGCCAGCTCGTCCTGGAACAGCTACACGAGGGCCATCTTGGCGTGGAAAAGTGCCGCCGACGGGCCCGAGAGGCAGTGTACTGGCCCCGCATTAATGAAGACATAGCCAACACAGTGCTCAACTGCCCCACTTGTCAGCGTCTCCAGCCGGCCCAACCACGTGAGACCCTGCAGCCCCATGAGTTGGTCATGTCACCTTCGACCAAGGAAGGCATCGACCTGTTCCACGTGCTGGGCAGGGACTATATCCTGATTGTGGACTACTTTTCAAATTACCCGGAGGTGATATGGTTGCACGACATCACATCGTCTGCAGTCATCCGTGCCTGTAAGGACACCTTTGCTCGACACAGCATCCCACTCACGATGATGTCGGACAATGGCCCCTGCTTCGCAAGCCAGGAATGGTCCAACTTTACCAGGCGGTACAATTTTGCCCATGTGACATCCAGTCCCCTGTACCCCCAATCCAGTGACAAAGCGGAGAAGGGCGTACACATAGTCAAACAGCTCCTCTGCAAGGCTGCCGATGCTGGGTCCGATTTCTACCTCGCCTTGCTGGCCTATCACTCCGCCCCACTGTCCACTGGCCTGTCGCCAGCCCAGCTGCTCATGGGTCGCACCCTGAGGACGACGGTGCCGTCCATTAATGTCCCAGACCTCGACCACGTTCCGGTCCTTCAACGAATGCAACTGTCTCGTGCACAGCACAAGGCGGCTCATGACCCCCGTGCAGATGATCTCCCTGCTCTTGCTCCAGATGACTGTGGTCCTTCGGCAGGTGGCCTCCCGCTCGTTCCTTATTCGTCTACCGGATGGCTCTATTCTGCGCCTCAATCGACGTGCCCTTTGTCTCGTTCCGCGCTTGCTATGTGATCCTCCACTGTCACCTCGCCCTCCTGCTGACCCTGCCCTGGACTATGCAGAGATTCCGGTCACTCTGCATCCTCCTCACTCTAACGCAGTCCAGCCCGTTCCTCAGCCGGCAGCTCCCGACCCACCCTTGAGACGGTCAACCAGAATTCGTCGCCCACCTCAGAGACTTAATTTGTGAACTTTGTGGACTTATGGACTTTCTGATTTGTTCTGTTCTTCCGTTTAATCGTTTACATGGTTTGTATATAGTGTTCATCTCGTTATTCTTGTGACACACTGTTTTTCTGCACCAGGCACCTTTCCATGTAAATAGCTTAGTTCTCATGTACATAGTCCTGGAAATACTTCGCACACACGTAGTCAGGAACATTCACCATACACTATTTATTGCCACGCAGGTACATTTTTTATAAAAGGGGGGAATGTCATAATATACACCAGTATATCATGGTGCAGACACACAGACACACACTGATGGACACACAGTGGGACCAATCAACACACACAACACCGCAGCCAATCACCAGTTAGAGCACAGGCACTATAAAGACAGGGGGCATCAGAGTTCCTGCTCATTCAAGTTGCAGCTAGCTAGGAGGACAGAGCTCACAGCCTGTAACACAGACATTCTCCATGTGCTGAGTGCATCGACTGGTTAGGACAAGGCAAAGGTCTTTAGTTAAAGTTCGTATCGTGTTAACCCACAGTCAGAGTATGTTAAACAGTTAATGATTCAATAAAATAGTGTTGCACTATTTCAAGTGTTGGTGACCTGTATGTGATCCAGAACGCCCAACACATCAAATAAGTCTGGGGTCGACCAAATCCACAATGGCCTCTGTGTTGGGAAACACTCCTCATCCTGGTCCCTGCCTCGGAACTTAGTCCCAGAATGGAAAACTCCTCTCAGCACATCTGCAAGGTTTCCAGTCAGAGCTAGTTAAAATAGATAATCGCAAGTATTACTTTGTGCCATACAAGTTTAAGGGAAACATACATAATCATTATTGGAGTCTTTTTGCCCTTCTGTGCACCAGATTGTTTGGCTGTTATATCTTAGATCATTCCCATATTGAATTCCAACTTCTTCACCCTCAGAGGGTAGCCTCAGCAGTTTACTATTTAGGTAAAACTTTCAGTGATGCATCCAAAATATAAATGGAAAATAATTTCAGATATTTGCAGTACTGGGATTTTAGGGTGTTTCAGGAAGAATTAATTAATTATAGGCTGAATGGTTCTTGTCACTGTAGCGCACAAAGACTCCGTGAGACGAATATAGTGAAGTCGATGAGGCTTTATTAAGCGTGTCTGTTCCCCCGCAGCTCGATAGTAAACTGGCCTGCGGGGGAAGACACCGGCTTCTTATACTCCGCCTTCAGGGCGGAGCTAGAGGTCAACGGCCAACCAGGACCCGGGATCTGTCAGCCAATGACATTAGGGCTTCCAGTCCCACATGACCCCCAATACATACTACCACATTCACACCTTGTCAAAAATGAACCCGGCGGGGTGACGCTTCGTATGGTGGTAAGGGTTTACAGGGCTGGTCCTGGGAGGAAAAAAAAACATTCACAAGGCAATACAGTATTGTACAATTTTGTCCTGTTGCAACTATTTACAGAGGGTATGGGAAGAAAAGCAAAATGTTCTTGTGAAAAGTCCATATTTAGTTTTAGATCGATGCCACGAGTCGGTCGGGTGATCTGGTCGTCCGTGTCGATCGCCTCGGCCCCGGTGGTGGTGGTGCTTGTACCGGTGTTGTTGCCTCCAGGAGCCTTACGGTTTCAGCTTGGGTTTTATTCTTGGTCGGTGCTGAGGGGAGGGGAACCGATCCTCCTGGGAAGGATCGCGGTCGCGGGGTGCGGTGGTGGCAGGAAGGGGGGGGGTTGGGTTGATGGTGTCGGGGGGGTGTGCGTGTTGCCGGCGGGCGCCAAATCCCACAGGGAGACCGTGTCCTGTCGGCTGTCGGGGTACTCCACGTAGGCGTACTGGGGGTTTGCGTGGAGGAGGTGAACCCTTTTGACCAACGGGTCCGCCTTATGTGCCCGCACATGCTTTCGGAGCAGGATGGGTCCTGGGGCCGCCAGCCAGGTCGGCAGCGACGTTCCAGAGGAGGACCTCCTAGGGAAAACAAGGAGATGCTCATGAGGCGTTTGATTAGTGCTCGTACATAATAACGACCGGATGGAGTGGAGAGCGTCCGGGAGGACCTCCTGCCACCGTGAAAATGGCAGGTCCCTGGACCGTAGGGCCAGTAGGATGGCCTTCCAGACCGTGCCGTTCTCCCTCTCTACTTGCCCGTTCCCCCGGGGGTTGTAGCTGGTCGTCCTGCTTGAGGCTATGCCCTTGCTGAGCAGGAACTGGCGCAGCTCGTCACTCATGAAAGAGGACCCCCTGTCGCTGTGGACGTAAGCAGGGTAACCGAACAGTGTGAAGATGCTGTTCAGGGCTTTAATGACTGCGGCCGCGGTAATGTCAGAACAGGGAATGGCAAAAGGGAAGCGGGAGTATTCGTCCACCACATTAAGAAAATATGCGTTGCGGTCGGTGGAGGGGAGGGGCCCTTTGAAATCGAGACTGAGGCGTTCAAAGGGGCGGGAAGCCTTAATCAGGTGCGCTCCATCTGGCCTGAAAAAATGCGGCTTGCATTCCGCGCAGATGTGGCAGTCCCTTGTGACTGTACGGACCTCCTCTAAAGAGTATGGGAGATTGCGGGACTTGATGAAGTGGTAAAACCGAGTGACCCCCGGGTGGCAGAGGTCCTCGTGGAGGGTTTGGAGGCGGTTAATTTGTGCATTGGCACATGTGCCGCGGGATAGGGCATCGGACGGCTCGTTCAGCTTTCCGGGACGATACAAAATCTCATAGTTGAATGTGGAGAGCTCGATCCTCCACCTTAAGATCTTGTCGTTTTTGATTTTGCCCCGCTGTGCATTATCGAACATGAAGGCTTGGTCCGTGAGGAGAGTGAATCTCCTGCCGGCCAGGTAATGCCTCCAATGTCGCACAGCTTCCACTATGGCTTGGGCTTCCTTTTCTACTGAAGAGTGGCGGATTTCTGAGGCGTGGAGGGTCCGGGAGAAAAAGGCCACGGGTCTGCTCGATTGGTTAAGGGTGGCCGCTAGAGCTACGTCAGAGGCGTCGCTCTCGACCTGGAAGGGGAGGGACTCGTCGATGGCGCGCATCGTGGCCTTTGCGATATCCGCTTTGATGCGGCTGAAGGCCTGGCAAGCCTCTGTCGACAGAGGGAAGGTCGTGGTCTGTATTAGGGGGCGGGCCTTGTCTGCGTACTGGGGGACCCACTGGGCGTAGTATGAAAAGAACCCCAAGTAGCGTTTCAGGGCTTTTGGGCAGTGCGGGAGGGCAAATTCCATGAGTGCGCGCATACGTTCGGGGTCGGGGCCTATTATCCCATTGCGCACTACGTAGCCCAGAATGGCTAGCCGATCGGTGCTAAAAACGCACTTGTCCTCGTTGTACGTGAGGTTCAAGGCTTTGGCGGTCTGGAGGAATTTTTGGAGGTTGGCGTCGTGGTCCTGCTGATCGTGGCCGCAGATGGTTACATTGTCGAGATACGGGAACGTGGCCCGCAACCCATGTTGATCAACCATTCGGTCCATCTCCCATTGGAAGACCGAGACCCCGTTTGTGACGCCAAAAGGGACCCGTAGGAAATGGTATAATCGCCCGTCTGCCTCGAAGGCTGTGTACTTGCGGTCACTTGGGCGGATGGGGAGCTGATGGTAGGCGGACTTGAGGTCCACGGTGGAGAAGACTTTATATTGGGCAATCCGGTTGACCATGTCGGATATGCGGGGGAGAGGGTACGCGTCTAGTTGTGTGTACCTGTTGATGGTCTGGCTATAGTCAATGACCATCCTTTGTTTCTCCCCTGTCTTCACTACTACCACCTGCGCTCTCCAGGGACTATTGCTGGCCTGGATTATGCCCTCCTTTAGTAGCCGCTGGACTTCGGACCGAATGAAGGTCCGGTCCTGGGCGCTGTACCGTCTGCTCCTAGTGGCGACGGGTTTGCAATCCGGGGTGAGGTTCGCAAACAAGGACGGGGGTTGCACCTTGAGGGTTGCGAGGCCGCAGATAGTGAGTGGGGGTATTGGGCCGCCGAATTTGAACGTAAGGCTCTGTAGATTGCATTGGAAATCTAATCCCAGCAAGGTGGGGGCACAGAGTTGGGGAAGGACGTTTAGTTTTTAGTTTTTGAACTCCCTCCCCTGCACCGTTAGGGTAACTATGCAGAATCCCTGGATCTGTGCGGAGTGGGATCCTGCAGCTAGGGAAATCTTTTGTGCACTGGGATAGGTGGTCAAGGAACAGCGTCTTACCATGTCAGGGTGTATAAAGCTCTCCGTGCTCCCGGAGTCGACTAGGCATGGCGTCTCGTGGCCGTTTATTAGCACCGTTGTCGTCGTCGTCTGGAGTGTCCGGGGCCGAGCTTGATCGAGCGTAATTGAAGCGAGACGTGGTTGTAGTAGTGGAGTGGGGTCCGTTGTTGCCGTCCAAGATGGCGTCGGGGATGGACAAAATGGCCGCCCCCATACATCGCACGTGGCTGGGGGGTCACAAGATGGCGGCGGGGGTGGACAAAATGGCCGCCCCCATGCATCGTACAGGTCTGGGGCGGTCCAAGATGGCGGCGCCCCTCCTCCCCTCATGGTGGATAGGACCCAAAATGGCGGCATCTGCGGGTCGCACATCGGCGCCCCTCCTCCCCTCGTGGTGGCCGGGACCCAAAATGGCGGCGTCTGCGGGTCGCACATGGTGTGCTGGGGGGGCTGGGGAGCGCTAGGACCGCGAGCGCTAGGACCGCGAGCGCTAGGACCGCGCGGAGCTCCCTCACCGGGGACAGCGGTGGTCGGGGCCCAAGTAGGTGGCGCCGGCGGGTCAGGCGTGGGGCGCGGGGTGGGGGTTAGGGTGGCGTTAGGGACGCGCAAAACTCCCTCCTCTCCGTGGAGAGTGTTGGCCAGGACCCAAAGCGGTAGCGCCGGCGGCGGGTCATACATGGGCTGCGGGGAGGGGGGTTGGGGAGCGTAAGCGGCGTGCAGAGCTCCCAGTTCTCCTGGGACCGCGGTGGTCGGGACCCAGAGCGGCTGCGCCTACGGGTCGTACATGGCGTGCTGGGGGGGTTGGGGGCGCGTAAACTGCTTGCAGGGCTCCCTGTGCTCCCGGGACAGCGGCGACCTCGCGGGACCGGCCCACAACCGCATAATGGCCCTTTTTCCCGCAGCTTTTGCAGATAGCTGCGCGGGCCGGCAGCGCTGTCGGGGGTGTTTCGCCTGGCCACAGAAATAACAGCGGGCGCCCCCGGTGCGACTCGGCGTTTGGACCGCGCAAGCCTGTGGGGTGTCCGGGGGGGGGGTAGGGGGTTTGCCGCGACGGGTACGTACGGGGCCCAATGGGTTGCCGCGCGGTCGGGGCCGTAGGCGCGGGTATTACGCGCGGCCACGTCTAGGGAGGCTGCTAGGGCCCGTGCCTCTGAGAGTCCTAGCGACTCTTTTTCTAGAAGACTTTGGCGGATTTGGGAGGATTGCACACCTGCCACAAAAGCATCGCGCAGTAACATGTCTGTGTGTTCGTTTGCGTTCACCGACGGGCAGCTGCAGGCTCGTCCCAAAATCAGCAGCGCGGCGTAGAATTCGTCCATCGATTCTCCGGGAGCTTGCCGTCTCGTCGCGAGCTGGTAGCGAGCGTAGATTTGGTTAACTGGGCGGACATAGAGACTTTTCAGTGCTGCGAACGCCGTCTGGAAATCCTCCGAGTCTTCGATGAGGGAGAAAATCTCCGTGCTCACCCTCGAGTGCAGGACCTGCAGTTTTTGGTCTTCTGTGACCCGGCCGGTGGTCGTTCTGAGGTAGGCCTCGAAGCAAGTCTGCCAGTGCTTGAAGGCTGCTGCCGCGTTCACTGCGTGGGGGCTGATCCTCAGGCATTCCGGAATGATCCTGAGCTCCATAGTCCTTTTTAGGCACGCTTAATAAATTGTAGCGCACAGACTCCGTGAGACGAATAGAGTGAAGTCGATGAGGCTTTATTAAGCGTGTCTGTTCCCCCGCAGCTCGATAGTAAACTGGCCTGCGGGGGACGACTCCGGCTTCTTATACTCCGCCTTCAGGGGGACGCTAGAGGTCAACGGCCAACCAGGACCCGGGATCTGTCAGCCAATGACATTAGGGCTTCCAGTCCCACATGACCCCCAATACATACTACCACAGTGACCATTCTAGTTTTAAACAATAAACAATTGAATATGTAATTATTTATCTCATTAATGATCTTACATGGGGCATCCACATCCTATTAACACCTTGGGCGGGATTCTGCAATAATGAGACTATGTCCCCACGGCAGCGTGAAAACCGGCGTCAACTACTCCGACATCAACAGCCCCCGAAAATGAGGAATTCTCCACTTTCTCGGGGGGTAGGTTGACGCCGGAGTGATTCCCGCAGCTCCAGCCGGCGCCGAAGGGCCGGCGCGAGTTTGCGCATGCGTGGAACAGCTGGCGTGATCTCGTGCATGCGCAGACCGGCGTATTTCCGCGCATGAGCAAGGGTTCCCTTCTCCGCACCGGCCCCCAGGCAATATGGCGGAGCCCTACAGGGGCCCGGCACAGAGGAAAGAAGGCCCCCACGGAAACAGCCTGCCCGCAGATCGATAGGCCCCGATCACGGGTCAGGCCACCGAGGGGGCCCGCTCTAGGGGCCGGATCCCCCCAAGCATCCCCCCCCCCCAGGACCGCCTCCGCACACTTACCTGCCAGGTCCAGCCGTGTGTGAGGTGAGTAATTGATGCCGGCGGGACTGGGCAAAACTTGACGGCCACTCGGCCCATCGCGGCCCGGAGAATCGGCAGAGGGGCCACTGTCAACGGCTCCCGACCGACGTGGCGGGAATCCCTCCGGCCACCGAAAAACGGCACCGGAGAATAGGGCAGCTGGCATATGGGCAGAGAGGCGGGATTCGCACCTCCCCCCGGAGATTCTCCGACCCGACGCAGGGTCGGAGAATCCCTGCCCTTAATTTTGCTATGTCAACGATCATGATGTAGTTTCAGGCTCTGGCCACTGGGCAGCACTGATTCTGAAGGTTTTCTCCCAATTTCATTATGATCACTATTGGTCACATACAAATATTTGAATTAGTAGCAAGAGTAGACCACTCAGGCCCTCAATCCTGTTCCGCCATTAAACAAGATGTGGAGATGCCGGCGTTGGACTGGGGTGAGCACAGTAAGAAGTCTTACAACACCAGATTAAAGTCCAACAGGTTTGTTTCGATGTCACTAGCTTTCGGAGCGCTGCTCCTTCCTCAGGTGAATGAAGAGGTATGTTCCAGAAACATATATATCGACAGATTCAAAGATGCCAGAGAATGCTTGGAATGCGAGCATTACCAGGTGATTAAATCTTTACAGATCCAGAGATGGGGTAACCCCAGGTTAAAGAGGTGTGAATTGTGTCAAGCCAGGACAGTTGGTAGGATTTTGCAGGCCAGATGGTGGGGGATGAATGTGATGTGACATGAATCCCAGGTCCCGGTTGAGGCCGCACTCATGTGTGCGGAACTTGGCTGTAAGCTTCTGCTCAGCGATTCTGCGTTGTCGCGTGTCCTGAAGGCCACCTTGGAGAACGCTTACCCGGAGATCAGAGGCTGAATGCCCTTGACTGCTGAAGTGTTCCCCGACTGGAAGGGAACATTCCTGCCTGGTGATTGTCGCGTAATGTCCGTTCATTCGTTGTTGCAGCGTGGGTGATCTGATTGTAACCTCAACCCCACACTCCTGCTTATGCCAATAACCTTCCACCCCCTTGTTAATGAAGAATCTATCTAGCTCTGCCTTAAAAATATTCAAGGATCCTACTTCCACTGTCTTTTGAGGAAGAGAGTTCCAGAGACTCACGACCCTCTGGGAGAAAACATTTCTCTTCACCTTTGTCTTAAATGAGCGACCCCTTATTTTTAAACCGTGACCCCCGAGTTCTCGATTCTCCCACAAGAGGAAACGTCCTCTCCACATCCACCATCTCAATACCCCTCGAGATCTTAAATGTTAAATCAAGTCACCTTTTCCTCTTCTGAACTCTAGTGGATACAAACCTAAGCTGTCCAATCGTTCCTCATAAGACAACCTGCCCATTCCTGGCATTAGTTTAGTAAACTTTCTCTGAACTGCTTTTAATATACTTATATCTTTCCTTAATTAAGGTGACCAATACAGTACGCAATACTTCAATGTGGTCTCACCAATATCCTGCGCACTATATTAAAAAACATATCAACTCACTGGTTTCAATGCCAAGAGCAATATGTACACAAAGGAAATGCATCATTTATCTTATTCAGTTGAAAAGCAATAAAACATCATGAATGTATATGCTAAGTTGTTTCTCTATGATAAAGTTGGGATCCATGACTTCCCTCCTTATCTCTCTATGAGCTGTGGGAAGTACCAAACTCAATTTTTCCTGTCTTTCTATAAAGTTTTCAGTTTGATGAATTCACTGCACTCAAAGAAATGTTCTTAAATTAGGCCCCTTTTCTTTCGCTGAGTAAGTTGTCAAGGTTTATTAGAAAATCATAACTGCAAGCCTCACTCAAAAAATAACAAACTATCACATCCATGTTTGAACCACTCCTGAGGCCTCTGTATATTTGATAAGTGTGTGTTATCCCCTCAAGCCTGTAGATAACGAAAGGATGGGCTGAAATTAGCTGGAACAAGAATGATGTATGAACAAATCTACCCGAAAATCAGCCAGCAACTTGTGGTGAGGAAGGGAGACCCCATGAATTGTGATTCACCAAAAATTAGGAGGTGATTTGCACCACTTCACTGTTAGCTTTGTAGAGCATTTTACTCTAACCTCCCCATGCATTTCATGGATCTGCTGCATCTACATATAAATTTCCTATTAAAGTTGCCACAAAAAGATAAGGCTAGTTTATAATTGCGTCAGTGTTTTATTAATGACATGATAATTGTAAATGATTGCCAATGAACTCCTCTGGCCCAGTGAAAGGTGAACAATTAATTCTTTTTTTTTTCGTTTTTTTTAAGAGTACCCAATTATTTTTTTCCAATTAAGGGACAATTTAGCATGGCCAATCCACCTACACTGCACATCTTTGGGTTGTGGGGGCAAAACCCACGCAAACACGGAATGTGCAAACCCCACACGGACAGTGACCCAGTGCCGGGATCGAACCTGGGACCTCGGCGTCTTGAGGCAGTAGGGCTAACCCACTGCGCCACCGTGCTGCCCGTGAACAATTAATTTAAGAAGATTCACTGTTAGTACATCAGTAAATGTTTTACTGCTTGAAAGGCTGAAAGGAAATGAGTGTGGGGGCTAAAGAATGGAAGCCTCTTAAGATTGTTCTTTAGGATCAACAAAGGGAGGTTGCCAAAGGAAATGTTGTCACCTCCATATTCCAAGAACTGCCATACAGTGCAGTAAGACTTCTCAATGATAAGATAATTCAAGGCACTGTTCTCAGTGCATAACCCGTATAAATGATATTGGCTTTACTCAACTCCTTACCGTTCCTACATCTTTTGTGATATCATCACAGCATCAAAAAATATCTGAAATATGCAATGGAAAATTATGAAAAGAGTGAAGCTCAAGGATAATTGGCAGACAGACAAGAGAGGCAGTAGTAGGGAGGTAGGAAAGGCTTCATAAAGGTTGACCAAGACCCATCATTTGTGCTACCAACTTACTGAAAGTATTTCAATGCAGTAATACTTACTGTCTCTTCAAGGGGAAATGTTGCTAGACACAATTAAACTCATTCTTCTGCTTTTTATCTCACATGGAGTCACTTAGACAAAAAGGCCAGTCACATCTGTCATGATAGGCAGACATGCAAATAATGATATACAGACAGGCACAGACAGGCAGCTAATGATCACAGAGAACAGGACATGACCAATGAGCAGACAGGACACTCAGGGGAGGTATCTCACTATAAAAGGCACGAGGCACTCACACTCCGCCTCTTTCCACTGATGAACATCTACAGAGTGAGTCATGGTGTATGTACAGTATCACACCTCCAGCACATGGCTAAGAGCTAGGCTGGTTCAGTCAGACAGAGTAAACACACTTAGGTTAGCAGAGAGTCGAACTCATCGAGAAATGTGCTAACTGTGCTACTGGTTCAATAAATCATAAGAACTAGGAGCAGGAGTAGGCCATCTGGCCCCTCGAGCCTGTTCCACCATTCAATGAGATCATGGCTTATCTTTTGTGGACTCAGCTCCACTTTCCGGCCCGAACACCATAACCCTTAACCCCTTTATTCTTCAAAAAACTATCTATCTTTATCTTAAAAACATTTAACGAAGGAGCCTCTACTGCTTCACTGGGCAAGGAATTCCATAGATTCACAACCCTTTGGGTGAAGAAGTTCCTCCTAAACTCAGTCCTAAATCTACTTCCCCTTATTTTGAGGCTGTGCCCCCTAGTTCTGCTTTCATCCGCCAGTGGAAACAACCTGCCCGCATCTATCCTAATCTATTCCCTTCATAATTTTATATGTTTCTATAAGATCCCCCCTCATCCTTCTAAATTCCAACGAGTACAGTCCCAGTCTACTCAAACTCTCCTCGTAATCCAACCCCTTCAGCTCTGGGATTAACCGAGTAAATCTCCTCTGCACACCCTCCAGTGCCAGTACGTCCTTTCTCAAGTAAGGAGACCAAAACTGAACACAATACTCCAGGTATGGCCTCACTAACACCTTATACAATGCAGCATAACCTCCCGAGTCTTAAACTCCATCCCTCTAGCAATGAAGGTCAAAAATCCATTTGCCTTCTTAATCACCTGTTGCACCTGTAAACCAACTTTTTGCAACTCATGCACCAGCACACCCAGGTCTCTCTGCACAGCAGCATGTTTTAATATTTTATCATTTAAATAATAATCCCTTTTGCTGTTATTTCTAGCAAAATAGATAACCTCACATTTGTCAACATTGTATTCCATCTGCCAGACCCCAGCCAATTCACTTAACCTATCCAAATCCCTCTGCAGATTTCCAGTATCCTCTGCACTTTTTGCTTTACCACTCATCTTAGTGTTGTCTGCAAACTTGACCACATTGCCCTTTGTCCCCAACTCCAAATCATCTATGTAAATTGTGAACAATTGTGGGCCCAACACTGATCCCTGAGGGACACCACTAGCTACTAATTGCCAACCAGAGAAACACCCATTAATCCCCACTCTTTGCTTTCTATTAATTAACCAATCCTCTATCCATGCTACTACTTTCCCCTTAATGCCATGCATCTTTATCTTATGCAGCAACCTTTTGTGTGGCACCTTGTCAAAGGTTTTCTGGAAATCCAGGTATACCACATCTATTGGCTCCCCGTTATCTACTGCACTGGTAATGTCCTCAAAAAATTCCACTAAATTAGTTAGGCACGACCTGCCCGTTATGAACCCATGCTGCATCTGCCCAATGGGACAATTTCCATCCAGATGCCTCGCTATTTCTTCCTTGATGATAGATTCCAGCATCTTCCCTACTACCGAAGTTAAGCTCACTGGCCTATAATTACCCGCTTTTTGCTTACCTCCTTTTTTAAACAGTGGTGTCACGTTTGCTAATTTCCAATCCGCCGGGACCACCCCAGAGTCTAGTGATTTTTGGTAAATTATCACTAGTGCATTTGCAATTTCCCTAGCCAGCTCTTTTAGCACTCTGGGATGCATTCCATCAGGGCCAGGAGACTTGAAGTCCAGGAGTCAGATTGAACTAACTTCAAGGTCTGGAGTATCTTTTGGTTAAAGCTGCATCCAGTTGCAGCCTGTGTTATCCCAGAGTACACAACACGACATGCTACCACGAGACTGCTTAATCTAGGTGGTTTACCTCAGTCCGTTCCGTGACGACCAGCGAATGTATCCCGGCACCATGGAGAAGATTCAGGCTCCTCACCAGCTCAGGACCTCCGGCAATCTCAGTGCCAACTGGCGGACAGTTAAGCAAAAGTTTCTGCTGTACATCGAAGCTTCAGACCTCGTGGGTGCGACTGATGCAGGGAAGATCACGCTTCTCCTCTCAATAGCGGGTGATCAAGCCATCGAACTCTTCAACTCTTTTCACTTCACCGAAGGCCAGGACAAGATAAAGTTTCAGACCAGCCTGACAAGGTTGACAGTCACTGTGAAATATTCGAGCGCTACATATTCAAACAGTAAAGATTAATCTTTCAACTCCTTCTTAACTAACCTCCGCCTTCTAGTGCTGTCCTGCAACTTTGGTGATATTGCTGACTCCATTATCAGAGAACAAATCGTTTTTGGAGTTCACTCTGATCCTCTGAGGGAGCAGCTACTGAAAATCAATCATATGACCTGCCAGGCGCGATTGAAATATGCACAGTGCATGAGAATGCCAAAAATCGCTATGCCCAGTACAAATCGGCTGAAAATGAGAAACTTGTCTCCCACGAGGCAGAGAGTGTGCAGGCCATCTCCCGGATGCAGCGCCTCAGCATTGATGAAAGCCGGCATTTCGCGTGCTTTTCCCAGGGTCCCACACATGCGCGATGCGAACGGGATAACGAAGCGGCCGACACCCGCACTGTGCATGTGCGACGCCGAAGTCATGACGTGCTCGAACTGCGGCAACGCCCACTTAAGGAAACATTGCCCTGCAAGAGGCAGGTGATGTTTAAACTGCGGGAAGCCTGGACATTATGCAGCCTTGTGCAGGTCTGCACCACCAGTCAGGGGCCAGTGCTCCCAATTCCGACGATGGCGGGTTCAGAGTGTGCAACAACGATTACAGGATTCTGATCCTGGCAGCACAACGGATCGAGAGGAAGAATGCCTGGACTCCGCCTACTGTGTGGGCATCATTACCAAATGTGAATTTGCTGCATCCAACTCATCACATATTCAATCCATCCTCGCTGTGAATGGAGTGCGGTGAGGCAGGTCAACCACTGCTCCATCCAGTTTAAGCTGGACGCAGGTGTTTCTGCCAACCTCCTCTCACAGGCAGATTCCAAACGCATCAAGAAACCCCCCAAGGTCCTTCCAGCAGCCTGCAGGCTCCTGCACTACAACGGAAATGCCATCATGGCACTGGGATCCTGCCATCTACTCGTCTCCAACCGGAGCACCAATGCACGGTTACGTTTTGAAATTGTCAAGCCAGACAGGGCATCCCTACTTGACGCGCATACCTGCAAGCAGCTGAACCTCCTGCAGCGGGTTTACACAACGACATCCTCCAATGTGGATCTTCAGGCCGGCATTGATGACATCCTCGCTCAGTATCCGGATGTGTTCGACGGGATGGGTAAGCTGCCATATCGATGCCAGTGGTCCACGCACCACGCCGGGTCCCGGTTCCGCTGAGGGAGCGCCTGAAGATACAGCTCAAGGATCTTCAGTAACAGGGCATCATTTCCAAGGTACCCGAACCAACTGACTGGGCAGCCCGGTGGTATGGGGTAGATAGCTTCCGGGAGACCTGCGCAACTGCATTGATCCCAAGGATCTCAATAAGAATATAATGCGTGAACACTAGCCCATCCCGAAGTGGGAGGAACTCACCAGTGAGATGGCACATGCACGTTTTTTCACCAAGTTAAATGCGTCTCATGGATTTTGGCAAATCCAGCTGGATGAGTCCAGCAGAAGGCTCTGCACCTTTAACACACCGTTTGGCAGATACTGCTATAATCGCATGCCGTTTGGCATTGTCTCGGCATCAGACATCTTCCATCGCATCATGGAACAGATGATGGAGGGCATTGAAGGGGGTCGTGTGTACGTGGACGACATCATCATATGGTCCACGACCCCTGAAGAGCATGTTTCCCATCTCCAACAGGTATTCCGCCGTGTCCACGCCAATGGCCTGAAGCTGAACAGGTCCAAATGTTGCTTTGGCATGTCGACACTCAAGTTCCTAGGTGACCAGATCTCTCAGCAGGGCGTGCACCTGGACACAGACAAGGTCAAGGCCATCGAAGCCATGAAGGTCCCTGAAGACAAGAAGGCGGTGCTGCACTTCCTGGGCATGGTCAATTTTCTGGGCAAGTTCGTCCCAAACCTGGCCTCACACACCACGGCCCTACGAAACCTGGTAAAAATGTCCACTGCCTTTGAGTGGAAGGCAGCACATCAGGCAGAGTGGTTGGAGCTGAACGCCAAGCTCACTACTGCACCCGTCTTGGCATTTTTTGACCCAGACAGGGAGACGAAGATCTCCACAGATGCGAGCCAGGATGGCATCGGTACAGTGCTGCTTCAACGCAATGACACTTCATCCTGGGCACCGGTAGCCTACGCATCGAGGGCCATGACGCCTACCGAAACAAGGTATGCGCAAATAGAGAAGGAATGCCTGGGTCTTCTCACTGGCATTCTCAAGTTTCACGACTATGTCTACGGCCTGCCGACATTCACTATCGAGAAGGATTATAGGCCTCTGGTCCACATTATCCACAAGGACCTGAACGACATGACACCTCGGTTGCAGCGCATCCTTCTCAAACTCAGAAGGTACGACTTTGACTTAGTGTACACGCCTGGCAAGGAGCTCTTCATCGCTGATGCATTGTCCCGCTCCATCACATTGCCTAATGAACCGCTGGAAATCATCCGGCAGATTGAATTACAGGTGTGTGCTAGCACCCTCCCGGCGTCTGATGAGAAGGTGGTTCGTATCCACCAGGAGACAGCCAAAGACCCCCTCTTGCAGGTTGTCATGCACCACCTCGCCAATGGCTGGCACAAAGGGCAGTGCCCTCAATTTTACAATGTAAAGGATGACCTGACGGTTATTGATGGTATCCTCCTCAAGCTGGACTGGATTGTCATTCCACTCAGTCTCCAGGGCTTGGTGCTCCGCCAAATCCATGAGGAACACCTGGGCGTCGAGATGTGCAGACGCAGAGCCAGGCAGACTGTCTACTGGCCCGGTATTAGCCAGGTCATCTCGAACATGGTCCTCAACTGTGTGACCTGTCAACGCTTCGAGCCAGCGCAGAGCAAGGAGACGCTCCAGCAGCATGAAATTGAGACCTCCCCGTGGTCCAAGGTTGGCATCGACCTCTTTTGTGCGAATGGTCATGACTACGTGTTGATTATTGACTATTTCTCCAATTACCCTGAAGTCGTGAAGCTCTCAGACCTCACATCTCGGACCATCGTCAAGGCCTGTAAGGAGACGCTCTCCAGGCATGGTATCCCACTCACTGTCACGAGTGGTCTATGTTTGTCAAGTCATACCATTTCAAACATGTCACTTCCAACCCACACTATCCGCAGTCCAATGGGAAGGTTGAAAAATGGGTGCACATTGTGAAACAGCTCATCTGCAAGGCCACGGATTCTGCTTCTGACATCTACCTCGCGCTGCTTGCGTACAGGGCGACCTCACTGTCCACTGGCATGTCGCTGGCACAACTCCTGATGAACAGGGACCTGCGGACGACACTTCCAGCCATACACTTGCCCAACCTGGATCACCGCCCGGTACTGCAGAATGTGCAGCAGCTCCGAAACCAGCAAAAGCAGGGCTATGATGCTCATGCCACCGATTTGCCCATGTTATCCCCGGCAGATACTGTCAGGATCAAGATACCGGATGGTGGCTGGTCTGCTCCAGCTACCCTTATTCAACAGGCTGCACCCCGCTCGTTTATTGTACTGTTATGGGCGAGGCGTGTTCAGAACCCCAAAATGTATCATTGAGTTCAACCAATCTCCACCTTTAATATATTTGTTGCTTTTCCCAGCACACGGCTTGTTCCCTAGGTGTGGGATTACAATTATGGACAAGTGGGTTTTTAAACACAAGACAATGTTTTTTCCATGAACTCAACTTAACATCTAAATACATGTTGGATCTCTTAACACCCCTTACTTCAAAGATAACTCAGAAAATATTGCAATAGTAAATAATTCCTTAAAATGTTCCTTCAAACTTCCAAGAGACTTAACACCTTTAAACAGAACCACATCAGGTTAAAGGCTTTACTATTATGAGTTTAAATCAACCAAATGATCCAGAGATAGTCTTTCATGGCAGAGATCGAGCTCACTACAAACACAGACACTCCCAAGCTCTTTTCAAACTGCAGAACTGCATCTCTCTGGAAACACACAGACACACACAAGCTGCTTTTCCAAACTGAAACTTCCAAAATGGCTGACCTGAGCTCAGCCCCACCCACTCACTGATATCACTGTTTTCTTAAAGATACATTGCTTAAACATCCATGTCTGAAAGGTACTCTCACATGACACCTCCCCCCCAAGAAAATAAAAATAAACCATCAACTTCAAGATGGTTTCATTTTTCACTTTTGCACCATCCACTAAGAAATGTACACAGTAAATATACCTTTTCGTTTTAAAAAAAACCATATACAAACAGGTATAATAATATAGTCCATTTTGCTTTGTTCTTCTTCCTCCAACTGAAAACCTTCTCAATTGATCACACTCGTGACAAAGCATTGGCTATCACATTTTCCCGTCCTGCCACATGTACTATTTTTAAATGAAATGGCTGTAACGACAAACTCCAGCGAAACGGCCTTGCATTGTTATTCCGGAATCGCTCCAAAAACGTCAAAGGATTATGATCAGTATATATAATGGTGTCAGATGGATTGCTGGTCACATAAATGTGAAAATGTTGCAAAGCCAGCACCAAACTCAAAGTCTCCTTCTCAATCGTCGAATACTTTTTCTGGTGTGAATTCAATTTCTTTGAAAAAATACCAATAGGCCGCTCTAGCCCTTTGTCGTCATCTTGTAGAAGCACTGCATCTACGCCCACATCGCTCGCATCAACAGCCACTTTGAAGGGTTTGGTATAATTTGGGATGACGAACACAGGAGCAGTGGTTAACACAGCCTTCAGTTGATTTAAATTGTTTTATTTCTAAGCTATCCATAACTTCTTTGAATAACTTTGAAGTAAAATTTGATGATCCTTGATCCGATTGAATTTCTGTGGGTAGTCCATATTTAGTAAAGAATTGAAGTAACTCCTCCACAATCCTTTTAGCTGTAATATTACGTACTGGAATGGCATCTGGAAACCTAGTAGACACATCCATTACAGTCAAAAGATATTGATTCTCACTTTTTGTTTTAGGAAGCGGTCCTGCATAATCGATTAGGACCCTTGCAAAAGGTTCCTCAAATGCTGGAATGGGTATTAAAGGAGCTGGTTTTACCTATCACTTGACATGTGTGACATGATTGACAAAATTTAACTACATCTTTATGTAGTCCAGGCCAATAAATATGTTTCTGGATTTTAGCTTCAGTTTTCCTTATTCCCAAATGACCTCCCACTGGTACCTCATGTGCAACTCGCAACACCTCCTTTCCATACCCTACCGGCAATACTACTTGATGAACTTCTGCCCACTTTTCATCCGCCTGCATATGTACAGGTCTCCATTTCCTCATCAAGACATCATTTTTACGGTAATAACACTCTGGTATGCTCTCAGATTCCTCTTCCATGTATGCTTTCTGATATATCCATTTTAATCCTACATCTTTATGTTGTAACTCCGCCAATTTTCCTGAACTAAAAATATCCACCTCATCCTCCACCTGTTCTTGTTCTTTTTCAACCATCTGATCAAAAATCATTTCTGATAATTGCACTTCAACTTCATCTTCACTCTTTGATTTCTCCTCTTGTCTTAACCTGTGACTTTGCGACCTTGTTACTACACAATTCGGAAAAATCCCAGGGTATGCGTCCTTCAACACTTCAGTTGACTGATTTTCCAATGGCTTATCAATCACAGTAGGCATCACTCCCACCTGCGATCCAGCTATATCATTACCCAAGATAAACTGTATTTCTGAACAAGATAGTTTAGCTATTACTCCTACTACCACTTCACCACTCTTCACTGGACTTCCAACCTTACCTTATATAATGGAGCACTACTCCTCTCACCCTGAATTCCACATACCTCCACCTTTCCTGGCAACATTCTTCCCAAACTCCATAATTCCTCATCTCTTACCATTAAAGATTGACTAGCCCCTGTATCTCTTAAAATTGTGACTTCTTTACGTGCTCCTCCTGATACACATGAGTAAACTTTACCCACACAAGTAAATTCTTTAAAGACATCTGGCACCTTCTCAACAATTACTTCTTGAACAGGCTGTACAATCGTTTGCACCTCCTTCGCTTCCCTTGGGCTTTCATTTACCACTCTAACAAATCCCACTGTCTTATCCTGTTTTACCACATCAGCCTTCCCAGTGCTTTTCTTCAACCATCAACACTGTGACTTTACATGGCCTAGTTTATTACAGTGAAAACATTCGAAACTTTTCATTTCTTTTCCACCCTGCTGGATTTCTTTTTTAATCTGAGGTACACTCTCTTTATTGTCTCCCATCAGATCACCTTTACCTTTACCACTTGAGTATTTCTCATGTCCCCAGTTTCTATCCCTCACCGGCTGAAACTGATGTCAGAAACCAATCTTTGATTTATGAAATAATTCATAATCATCTGCCATTTCCGCTGCTCATCTCACAGTTTTAACCCTCTGTTCTTCCACATGAGTTCTCACTACATCAGGAATTGAATTTTTAAACTCCTCCAAAAGTATAATTTCTCTGAGAGCTTCATACGTTTGGTCTATTTTCAAAGCCCTTATCCGCCTATCAAAATTACTCTGTTTGAGCCTTTCAAACTCCATGTATGTTTGACCAAATTCTTTCCTTAAATTTCTAAACCTTTGTCTGTAAGCTTCAGACACTAGCTCATATGCACTTAAGATGGATTTCTTCACCTCCTCATACGTTCCAGATACCTCCTCCGGTAGTGATGCAAACACTTCACTCGCTCTACCTATCAGCTTTGTTTGAATCAGTAACACCGCATGTCCTGTGGCCATTTCATTTGTTTAGCTACCTTCTCAAATGAAATGTAAAAGGCTTCCACTTCCTTCTCATCAAACCTTGGCAATGCTTAGACATTTTTAAATAAATTCCCACCAAGCTTTCGACTATGACGCTCTTTCTCACTATCCTCATCAATATCATCCAACTGTACGTCTGCCAATTTTAACTGATTGTCATGTTTCATGGCCATTTTCTGAAGTTCAAACCCCCTCTCTTTATCTTGTTCCCTGATCTGTATCTCCCTTCCTTTGTCTTTTCGTTCTGCTAGGGCTATTCTTTCTTTTCTCCTTTCATCTCTCTCCTTTTCTTTTTCCTCTCTCTCTCTTTCTCTTTCTTTTTCCTCTCTCTCTCTCTTTCTCTTTCTTTTTCCTCTCTCTCTCTTTCTCTTTCTTTTTCCTCTCTCTCACTCTCGTATTCAAGCCGCTTTAATTCTTTCTCATGTTCCATTTGTTTAATTTGCAATTGAATTTTTGCCATTTCCAATGAGTCAAACTCTATCTCAGGCAACTTTAAATGCTTAACCACCACCATAATTACCTCATCTTTTCGCATTTTGTCAGGTAATGTTAACTGCAATGTTCTTGCCAAATCTAACAGTCTGCTTTTCGTTTCTGTCCATAAAGTACTACGTGTGACATTCTCCACCCCAAAAAACTTCTGAGCCTCTGAAAGAGCCATTGTTCACAACACTCTCCCCACTTAAACTAAAATACCACATCAGAAAAGCAACAATCATTCACTGTCTTTAAGTTCACAAAAGCCAATCCAATAGATAGACTTTAATCCCCCTCGAGACCCCAATTGTTATGGGTGAGGTGTTTTCAGAACCCCAAAATGTATCATGGAGTTCAACCAACCTCCCCCTTTAATGTATTTGTTGCTTTTCCTAGCACATGGCTTTTTCCCTAGGTGTGGGATTACAATTATGGACACGTGGGTTTTTAAACACAAAACAATGTTTCTTCCATGAACTCAACTTAACATCTTAAATAAACATTGGATCTCTTAACACCCCTTACTTCAAAGATAACTCAGAAAATATTGCAACAGTAAATAATTCCTTAAAATGTTCCTTCAAACTTCCAAGAGACTTAACACCTTTAAACAGAATCACATCAGGCTAAAGGCTTTACTATTATGAGTTTAAATCACCCAAATGAACCAGGGTAGTCTTTCATGGCAGAGATCCAGCTCACTGCAAACACAGACACTCCCAAGCTCTTTTCAAACTGCAAAACTGCAGCTCTCTGGAAACACACAGACACACACAAGCTTCTTTTCCAAACTGAAACTTCCAAAATGCCTGATCTGAGCTCAGCCCCACCCACTCTCTGAAATCACTGTTTTCTGAAAGGTACATTGCTTAAACATCCATGTCTTAAAGGTACTCTCACATGACAGTGCGTTTGGCTGATTGTTCTGTTGTGCGACGTAACAGACGGGCACTGCGCAAAGTTGCCTGCCCGCAACCGCTTCCTTCGCCATTTCCGTCCGTTGTTTTGCTATGAGGCCACCAGTCAGGCTTCCATGCCGCCTGTCAAGGTGCCATCGTTCCCACCACCACCTCTCCGGCGGTCGACAAGGATCAGACGCAAGCCCCAGAGACTGGACTGATGAACATATGTTTTGTTTGCTATGTTCTGTTTTCTCACATTAGACAGCTGTCTTCACATGTAAATACGTTCACATATGCCCCCGCTTGTAAATATGTTAATATATGCCACCACATGTAAGTATATTCCCATGTGCCAACAAAACATTTTTTTAAAAGGGAGATGTCATGATATGCAGACATGCAGATAATGCTATACAGACACAGGCAGGCAGCTAATGAACAGAGAGAACAGGACATGACCAACGAGCAGGCAAGACACTCAGGGCTGGTATCTCACTATAAAAGGCACGAGGCACTCTCACTCTGCATCTTTGCACTGATGAACATCTGCAGAGTGAGTCAGGATGTAAGTACAGTATCACACCTCCAGCACGTGGCTAAGAGCTAGTCTGGTTCAGTCAGACAGAGTAACCACACTTAGGTTAGCAGAGAGTCGAACTCATAGAGAAATGAGCTAACTGTGCTACTGGTTCAATAAATCAGATTGAACTAACTTCAAGTTAACTAACTGGAGTATCTTTTGGTTAAATCTGCATCCAGTTGCAGCCTGTGTTATCCCAGAGTACATAACACGACAACTTCAATGATTAGTTGGACACTTCCAGATCCACAAATTCTGCCACATCCAGATTCTCAATTGCTGTCACTCACATACTAACTCTTTCATGACATTTTACTTCTGCATTCATTGGCCCAGAAACATCTACTTGGAAGGCTGTAGGTTTTAAGTCCAAAGGGATGGCATTGGGTGAAGCACTTATGCTTTTTAGTGTGAGGACCTGGGAGTACCCATTGCTCTGTGATGGGTGAAGAAATGGCTGCCCTTTGCTGCCAAGCAGTTTTAAACGATCAGTCTTCAAAAGAACGATGATTCGGGAGTAGATGATCTAACGTTTTCTCACACATATGAGGTTGAGATGATACCGAAGTGGGAGGAGTTCACTTCGGGTGTTGCTAATTGTGTTTCTCTTAATTTGGCTCTGAAGATGGCGGCCAATATGGTCACCTTCCTTAATTCTAATTACGTTTGCTCTAGAGTCGCCATGTATCTTTCGATACCGCCACAAGGTTCAAAACCGAATACTGATCAAAGGTTCGATACACCAGTTAGTAAGTTCAAACTCAATGCTCATTTATTTACACACAGTCAAATATACTCATGCATAAACTCTACAAACTAAACTATCTCTACTACTACAGCCTATACTTAGCTTCGGATGCCCACTCAGTCAGAGGAACAGTGGCCGTTGTTCAGTTCTGAGGCTGCTGGGGTCGAATTGGTACAGAATAACAACTAGGAGCGTCTGTCTCGTAGCGTGCGTTGACCTTGGACTTACTTGTTCTGATGTTGCTGTTGGGCAGGTCTCTCCTTGGTGAGAGCCGGAGACACAAGAGAGCGATTCTCTCTTGGGGGATTCTTCTTATACCCAAAAGGTAAAGGCGCTTTTGGGCTGGCCTTGAACTTGGCCCCAATTAATTGGGCCGTTTCCCAATCGTTCCTATCGATTTCCTCCAATAGAGGGGTGGGTGCCCTGATTGCTGGACGTGTCCAACGTGGCCGTTGGTCTACTTTGTTCTGGTCTCCTCTGGCGCCGGGGTGTCTATCTTGGTATTGTTTACTTAAATGATAACTTTTTGTCCCCGGGGATAGCTCATTAGTATGGTAATGGTTTTGCAGTATCTGTCTTGTCTGGGAGCTACGGCTCCAATCAACAGACAAACCCTGCACCTGCTTGCTTTCTCAGTACTGTCCATTTTCCCTGCAATCTTTGCAAAGTGTCCATTTTGCAATCGGGCAGTGGCCATCCCAGATGGCTACAGGGTATATGTAACACATTGCAACACCTTGAAGATTTACAGAATGCCTTTGGGTCAGGGACAACCATTTCTCTTGTAGCAAGGGTCTCTTATGAACAGTGGCAGATACCACAGCTACAGTAGATGTTTGAGGGCCACCCTGAGCATCAGACTTTCACAGGACTTCAAGACTGGATTGGGGATCAGTCTGTTATGTCACCAAGCATGAGTACTTCGGAACTGTGCCCTACACCAGCAGGGTGCCAGGAATAGTCACAGAGGTCGCTGTCTCTGCAGAGAGTGGCAATTAACCTGTTTCATTTAAGCCTGCTTAATGAGGGAAATCTGGACATGGGTCATTACTCAAAGGAAAAAATAAGTACCGGTGTCATATTTCCTTCATGCATCTCTTTCTCAGCAGGCTTTTTTGCAAACAGTTTGTCTCCTTTCACCAGAATATTGCACAGAAGTAAAAATATTTCGAGGGCCACATAATCTAACAGAAAATTAGAGAATTGGAAGGACAGAAAATGTGAAGACTAATCCTGAAAGAAAGGTGGCTAAATTACATACTTTTTACACATGCTGCTTTTTTTAGCAAACTTGATAAAACCACTTTTCACAAGGTCAGAAAAAAAACAACCTAAAAAGTAAACACCCAAACACTGCCTCATCACCTATTTCACATGTTACACCATGCAGAGCACCATGCCAACAATGCCATCCCTGCTCTTTATATTAAGTGACTGTTATAACCTGCCAATGTACCATTGGCTGGGGACTAATGACAATCCCACAATCCTGTGGGAGTATGAGCTGCCCCAATGAGGGGGGCGGAGAAACCATTAGTAAACTCCTAGTATAAATAAAGCTGGCCAGTTTAGGAACCAGCAGGAAGAGGTGTACAGCAAGGGGAGTTGCTGCTGCTGTTATACATATATGTTATTGTAAATAAATGTTATTACTTTGTATCCTTAAAACTCGTGCTGGATTCTTCGTGGCCCTCACAAAACTGGCGACGAAGGTTAATGTGAATAGCTGTCTACACTGCTGAAGCCACCTCCGTGGATTTTTGTTGGATACAGGTTGGAAGTTGTTTTCTATTATACCATGCCTCTGTACGGACGTTTGGATGTTTTTGATGCTGCGCTGGAAAGCTGGAACCAGTACACACAACGGATGCGTTACTATTTCCGGGCAAACAATATCACAGAAAACGAGCGCCAGGTGGTCATATTGCTCACCGCCTGCGGCCCGCATATGTTTGGGGTGATTAGGAGCCTTACGTACCCAGCTGCGCCGGACACCAAAACGTTTGATGAACTTGTGAATATAGTGGGGAAACATTTCAACCCAACCCCGTCCACGATAGTCCAGCGTTACCGGTTTAATACCGCTGAGAGGACCCCTGGAGAATCCCTTGCCGATTTTCTATCCAAGCTACGCAAGATTGCGGAGTACTGTGACTATGGTGAGACCTTGTCAGAAATGTTATGCGACCGTTTGGTTTGCGGTATTAACAATGCGGCCATCCAGAGAAAGTTGTTAGCTGAGCCAACATTGACTTTTCAACAGGCCATTCAAATAGTATTGTCCCGAGAGAGCGCAGAACGAGGAGTGCAGGAACTACAGGGAATGGAAATGTATGCCTTGGGGCGCAACCCCTTCCGTCCGAAAACGTCCCCCCACACTCCTGCGGTACCTTGGGCGAGGCAACGTCCGGACCGAGGCCAGTGGCCGTCGGACATTCCTCACAGAAGGGAGCCTTCTCCAGAACCAATGGATGAGGAGCCATGTCCGTGTCAGACTTGTAGGCGCCGATCCCGTCGCGGATGGCGATCCTGGGGGCGCCAGAGGCGCCGTCGTTCTGACCAAAACTGGGACCAGCCCAGGGACCGCAACTGGGACCAGCCCAGGGGCCGTAACTTCCATGTGGATGAACCTGCAGCGACTACTCCTGAGGACGTGGAGACGGAGGACGACTGCCTGTAGTTGCATTGTGTGGCAGCTCCCTGTGTGGCCCCCATTAAGGTGACAGTACGGGTCAATGGCCACCCGCTTGACATGGAGTTGGACACTGGCGCAGCGGTCTCCGTGATCGCCCAGAGGACATTCGACCGCATCAAGCAGGGTATACAGACCCTTACATTAACCGACTCACAGGCCAGGTTGGCCACCTACACGGGGGAACCACTGGACATTGCAGGAACTACAATGACCCCTGTTGTTTATGGACGCCAGGAGGGGCGTTTCCCACTTATCGTGGTGCGCGGCCATGGGCCCAGCCTGTTGGGTCAGGACTGGTTGCGCCATTTGCGGTTGCAATGGCAGCACATTCTCCAAACCATTTCTGAAGGGTTGACTGAGGTGCTAGGACGATACCCAGATGTATTCCAGCCTGGTTTTGGGAAAATAAAAGGGGCCGTAGCCCATATCCAAGTCGAACCAGGAGCCACGCCGCGCTATTTCCGGGCGCGTCGGCTGCCTTACGCCTTGCTCGAGAAGGTAGAAGGGGAGCTCACTCGTTTGGAGAGTTTGGGTATTATCAGGCCCGTCCGTTTTGCTGACTGGGCAGCACCAATTGTACCTGTAATGAAGCCAGATGCCACAGTTCGCTTGTGTGGCGACTATAAACTTACAGTGAATACGGCTTCCCGACTCGACCGATATCCAATGCCTCGCATTGAGGATCTCTACGCGAAGCTTGCAGGTGGACTCTCGTTCACAAAATTAGATATGAGTCACGCCTACCTGCAGTTGGAGCTGGACCCTGCCTCCCGACCATATGTAACGATGAATGCACACCGGGGCCTGTATGAATATACACGGTTGCCCTTTGGAGTATCCTCTGCCTGCGCAATTTTTCAACGTGTTATGGAGGGCATTTTGAGAGGTTCACCATGTGTTGCTGTCTGCTTAGATGACATTTTGATTACAGGGACGTCGGAGCAGGAACATTTGGAAAATCTGGAGGCTGTCCTTAGACGCCTTTCGGAGGTGGAGTCCGTTTACATCGCACAAAGTGCATATTTCAGGCTAAGGAAATAGTCTACCTAGGTTATCGGGTGGACCGCAAAGGTTTGCACCCCGTCGCAGAGAAGGTGCGTGCAATTCAATAGGCCCCCGCCCCGACTGACACTTCGCATCTTCGTTCTTTTCTCGGCTCGTAAACTATTACGGGAAGTTCCTCCCCAATCTGGCAACTTCGCTGGCCCCTTTGCACCTTCTGCTAAAGAAAAATCACACCTGGGTTTGGGGTCAGCCGCAAGAAACCGCTTTCCGGCGGGTAAAGCAACACTTGTCGTCGTCTGGGTTACTAACCCACTATGATCCTGGAAAGCCTTTGCTCGTCACATGTGATGCATCCCCATATGGTATTGGGGCCATCCTGTCCCACAAGATGGAGAACGGGGCCGAGCGACCGATAGCTTTCGCCTCCCGCACATTGACTGCAGCGGAGAAAAAGTACGCGCAGATCGAGAAGGAGGGCCTGGCAGTGGTTTTTGCGGTGAAACGCTTCCACCAGTACGTGTATGGCCGCCATTTCACTATCGTGACTGATCATAAGCCTCTGCTGGGACTTTTCAGAGAGGATAAGCCAATACCGCCCATTGCTTCCGCACGGATCCAGCCCTGGCCTTTGTTGCTTGCTGCATACGAATATTCTCTGGAGCACAAACCAGGTACGCAGATAGCAAATGCCGATGCACTGAGCCGATTGCCTTTATCGACCGCCCCCATGTCGACCCCCACGACCGGTGAGGTGGTTGCAACCCTAAATTTTATGGACACCTTGCCTGTCACGGCATCACAGATCCGTGAGTTGACCCAGACGGAACCAGTCCTGTCAAAGGTTCGGCACATAGTCCTGTATTGTGGGCAGCATAGACAGCTCCCAGGCGAGTTGCGGGCATTTTCCTTCAAGCTGTCAGAATTCAGCGTGGAAGACGGCATCCTCTTGTGGGGGACGCGTGTGATTGTCCCGGAAAAAGGCCAGGAGCTGATACTAACAGACTTGCACAATGGGCATCCAGGTGTGACCAAAATGAAAATGTTGGCCCGGAGTTATGTCTGGTGGCCAGGCCTTGACACCGACATTGAGAACGTGGCCCAAAACTGCTCCATTTGCCAGGAGCATAAGAAGCTTCCGCCGGCCGCGCCCCTACATCACTGGGAATGGCCAGGGCGGCCTTGGGCACGCTTGCATGCAGATTTCGCAGGCCCTTTTCAAGGATCCATGTTCCTTCTATTAATTGACGCCCAGTCTAAATGGCTAGAGGTACATAAGATGCAGGGGACAACGTCCTGCATAACAATTGAAAAGATGCGTTTGTCGTTTAGTACGCATGGCCTCCCCGAGGTGCTGGTCACGGATAACGGCACTCCATGCACGAGTGAGGAGTTTGCGAGGTTCATGAAGATGAACGGCATGCGCCATATCCGCACTGCCCCTTACCACCGGGCTTCAAATGGGTTGGCAGAGCGCGCAGTGCAGACATTCAAAAGAGGCCTAAAGAAGCAGTCTTCCGGATCAATGGACACGAGACTGGCTCGCTTTTTGTTTACGTATAGGACCACCCCCCATGCAGTGACTGGGGTAGCTCCCGCAGAACTCCTAATGGGCCAGAGACTTCGCACCCGCCTTGGTATGGTTTTCCCGGACATTGGCGCAAAAGTACACCGCACACAAGAACGGCAGGAACAGGGATTTTCTCGGCATCGGCCGATTCGGCAGTTTGCGCCCGGTGACCCAGTGTTCATTCAGAATTTTGCTGGTGGTGCCCAGTGGTTTCCTGGTGTAATCTTTCGCCAAACGGGCCCTATATCTTACCAGGTGCAAGCCCAGGGTCGTCTCCAGCGCAAACATGTAGACCACGTTCAGTCCAGCAGACTATCCCCTCAAAAGATTCCCCACCCCCATAGCTCATTTCTACAGCCACAGAGACCAGAGATAAGGGAAGGTAGTCCTCACAATCTTCCACTGGTGCCTCACTCGAAGCCTGCGCAGGTCGTTACAGAACCGAATGGAGATAGAGACGCTGACATGACGGCGGCAGCAGACTCTGACTCCGAGATGGAGACACAGGATGCATCAGAGGGGGAATCCTCGGGTCCACGGGCCGTGGATGTACAACCGTTGCGCTGTTCATCACGGAAGCGCCGGTCTCCGTCTCGTTACACGCCGCCTGATCCAGCGCCGCGTGCAAATGGTGTCCGGCCTGCGGCAAAACGAGTCCGACGCCCTCCTTCACCAGGGTCTTCGGTGGATTCCTTGGACTTTGGGGGGGGGAGGGATGTTATAACCTGCCTACGTACCATTGGCTGGGGACTAATGACAATCCCACAGTCCTGTGGGATTATGAGCTTCCCCAATGAGGGGGGGTGGAGAAACCATTATTAAACTCCTAGTATAAATAAAGCTGGCCAGTTTAGGAACCAGCAGGAAGGAGTGTGCAGCAAGGGATGTTGCTGCTGCTGTTATACATATATGTTATTGTAAATAAATGTTATTCTTTTGTATCCTTAAAACTCGTGCTGGATTCTTCGTGGCCCTCACAAAAGTGACTGAGAATAAGTTGAATGTGACTCGTAGAAACAGTTTATGGTGAAAGCCCAGGACAGCCACATTGGCCTCAGATGGCTGCTGTTCCTTATTTATTCGCTACCGTTGCTCTTTCTCTCAAGGAAGGTCCATAAATAATTCTGTTAGGCACAATGCAATATACAGCAAAAAATCTAACACAATTTCCAGGGCTGTCCTATAAAGTCTCCCCATAGTGAAGTGTAAAAGATATATATTTTAGAAACATCAAAATGTTTTCTATTTTTACTTATACCTCTTTGGGGGCACGATGCTGTCTGGTCTTGGTAAAGCCTCTGACGATTTTCAGTCCTAAGCCATAGCTTTGGAATCAGGCATGTATCAGTCTGTAAAAACAGTGACAGAAAATAAGCAATTTTAAAGAGAAGCGGAAGACAAATGTGCTCCAATTTAACTCATTCAATAGGATAGATACAGGAGTGAGAACAATGAGAGGAGCTGGGCCTAGGTGGTCCCTGACCGATTGCGGAAACCAGCTACATGTAGGATAGCTCGCAGCACAAGAAAATTCTAGGCATCCACTGTTTTGGCTATGGGAATGTGAGGCCAGGTGTGCAAAGAAAATGACAAGATTAATTAGTCTGGGAATCTTACCAAAAATAGTTCCATAAAAGTACATGGGGGGAGAGAGAGGGGGGGGGGGGATAGGCCTGCAATCCTCAATACTTCCCAAACTCAGTTTTCAAACAGATGGATGAGAGCGTACAGCGAGAATTCTAATTCAGTGAAGCTTCTTCAGTCATACCTAAGAATTGGGTACATGATGGGAGAAGTAACAGAGAGGGTAATGCCCCTGATGTTGTATTCATGGGCTTTCATATTTGTGCATTGACAAAATAACACACAAAATTGAAGTTTATACAATTGATATAAGTTAAGTGGTTGCATGGATACAGAATTGGCTCAGGGAGAGCAAGCAAAGGCCAGCAGTGAATGGCTGTTTTCAGATTGGAGGGAAGTACACACGGCTGTTCCCCAGGGCCATAGTTAGAACATTGTGAGAATTTAGGAAAAATATCAAGGTCATGGAGAGGGTACAGAAGATTTTACTCGACTGGTACTTGGGATGAGAGACATCCACAATGTGGGGAAACTTGAATCTGGGGTTGTGCTCTTTAGAGTAGAGACAATTAGTTGGAGATTTGATAGAGATGTTCAAAATCATAAACAGTCTTGATAGAGTAAATAAGGGGAGATTGTTTCCACCAGGAGAATAATTGGCAACCAGAGGACATCAATTCAATGTCCTGGAAAAGGAACCCAAGGCCAACAAGAGGATTTGTGTTTAATGCTGCAAGTCATTATAATCTGAAATGCACTATCGAGAAGACTGACAGAAAGATGGAAACAGATTCAGTAATAACATTCAAAAATGAATTGGAGAAATACCTGAAGTTTGAAAGAAATGATGAAACCAGACATAGAAACAATAAGGCGGATAGCCTCGTTGCGTGCTGTGTGATTCTGTGATTTTTAAAATTAATTTACAGGATGTGGGCGTTGCTGGTTAGGCCAGCATTTATTGCCTATCCCTAGTTGCCCTTGCAAAGATGGTGATAATCTGCCTTCCTGAACCACTGCAGATGGTAGTGATCATGGATTTGGAAGGCGCTGCCTAAGGAACCTTGGTGAGTTAGTGCAGTGTATCTTGTACAAAAGCTGGCATTGTTCGTTAGTGACGCAGGGATTCAATGTTTGTGGAAGGGGAAGCAATCAAGTAGACTGCTTTGTCCTGGATGGTGTCGAGCTTCTTGAGTGTTGTTGGAGCTGCACTCATCCAGCAACTGGAGAGTATTCCATTTCACTCCTGACTTGTGCCTTGTAAATGGTAGACAGGCTTTGGGGAGTATCAGTATTTCTGCAAAGAAAGGGAACACTGCGGTCAGTCTTTCTGGCAGCAACCAAGTAAAATTCCTTCTGGGACTGGGCTGACAATCCAAACCACCCTCCAACTTAAAGATCATACAATACGGAAAGTAGTATCACAGGAAACTTATGTTCATGTCTGGTTGAGGTAAACAACTTAGATGCATTTAAGGGGAAACTAGAGATACACATGACAGAGAAAGAAACAGGGGGCGGGATTCTCTGAGCCCCGCGCCGGGCCGGCGCGTTTGGTGCGGCGCTGGTCACGGGCCACTGTCCGCGGCCAGGCCGCCGATTCTCCAGCCTTGATGGGCCGAGCGGCCGCGCGGAAATGGCAGAGTCGCGCCGGCACCGTCCACACCTGCTCGCAGCCGGCGGGAACTCTGCGTTCAGAGTCGGAGGGGCGGCCTGTGGGGGTGGGGGGGGTGCTCCTTCACCAGGGGGGGCCTCCGATGGGGTCTGGCCCGCAGTTGGGGCCCACCGATCGGCGGGCCGGCCTCTCCAGTCTCGGCCCTATTTTGTTACGTGGCCGGCCCCTGAACCCCCGCGCCATGTTGTGTCGGGACCGGCGCGTTGAGGAAGTCCCCCGCGCATGCGCGGGTTGGCACGGTGCCACTGCACATGCGTGGGTTGGCACGGCACCCAGTTGGTGCCAAGAAGGTCACCAGTGGCGTGAACTGCTCCAGTACCATGCTGGCCCCCTATGGGGGCCAGAATCGGTAGCTCCCCCACCCGTTTCGCGCCGTCGTGCAGCGTGACGGCGTTCACAACAGCGCAGACACTCTGGGCGTCATTCTCCGACCCCCCGCCGGGTCGGAGAATGGCCGTTGGCCGCCGTGAATCCCGCCCCCGCCCCCACCGAAGTCTCCGAAGGGAGAAACGTCGGCGGGGCGTTAATGGCGCCGCTGCCGCGGAGAATGTCACGGGTCTGCGCAAGGCAGCCGATTTTCGGCCTGCCGATATTCTCCCTTCCGGATGGGCCGAAGTCCCGTCGACGTGATGACCGTTCACGTCGACGTGAATCAAACCTCCTTTTCATCGGCGTGACCCGGTGCTCCAGGCTCACGCCGACCAGCGAGGAGGTGAGTGACGGCCTGGGGGGTTGGCTCTGGGCAGGAAATGGCGTGGCCGCAGACTGATTGCCTGAGGAGACTTGTGTCTCGGCTTGTGTGTGTGTGCGGCGGGGGGGGGGGGGGGGGGGGGGGGGGGTGGTTAGAGTAGGCTGGGCTCCGGGGGAGTGCCGGGAGGGGGTCCGTGCCGGGGTGGAGGCTGGGGGTTGTGGAGGGGGTCCGTGCCGGGGTGGAGGTTGGGGGGGGGGTCCGTGCCGGTGTGGAGGTTGGGGAGGGGGTCCGTGCCGGGGTGGAGGTTGGGGAGGGGGTCCGTGCCGGGGTGGAGGTTGGGGGGGGGTCCGTGCCGGGGTGGAGGTTGGGGGGGGTCCGTGCTGGGGTGGAGGTTGGGTGTTGGGGAGGGGGTCCGTGCCGGGGTGGAGGTTGGGGAGGGGGTCCGTGCTGGGGTGGAGGTTGGGGGGGGGGTCCGTGCTGGGGTGGAGGTTGGGGGTTGGGGAGGGGGTCCGTGCCGGGGTGGAGGTTGGGGGGGGGTCCGTGCTGGGGTGGAGGTTGGGGGTTGGGGAGGGGGTCCGTGCTGGGGTGGAGGTTGGGGGGGGGTCCGTGCTGGGGTGGAGGTTGGGGGTTGGGGAGGGGGTCCGTGCCGGGGTGGAGGTTGGGGGGGTGTCCGTGCTGGGGTGGAGGTTGGGGGTTGGGGAGGGGGCCGTGCCGGGGTGGAGGTTGGGGAGGGGGTCCGTGCCGGGGTGGAGGTTGGGGAGGGGGTCCGTGCCGGGGTGGGTGATGGGGGTTGGGGAGGGGGTCTGTGCCGGGGTGGGTGATGGGAGGGCAAATGAGTTGGTCCACCTGGCCAGGTGCCAGCCTCCAACAGTTGGACCCATGCGGTCCATGCCACCTGGCTGGGGGGAGGAGGGGATATGGGCAATGATGACATGTCGTCGTTCCCCTCCCCCCCACCAGGCCGTCATGTTTTCAGACCATCCAGCGATGTTGGCCGCCGTGGTGGCAGCCGCTCATGTCTATGTTGCCCTGGATGAGGAGGAGGAGGAGGAGGAGGAGGAGGTGCGTGCCAGAGAGGCGGCGCAGGCTGCCGCAGAGGGGCAGGCGGCAGCCGCCCAGGCTGGAGGGACACCTGACCGACAGGACGAGGAGGGGGAGGAGGACGTCGCGGCCCCACGGCAACGGAGGCACCCGAGGGCGCCCCGTGTGTACCGGCCCCGGCAGTCATACCAGGACCTCACGGACCGGGAATGCAGGAGGAGACTCCGGATGAGCCGGGAAACCGTGGCACACATCTGCCACCTGCTGGCACACCTGTCACCGCGTGGCACTGGCGGGGGACACCCTCTCCCCGTGTCCGTCAAGGTTACGGTGGCCCTGAACTTTTATGCAACGGGGTCATTCCAGGCACCGAGTGGGGACCTGTCCGGCATATCGCAGACATCGGTGCATCGGTGCATCCGGGCAGTGACAGATGCCCTTTATGCCATGGCGCACCGCTACATCCGCTTCCCCGTGGACCGGGCCAGCCAAGATGCCCGGGCCGTGGGCTTCTCTGCCATTGCCGGATTCCCCATGGTCCAGGGCGCGATCGATGGGATGCACGTCGCCGTGCGGCCACCTGCAGATAACAGGGCCGTGTTCACTAATAGGAAGGGGACCTATTCGATGAACGTACAGGTGGTCTGCGACCACCGCATGATGATCCTGCACGTCTGCGCCCGTCACCCAGGCAGTGTACACGACTCATTCGTGTTGTCGCGGTCATCCATCCCCGGCATGTACGAGGGACGCCATCCCCGGCTGAGGGGCTGGTTGCTGGGCGACAGGGGCTACCCATTGCGATCGTGGCTGATGACGCCTATACGGAGGCCACGCAATGAGGCGGAGAACCGCTACAATGATGCCCATGTAGCGACAAGGGGAGTGATCGAAAGGTGCTTTGGCGTGCTGAAGATGCGTTTCAGGTGCCTGGACCTCTCTGGGGGCGCCCTCCAGTATCGGTCAGATAGGGTCGGCCGCATCAATGTGGTGTGCTGCGTCCTGCACAACATAGCCCAGCAGAGGGGCGATGTGCCGCAGGCAGAGGAGGGCGGAGTGGAGGAGCAGCAGGAAGAGGCCCAGTCCTCCCCAGATGAGGGGGATGGGGGCAATGATCAGGGCAGACGGGGTAGACACAGACGGGTGGCTGTCCACCGTTACCGGCTGGCCCAGCGGGCACGGGACAGACTGATAGACGCCCGCTTCACTGACTAGATGGGCGTGGGAATCGGGTAGTATGGCCACAGACCGCACACCATGACAACAGCCGACCACCCACACCCCCACCCATCCACCCACCCAGCACCCTCACCCCCCTCCCCAACCCCAAACACCCCACCCGCATGCACACCACCCCCCCACCCCCAATTGCCGATCCACTGGCGGCACAACGGGCCGGGCTCACCCAGTTGCGGGTGGACGCGTGTCTATCGCAGGCCATGGAGAATGATGACAACCCGCCTCCGATGAGCTCCTGGCTCTACATCGTTGGACTATGTCTGACCCATGGCCACAGTGCCACCATCCACCCGGACCATCCCTGCATGCGGCTGTGACACTGCAGCGCACGGTCCCGTCCTCTGCCCGGGGGATGTTGATGGCGGCCCAGGGGGAAGGGGGCAGACTCACCTGGGGCTGAGGTAAGACCACCCCTCACACACACACTTGCGCTCAACGTACATGACACCCCCGCACACTTTGGACAGAGCACAAAGGCAGCTTCGGTAGGTGTAACATTGACTTTAATAACCAAAGGAGTTCATGCACGTGCCCTAGCGCCTAAAACTCATCTGTGCCCTGCACCCGTGCCAACTTACTCAGTGTCTAATTGGCCTTACGTGCCCTTTGACTACGTCTACGTGGTTCCCCAGACGGTACAGCAGAACTGGAGGTGGACTCCTGTGATTCCTGCCCTCTGACACTGGATCCCTTTGGCGGCCGTTTCCTGGGGCGTCCTGGCCTAGATGGGCCAGGCTGCGGCCCGGGCGACTGGGATGGCGAGCTGCCAGCCCGTCCTGCCCGTTGCCCACCCGATGCACCTGGGACGGAAGGGGGGGAGTCCGAGGTGTCGCGGTGTACCGGGACCTCCCCTACAGAGGGAGCCGGGACGGACCACACCACCTCCTCCTCCCTCGGGGTGCCCGATGGCCCCCAGGCCTCTACATGGGTGGGGGATGCGAACGGACTGGCCATCCGACGCGCCCCCGACATCTGGCGCTGCCAGTCCTGGAGGCCCGTGCTGGTATCGACAGGGGTCTGCAGGTTTGCAGCCATGGAGCCCAGGGGGTTGTCGAACCCTGTCTGCGACAGTGCGACGCCAGCTCGCACATGGCCACTGGCGCCGATGCCCTCAGCGATGGCCTGCTGAGACTGGGCCATGGCCTGCAGAGACTGGGCCATGGTCTGCAGAGACTGGGCTATGGCCTGCTGAGACTGGGCCATGGCCTGCTGAGACTGGGCCATGGCCTGCTGAGACTGGGCTATGGCGTTGAGCGCCTCTGCCATCTGGCGCTGGCACTGGCTCATAGCCTCCTGTGAGAGGGCAGCCATTTCCTGGGCCACAGACGCCGCCTGCACGGAAGGCCCCAGGCCTCGCACACCGTTCCCCATGTCTGACACCATCGCACCCATTGCCTCCACCGCGGACGCCACCCGTGCGGTGTCAGCCTGGGTGGCACGCATGACCGGGACCACTCCCAGCTCCTGGACGCGGGTGGACTCCTCCACCTGCGACCGCAGCCGCCGCAAGCCATCCGTCACCCTATTCGCTCGTCTCCGTGTCGGTGGTTGCATCAGATCTATGTGTGGGTGTGGTAACTGCAGGAACCCGGGATCCATCTGGGCGGCAGATGTTCGCTTGGCCTGGGCTGTCCTCCGACCGCCCGGTCCCTCTGCTGCTCCTACCTCCACCTGCTGTACCGGGACGGCTGTGTTGTGCGCACCAGTGAGTGTACCAGACGCCTCATCACTAAAGTGCCCAACCGTGGTGAGTGTTTCTGCGATGGTGGAGTGTGTTGGTGACAGCAGTGGCATTGTGTCGTGCTCTTTGTCCCACTCTGAGTCCATGGCACTTTGGGGTGGGGGTTCGTCTCCACCCATCCACTCTGAGTCACTGTCCGGTATTTCGTCTTCCCGGGTAGGGGTGTCCTGGGTAGTGCTGTCCCGGGTAGTGCTGTCCCGGGTAGTGCTGTCCCGGGTAGTGCTGTCCCGGGTAGTGGTGTCCCGGGTAGGGGTGTCCTGGGTAGTGGTGTCCCGGGTAGGGGTGTCCTGGATAGTGGTGTCCTGGGTAGTGGTGTCCTGGCTCGGATGTGACGGGGGCCTGTGGCTGCCCCCCTCATCGCTGGGTGGTCGCTCCCGCACGTGACGGGGGTGTCGCCTCCCTGTTGCTCCAGGTCTCTCCGTCTCCCGTGGTGTGCGAGAGGCATCCTGCGGGCGTCGCATGCTGGAGGGTCCGGGTCTCTCCGTCTCCCGTGGTATGCGAGAGGCATCCTGCGGGCGTCGCATGCTGGAGGGTCCGGGTCTCTCCGTCTCCCGTGGTGTGCGAGAGGCATCCTGCGGGCGTCGCATGCTGGAGGGTCCGGGTCTCTCCGTCTCCCGTGGTCTCCGAGGGGCATCCTGCGGGCGTCGCATGCTGGAGGGTGCGGGTCTCTCCGTCTCCCGTGGTCTCCGAGGGGCATCCTGCGGGCGGTCTGCATCTGCGGGGATGGGTGCCTGGACGTTTGGTCCTGCGATACACAATGAAGCATGCATGGTTAGACATCAGGCAGTGATCAGGTGATACGGGAGAGGGGGATATAGGGGAGGGGGGATATGGGGACGGGCTGTTGGTGGCTCACTTGCTCGTGGGGCCCCGACCTCTGCATCAGCAACCTCCCGGTCCTCAGGTCCGCCAGCCAGTTCCAGGGCCCTTTCCTCGTGTACGGTCAGTGGCCTCTCATCAGCGGGCCCTCCTCCAGTCCTCACATGCTCCATGGTGTTGTGTGCGCGCTTCTCCTGTGGGGGGGGGGGGGGGGTGGCAGGGGTAAAAGGCAACAGTGTTAGGCAGGTATATGAATGCACGCCATCGGTTGCGCGTGCATTGCAGAGGTTAAGGTTAGGGCTGGATTCACTTGGGGATATGGGGGATATGGGGGAGGGGGGGATATGGGGGAGGGGGGATATGGGGGATATGGGGGAGGGGGTATATGGGGGATATGGGGGAGGGGGGGATATGGGGGAGGGGGGATATGGGGGAGGGGGGATATGTGGGAGGGGGGATATGGGGAGGGGCGGATATGGGGAATATGGGGGAGGGGGGATATGGGGGATATGGGCGAGGGGGGATATGGGGGAGGGGGATATGGGGGAGGGGGGAATATGGGGGATATGGGGGAGGGGGAAATGGGGATATGGGGAGGGGGGATATGGGGGAGGGGGGAATATGGGGATATGGGGGAGGGGGGATATGGGGGATATGGGGGAGGGGGGATATGGGGGAGGGGGGATATGGGGGATATGGGGGAGGGGGGATATGGGGGAGGGGGGATATGGGGGATATGGGGGAGGGGGGATATGGGGGAGGGGGGATATGGGGGAGGGGGGAATATGGGGGATATGGGGGAGGGGGGATATGGGGGATATGGGGGTGGGGGGATATGGGGGAGGGGGGAGTATGGGGGATATGGGGGAGGGGGGATATGGGGATATGGGGGATATGGGGGAGGGGGGGATATGGGGGAGGGGGGATATGGGGGATATGGGGGAGGGGGGATTTGGGGGAGAGGGGATATGGGGGATATGGGGAGGCTCACCCTGCCTGCTCTGACGAGGTCGTTCACCTTCTTGTGGCACTGGGTGCCTGTCCGTGGTGTTAGGGCCACAGCGGTGACGGCCTCTGCCACCTCCCTCCACAGACGCCGGCTGTGGCGTGGGGCAACTCTGCGGCCGTGCCCGGGATACAGGGCGTCCCTCCTCTGCTCCACCGCATCCAGGAGCGCCTCCACATCGCGTGACTCGAACCTCGGGGCTAAGCGACGGCCAGCCATCAAGTCGGGTGTTGCGGTCGGCTGTTCCGGTCGGGTGGGGGGGAGCTGCGCGGCCTTATGAGCCGTCACGCCGTGCAGCGCGTATGACGCTGCACGGCGTGAACCACTGCGCAAGCGCGGATCCCGTTACGTCGCTGCTAGCCCATTTCGGGCCGCAGACTATCGGCCCATTTTTATGACGTGACGCAAGTGGGATTTGCGCCGTTTTTTGCGCCGATCGGCGGAGTTTCCGCCGATAACGGAGAATTTCGCCCTCTGCCTCCATTTTGGAGAATCCCGCCCAGGATATGTTGACGGGGCTGTATGAAAAGTGATCAGAGGGGCTTGTATGGAACATAAACAGTGACAGGTTGAGCCAGATGGAGCTGCTTCTGTGCTGAGCATTCAATGTAATTCTATACAATAAGTGAGCAATTCACTGAGTCAGTTCAACCTTCACAACACTCTCTGGGCGAAGACGTTCCTCCCATTTCTCAGTTGCATTTATTCAGCACTATCTTAAATATGTATATAACTTCAATCTGTTTTAAGTGTCCACAAGTAGGTTAGAGCATCAATATCTCTCATAATACTCTCAACTTGCAATGGTATGAACTGGTAGATCACAAAATTCAGGCCCTTGGTACCTTAGTGATGTCGTGGTTCCATAATGGTGATCCGCGGTGCTCATGCATGCATACTTCTGGTTTGAGTTATGCCAAATGCCATTTTGGGGAGGGCATTATCGCTCATGCAGTAAGTGTCCAGAGGAAGTATGTATATCAGCAGGTGATGAGGTTAATGACCCGCACTGCCATTTGGAGTTCAACAGTCTAGCTAACACCCACACAACATTGGACAGTGGAGCCCCCACAATTTCAGCAGCAGGAAGAAACCCTCCCTCACCAAAACCACTTGAAGCAGGAATCAAACATTTTCAGATTAGTTGCTGGTTGATTCTATTGGCTGTTGGTACAATTGTAGAAGTGTGGTGATTCCTATTCTTTAAAGCTGTCACAGTTGACACAGAACAGCATGGTATGTGCAGAGGGGCTTTCCCCTGATTTCAAGTAACCACAATCTTGGATCAGACGTGATGGCACCTCTGGGGTTCTCGCAGGCCATTAGAGCCCCCCAGGTGGCCGGTGACAAGGAAGGCACTCCCCCCCTTGGCACTCCCTCTCACAGCCTAGCACCCTGGCAGTGCCATGTGGGCACCCTAGCAGTGCACCCTGGGAACCCTGTCAGTACCAATGTGACATTACCAGTGTGCCAAGGGCACTGCCAAAGTGCCAGGTTGGCAGTGCTAAGATGCCCAGGTGCCAATTTGGCATTACTGAGGGTCAGGGCCTGAGGGACCATGAGAGGGAGGGCTGAGGAGGGTTTAACAGGGCCGTAGAAAGGTTGGGGAGGGGTGAACGGGGTGTCCTGAAAGCGGGGTGTCCTGAACAGGGGGGCGGGGTGTAGAGACATTTGGACAACCCTTGTCCCCTGCCCTGATTGTAGACCACTCATGTCCAATGTTTCACTACGTGCAGATCCCGCTAGTGGTACAGTTGGTGGGGTATGTCATTTGAAGACACTTTCAATTACCTTGACTAGTCATGTAAGGTCACTGCATCCAGGCTTCAGAACTTTAGTCCCCCCCCAAATCTTGGAGCCCACTCTTTGCTGTGTTGTGCCATTATTGAGCATTTGCCAAGTCATTGTCACTTTCACAATAAGGACCAGCTCCAGCCACAGTGCACTCCCCCTCAAGAGATGCATGATGGCTCTAAGTAGTATCGTAGGTTAGCTTCAACTTCTGCTGACCTGTCACAATTTTGCCCCCCCCCAACTGATGCACTTAACTAATCACTTAACACCGGCTACAATCATGTAAACGAGTAGACACACAGTTTGTTTGCTGCCTGCATTAGAAGCAACGAGCATGGTAATTCTACTCTGCGATCACCATGTCCATTTTCAAATCCTGATCAATTTTGCCCCCAGTGTTAAAATATCCTTCAATATGAATAATGACTTTAAATGAATATTTGTAGCACACAAAACTAATCGGGCATTGTGACAACACAGAAAAAACAATCTAATTAGATCCAATGTAACTACTACCTCGTAAAGGGGAGTTGTGTAGTGGTTCCAAAGTGATATCTCGTATATATAATTTTATGTCATGTCAATGAAGTGGCCTTAAACCTAAGAACTCTTGACCTTTTCTTAAATTAGGCTGACATTTCTAGTACTAGGTTAGGGGATCAGGCTGTTGAATTCATTGCTGTGGAACAGCATATTTAAAAGGGTGATATTACTCCTATAAAGTATCTTGAGAGATGCTCTCCTGTATATTCCCTGAGGTGGACCAAACAATACAATAAGCAATGCAATACTATTATTTAATCATTCATAATATCTCATGTTACAAACTCAGCATTTTAATTATTTATATAAAAATGACACATAAATATTAACAAGGATGAAAAAGTTGATTGAAGACTTGATGAGATGTAAAATGCAACATGAATGTGGCAGCTCTGTGGTGAAATTCAGAGAGGCTAGAGGATAATAGCTGTTACGCAGCATACCCATTTGTTGGGCTTATGTTCAGTGCCAAACATAACAATTTAGCAGTGGAACGAGCTGCATCTGATCTAAGGAGGCGGTGGTCCCACTGCAGCATGAGACTCATTTTGTTTATTGCCAGTGGACACCTAAAGCAGGTGTTAAACCCCTGAACAAGCAGATTATGTGCCGAATTCTGATTAAAGGATCCCTTTGACAAATGAGTTAGATCAGGCGCTGGGCTTTCCCGACATAGCTGCAACTCATGTTGACTTTTTTTTTGTTTTTCGTAAAAGTCTCCACATGGAGATAGAAGGAGCCCCCAAAATCTGTAGGAGTCATTGTCGTCACCTCCCATTCCAATCCAGGACTTATCCGAAGGGGGCTATTGACAAGGCCAGGGGACAGAAATTGCTTCCTCCCACCGGGTGAGCTGCCTGTGGGGGTGCAATCAGCATCAGCAGCTCATCTCAATTATTCAAAGACCAACTTCTATCGGTCCTCGGGCCTCTTGTTTCAGGTTTCTGTTCCTGGCTGTTCAGGAGCGATGTTTGAATAGGACGGTGCTTTAAAGTCATCGTTTTAAATTGACCTTTTATTTTTACATTTGCTTTTCTGTAACCTACTGTTTTTTGTGAGACTGGCGGATAATGCAGTTCTGTTCTAAATCATTGCAGGCTCCTCCATGTCTCTTGCTATTTTAAAAGATGTATTATCATCTGGGTAAGATGTCCTGCAAGACAATTTATCAGGTTAGTACAAAGAATAGAGCGCAATCATGCACTTGGGATGCAATGCGATCAGCACATCACAGGTCAAATCTGCTCCAAAAATGAAATTAATAAATAACAATAAAAGAAATATCCTGGAAACCAGATTGTAAAATTTCATGCTGTGGTGCCTGCAGCATCTACTCTTTCAGTTGCTGTGTTTTTCTTTGAAGATAAGTGCTGCTGATATTTGACTGTGTCTGAACATGGACAGGACATTGCTATAAGCAATGAAGCCTCTTTAACATGCTTCAACCTCAAGCACAATAGACCGGTCAGTGAGGAAGTGAAAGGAAGTGTTTGAAGCCTGAAATTAGCAATATTCATCAAAGTCAACCAAGAGACAGCAGGTCGCAGAATGTATATGAAAAGAGAGTAGAGATGAGAAGTGGGATCAAATGGGAAACACGGAGCTTTGGTCGAGCATAGCAGAGTTGAAGCAAGAACAGTGGAACCAAGAGAGAATAGGATGGTGTAGTTGCTTGGTCTAATGGATATTAATAAACATGGGGAAAAAATGACAGGGTTTTGCACAGTCTAGCTGTAATAAAATCATGCATGCTATTTTAAAGAAACACTAGTGCAGAAGTGACATGTATCTCTTGTAAGAAATGTTATACAAGATAACCTGCCTGTTGGCTCCAGAATGGATCATGTGTTAGCCACCTGGTGCACCACAATTTAATGCAGGTGTGTGCAGCAGCCATTATATTTGCCCCCATACAGTGTTAATCACCGCAACATGTATATTGTGATATACCATTTGCACTTATTGGTGGCTTTTCAGGCTTCAGCTCACATGTCCATTGTTTCTCATATTCCTAAATTATTTATGCTTTGGAAAAAAGCTTGCGTGACTGCAGTGTGCTATAAATAAAACCGTTTTATTATTTAAAATAGTTCAGGGCTTCCTCAGAGTGCTGTTCTCTCTCCATTTAAATAACCTCCTCCACTCATCATCCAATACTGTCCACTCTTTTACTGCAGACTCCAAACTGACATTTTTCAAATGACGCTACTCGCAGGATACAAGCTGCATACATGATTCTATGATTCATCTCTCAGTAGAACGCCAAAGTCTGTACACCATTCCCTATCCTTTAATGGGTTATTTTAAATTTTGGAACTTTTAATATGAGGGCTCGGACTACTCTTAAAGCTGTGACTCTCTTAAAAATGGTTGGAGTAGAATGGTAGCAATCAATAAAGAAGAATTAGAGGCCCGACTGAGAAAGATGATCTTATTTGGAGGAAAGAGCTACTCTGAAAGAAGGAGCAATGCCAGGCCTGCATGGTTAACAGGGGAAACGTGCAAACATGTTAATAGCTCATCTTAAAAGCACCTTTATTGCTCGGAACTATCACAGAAATAAATTACAATGTACTTTATCCGTTATATCCTTTTAACTACACAGTCATGCTCAGTACTTTGTGGTACTGTGTAATGTTGCAATGTCAAAGTTCAGACAGTGTTACTCATTAAACGTGATAAAACAAAACAGAATACAAATTCAGCACAGGGTTTCTTAATGGTATACATTCACACCCTTACAGTTGGTGTCAGTGGAATTTTAGCTTCACTCAAATTCCTCTTTCGAATTTATGTCCTTTGTACATTATTACGAGCATGTTTTTTTTAAAAGACAACATTTCTCATTTTTCTTTTCTCTGGCTGGGTTTTTCAAGGAAAGCGAAACCCTCTAAAGCCAGTGGAGACTGCCATGATGGCTAGAATACAGCTTGCATTCCATCAAGTGGGATGGAGTGAAAAGGTACTCAACCACCTGGCAAGCATGAAAGACTGTGGGCACAATTTAACCACCGTGTTGCGCCCAGCGCAGATCTGGCCACGCCAGGTGAATAGCTGGAAAGGCCAAAATTGAGATATAGACCGGGCGCGAGCCACTTTGCAACTCACCCGACCCATTCCGATGGCGAGTTCCGGGTCTTGCCGAGTGTGCACAGCAAGGTTTGCCAGCACAACTGGCTCCCTGGATGGCACTCTTAGAAAAGGCGGGACACGCAAGGGTAGGAGAGGCTTGGGGGATTTGAGGGTCCCAGGATGCAGTCCTAACTGATTCTCTCCTTCTCCAGTCCCTTACAGATACCAAAATGGTTGCTGGAGTTGATCCCACAGTGGCTAGCCTCGCATGCTGGTGCCAGCCGAGGTGACCAGATGCCGGAGAAGGCAGCAGCGACGATGTAGGTTGGAGGTGGCCCCCTTGTGCAGGGGGCCACCGCATACCCTGAAGACCCAGTCGCCCATCAGGCTGAGGAGCGACCCAGAGGGGGAGGCCAATGACAGCCCAAGGTGTACAGGTGTCGTTGGTCTCTGAATGAGATGATAGACAGCATGTGCCACAGAAGACTCCAACTCAAGAGAGATACAGTGTGGCACCTGTGCCACATCCTCGCAGACAAGGCATCTGGTGGAGGAGGAGAACATTCGTTCCCATTGGCCTTCAAGGTTACCGTTGCTCTCAAATTTTATGCCACTTGTTCATTCCAGGTCTCGAGCAGGGACCTGTGCGACATTTTACAATCTACAGCCCATGGTCATGGATGCCCTGTATGCCCGGGCATCAGACTTTATCTCCTTTGAGCTGGACCAGGCCGATCAAGGATTATCCACAGGTCCATGGACGATTGATGGCACACATGTCACCCTTCGTGCAAAGGTGCAACAGGGAGTGCCCTATATTAACAGGAAGGGGTTCCATTCCATGAATGTTCAGATTGTGTGCAACCACCTCCTCCGAATCACCAACATGTGTGCCCGCTGCTCTGGGAGCATGCATGACAGTTACATCCTGGGGCACTCGGAGATCCCAGTTGCCTTCCAGGACCAGCCCAAGATGACTTTTGTGGACAAGAGATACCCGCTGAGGCCACGGCTGATGACGCCAGTGCGGAAACCTCATCCCGATGTGGAGACCCATTATAATGAGGCCCATGTTGCCAACCGTGCAGTCTTTGAGAAGTGCATTGGGCTGCTGAAAATGTGGTTCTGATGCCTGGACTACTCTGTTGCTGTCATTGAATTCTTACAGTGCAGATAGAGGCCATTCGGCCCATCAGGTTTGCAATAAACTTCTGAAAGAGGACCCTACTTAGGTCCACTCCCCCACCCTATCCCCATAACCTGCACATCTTTGGACTGTGGGAGGAAACCAGAGGCACCTGAAGGAAACCCGCACAGACACGGGAAGAACGTGCAAACTCCACACAGACAGGCATCCCAGGTCGGAATTGAACCCGGGACTCAGGTGCTGTGAGGCAGCAGTGCTAACCACTGTGCTTCCATGTCGCCCTGCAACACCCCTCCCTGAGAATCTCCCGCATTGTGGTGGTCTGCTGTGCCCCTCCACAACCTGGCATATCAGCGGGGTGTCATGCTAAAGGAGGAAAATGCGGCCTCATCTGAGGAGGAGGAGGCAGATCAGGAGGGTCTGGAGGATGAGCCCAAGGAGGAACTAGATGATGGAGGACAGGTGACGGCAAGAGTCTGACAGGCCCAGAGAAACACAGAGGCACTCATCGTCTCCAGATTCTCATTGGACAAGGCTGTTAGCTCAACCACCGCCCCCCCCCATTTCCATTCCTTCCCTCCAATCCCTCCTTCCACCTCCCCATTTCCCTCCTTCCTCCCATTCCTCACCCCCCAATCACACCGCCCATCCTGAGCATCCTGTTCCATCCTCCAAGGGTCTGTGTAACATCACTCCAGGGTGATGGGCCTGTGTCGGTACTGTCAGCGGGTTAATGTACAAGGCAGGAGAGTGCTAATAACTCGCTGTGAGGAAATCTCTGCTTCTCCTCAGTTTCTGCAAAAGTCTGATTCCTGTCTTTCTGCTGATAGCGTGCTCATAGCCATCCTCTGAATGGGGTTGTTTGATCTTGGACCACTGTGCCGGGGTGGGATGGTAACAGAGGGCAACAGATGATGGGGGTGCAGGCAGACCCACTGTGAAGGTTAAGTCACAGAGGCTTCACATGTATCATTTGTTATATGTCTTAATAGTGAACATTTTATATTCCATTCCCCCTAGCTACATATCGTGCCCACTCAGTGTTCCTCACTCTTCTTGATCGTACATGGTCTAGTGCTATGACTGGGTGTGTCTAGGGGTGATAGCTGTGATGCCTTGCTGGTGACCTCCTTGGAGCCCCCCACCAAGGTGGTCTCTTGGTGGCGGGGAGGGGGATTGACTCCGGATGGCCTGGCCTCATCAGATGGAGATCGTGCGCGATAATGGGCACGTGGTCAGTGAGAGGAAAGGATCATTTTATCCGGCATGAACAACTTACCTGAGGCAGATCTGGGTTAAGTGGCAGTGGATCCTCACCTCTGCAGCGCAGGCCAACCTCGCTGTTGGTGACTGCTCTCTCCTCGGTCAACCACGCGATCTCCAGAGCTCCTTCCTCATAGTGGGGGGGGGGGGGGGGGGGGGGGCGGGAGGACTCAGATCTCTGGCATTCCACCCCCATCTTGGCCCTTTCCTGCTTATTATGGGCTATCCTCTCCTGAAGGGACAGAGAGGGCATTGTAAGCTGCACGCTTGATGGGTCAGGGGGTCTATAGCAGGTGGCATATGTTGGAACCGCATCTGGACATGAAATGCTGGCAAGTGTTGGTGGATGCCAGGAGGTGCTGAGGAACAAGCATGAAGATCAGATGTATGGAGGATGTGAGGTATCAGCCAATGATTTGTGGGGGGGAGGGATGGGAATTTGAGTGGTGGCAGGCAGAACTGATGCCAGGAGAGAGGTGATAATTACCTTTGCAGGTCGGTGGAGGTCGGTTGTCTTCTCCCTAATCTCGGTCATGCTGCCCGCACTGACAGCCGCTGCTACAGCCTCCCAGGCAACCCTGCTGCTAGTCCTGCGACCCCCTCGAGGGAACAGGGGGGCCCACCTCTCATTAAAAGCGCCAAGAAGCTTGGCCAGGTCAGCATCTCCAAAGTGAGGAGCAAGTCTCTGCGCTGTCATGCTTGCGTATTGACAAGGAGTGAGTGGTGAGGGAGCGTTTAAAAGTAGTTCCTCCCTGTTAGCGGTGAAAAGCTGAGGCGTGAGTCCGGCGAATCAAATGGCAAGAAAGCAAATAACGGCGAGAATCTCGTGGAGACTCATTTTTGGCACTCAGTGTTGTTGAATATGGGCTGTGATCTCGCCAACCCGACCGTCGAGATACACCCCACCAAATGCGCCCAAAATTACACTTAGAAATGTTTCCGTTGAATCGCGCTCTCCATCTTCTATTGGCTTTCAATTATCCTGAAACTTTGCAAATGGTTCTGAGATGAGTCAGCAAAATGCAATTACCTGTTCTAAAATAATGACTGCAGCATAAATGGACGAATAGAATTTCTCTAGAATATACTGCCAGAAAAGGATTTTAAGAGACTGTTTTACCAAGGAGGAGAGGGATCAAGTCCATTGTGCTGAAACTGGCTGAAGCTGTTTGCTATGTGTATGTGTGTCTCTCTCAGAAATATTGTGCCCAGATTTGCAAAGTAACCAGCCTGAGAAGAAAATTCTATTGCAAACCACTATCTTTTGGGAATGAAACGTGGAAATCTTCTCCTTACAACTACACCAAGGAAAGCAACTGAACAAAATGGCCACAATGTGGAATCAGTGCATCAAAGCCAACCAAAGGATAGCTAACAAAATATCCCTTTCTTTTTATCTTTTCCACAGGCTACTGTATGTGACGTGTGAACGGTAGTTGCGATTTGCCTCATCTTAGTTTAAATTTGGGTCCTTTTTTAACTTAAGAAAACCTATCTGACTAATTCTTTACAATCTAAAAGAGTAAATGGTAAAACTCATGCTACATTACTTCTGTAGTGGGTAGCTTGTTAGAAGGTATTCCGAGGTACAGGACCTACAGGCATTTAGACAGGCAAGGGGTAATTAGGGGAAGTCAGCATGGCTTTGTAAGGGGAAAGTCATGTCTCACAAATTTGATTGGGTTTTTTGAAGGGGTAACCAAGAAAGTAGATGAGGGCAGTGCGGTCGACGTTGTCTACATGGACTTTCGCAAGGCCTTTGACAAGGTCGCATGGTAGGTTGTTGCAAAAGGTTAAATCTCACGGAATCCAGGGCAAGGTAGCCAATTGGATACAAAATTGGCTTGATGACCGAAGCCAAAGGGTGGTAGTGGAGGGCTGTTTTTCAAAGTGGAGGCGTGTGACCAGCGGTGTGTCTCAGAGATCGGTGCTGGGTCCAGTTATTTGTGATATATATGGATGATTTGGATGAGAATATAGGAGGCATGGTTAGTAAGTTTGCAGATGACACCAAGATTGGTGCCATAGTGGATAGTGAAGAAGGTTATATAAGATTGCAACAGGATCTTGCCTAATCGGGTCAGTGGGCCGATGAATGGCAGATGGAGTTTAATTTGGATAAATGTGAGGTGATGCATTTTGATCGATCAAATCAGAGCAGGACCTACTCAGTTAATAGTAGGGGGCTGGGGACAGTTACAGAACAAAAAGATCTAGGGGTACAGGTTCATAGCTCCTTGAAGGTGGAGTCGCAGGTGGACAGGGTGGTGAAGAAGACATTCAGCATGCTAGGTTTTATTGGTCAGAATATTGAACACAGGAGTTGGAACGTCTTGTTGAAGTTGTACAAGGTATTGGTAAGACCACACATGGAATACTGTGTTCAGATCTGGTCACCCTATTATAGGAAGGATATTGTCAAGATAGAAAGCGTGCAGAAGAGATTTACAAAGATGCTACCAGGACTCGATGGTCTGAGTTATAAGGAGAGGCTGAATAGGCTGGGACTTTTTTCCCTGGAGCATAGGAGGCTTAAGAATGAACTTGTAGAGGTCTATAAAATAATGAGGAGCATTGATAAGGCAGATAATCAACATCTTTTCCCAAAGGTAGAAGAGCCTAGAACTAGCAGGCATAGGTTTAAGGTGAGAGGAGAGGGATACAAAAGAAACCAGAGGATAAATTTCTTCATACAGAGGGTGGTGAGCATCTGGAACAGGCTGCCAGAGGCAGTGGTAGAGGCGGGTACAATTTTGTCCTTTTAAAAGCAGTTAGACAGTTACATGGGCAGGGTGGGTATAGAGGGATATGGGCCAAATGCTGGCAAGTGGGACGAGCTTAGTGATAGAAACTGGGCGGCATGGACAAGCTTGGCCGAAGGACCTGTTTCCATGCTGTAAACATTTATGACTCTATGACTCTATTGAAAAAGCACGTCCTCCCTAAATTCAGAACAAAACCTGTTACAGTCAGACTTCGGACTGAATTTTCCGGCCCTTCCTGCTGATGGGATCTTCCTATCCTGTCGAGGACGACCCCCTCATGGTGCGTTCCCCAGTGGCAGGGCCAGTGAACGGCGAAAAAGCCCATAGCCATCGGCGGGATCATGGAATCCCACCATCAGCCAATGATGAGCCGGCTCTGGAAAATACATGATTGAGGATGTGGAAATTCCACCCCCTAGAGTGGAGTCACTTCGCTATTTCTCACATGGTCGTAACAAAATCTTCATGCTAGAGAAGGCTGCATACAACAGGAGGCAGTACATACAGACAGCAGGTGGGGTCACCAAAGCTGCAACACTTCCTTTATAAAGAGAGAGAAAAGAGGATTCTGGTTCAGCAGGAGATTGGGAACCTGAATTGTAGCTCCAGTTTCCAGGAGGTTGAGAGTAGTGACGTCATGAGTAAGGTTTCAAAGTTGCAGGAGTGTACCGGCAGGCAGGAAGGTGGTTTAAAATGTGTCTTCTTCAATGCCAGGAGCATCCGGAATAAGGTGGGTGAACTTGCGGCATGGGTTGGTACTTGGGACTTCAATGTTGTGGCCATTTCGGAGACATGGATAGAGCAGGGACAGGAATGGTTTAGATGCCGGGGTTTAGATATTTCACTAAGCACAGGGAAGGTGGTAAAAGAGGGAGAGGGGTGGCATTGTTAGTCAAGGACAGTATTATGGTGGCAGAAAGGACGTTTGATGAGGACTTGTCAACTGAGGTAGTATGGGCTGAGGTTAGAAACAGGAAAGGAGAGGTCACCCTGTTAGGGGTTTTCTATAGTCCTCCGAAAAGTTCCAGAGATGTAGAGGAGAGGGTTGGAAAGATGATTCTGGATAGGAGCGAAAGCAACAGGGTAGTTGTTATGGGGGACTTTAACTTTCCAAATATTGACTGGAAACGCTATAGTTCGAGTACTTTAGATGGGTCCATTTTTATCCAATGTGTGCAGGAGGGTTTCCTGACACAGTGTGTAGATAGGCCAACGAGAGGCGATGCCATATTGGATTTGGTGCTGGGTAATGAACCAGGACAGGTGTTAGATTTGGAGGTAGGTGAGCACTTTGGTGATAGTGACCACAATTCGATTACGTTTACTTTAGTGATGGAAAGGGATAGGTATATACCGCAGGGTAAGAGTTATATCTGGGGGAAAGGCAATTATGATGCAATGAGGCAAGACTTAGGATGCATCGGATGGAGAGGAAAACTGCTGGGGATGGGCACAATGGAAATGTGGAGCTTGTTCAAGGAACGGCTACTGCGTGTCCTTGATAAGTATGTACCTGTCAGGCAGGGAGGAAGTCGTCGAGCGAGGGAACCGTGGTTTACTAAAGCAGTCAAAACACTTGTCAAGAGGAAGCAGGAGGCTTATGTAAAGATGAGACATGAGGGTTCAGTTAGGGCGCTCGAGAGTTACAAGTTAGCTAGGAAGGACCTAAAGAGAGAGCTAGGAAGAGCCAGGAGGGGACATGAGAAGTCTTTGGCAGGTAGGATCACGGATAACCCTAAAGCTTTCTATAGATATGTCAGGAATAAAAGAATGACTAGGGTAAGAGTAGGGCCAGTCAAGGACAGTAGTGGGAAGTTGTGCGTGGAGTCCGAGGAGATAGGAGAGGTGCTAAATGAATATTTTTTGTCAGTATTCACTCAGGAAAAAAAACAATGTTGTTGAGGAGAATACTGAGATTCAGGCTACTAGGCTAGAAGGGCTTGAGGTTCATAAGGAGGAGGTGTTAGCAATTCTGGAAAGGGTGAAAATAGGTAAGTCCCCTGGGCCGGATGGGATTTATCCTAGGATTCTCTGGGAAGCTAAGGAGGAGATTGCTGATCTTTGTCCACAGGGATAGTGCCAGAAGACTGGAGGACAGCAAATGTTGTCCCTTTGTGTAGATACAACCCCGGTAACTATAGACTAGTAAGCCTTACTTCTGTTGTGGGCAAAGTCTTGGAAAGGTTTATAAGAGATAGGATGTATAATCATCTGGAAAGGAATAATTTGATTAGAGATAGTCAACACGGTTTTGTGAAGGGTAGGTCTTGCCTCACAAACCTTATTGAGTTCTTGGAGAAGGTGGCCAAACAGGTGGATGAGGGTAAAGCAGTTGATGTGGTGTATATGGATTTCAGTAAAGCGTTTGATAAGGTTCCCCACGGAAGGCTACTGCAGAAAGTACGGAGGCATGAGATTCAGGGTGATTTAGCAGTTTGGATCAGAAATTGGCTAGCTGGAAGAAGACAGAGGGTGGTGGTTGATGGGAAATATTCAGACTGGAGTCCAGTTACTAGTGGTGTACCACAAGGATCTGTTTTGGGGCCACTGCTGTTTTTCATTTTTATAAATGACCTGGAGGAGGGCGTAGAAGGATGGGTGAGTAAATTTGCAGATGACACTAAAGTCGGTGGAGTTGTGGACAGTGCGGAAGGATGTTACAAGTTACAGAGAGACATAGATAAGCTGCAGCGCTGGGCTGAGAGGTGGCAAATGGAGTTTAATGCAAAAAAGTGTGAGGTGATTCATTTTGGAAGGAATAACAGGAAGACAGAGTACTGGACTAATGGTAAGATTCTTGGTAGTGTGGATGAGCAGAGAGATCTCGGTGTCCATGTACGTAGATCCCTGAAAGTTGCCACCCAGGTTGAGAGGGTTGTTAAGAAGGTGTACGGTGTGTTAGCTTTTATTGAGTTTATTGAGGGATTGAGTTTCGGAGCCATGAGGTCATGTTGCAGCTGCACAAACACTGGTGCGGCCGCATTTGGAGTATTGCGTGCAATTCTGGTCGCCGCATTATAGGAAGGATGTGGAAGCATTGGAAAGGGTGCAGAGGAGATTTACCAGAATGTTGCCTAGTATGGAGGGAAGATCTTATGAGGGAAGGCTGAGGGACTTGAGGCTGTTTTCGTTAGAGAGAAGGAGGTTAAGAGGTGAATTAATTGAGGCATACAAGATGATCAGAGGATTAGATAGGGTGGACAGTGAGAGCACCCTATGGTGATGTCTAACACAAGGGGAAATAGCTTTAAATTGAGTGGAGATAGATATAGGACAGATGTCAGAGGTAGGTTCTTTACTCAGAGAGTAGTAAGGGCGTGGAATGCCCTGTCTGCAACAGTAGTGGACTCGCCAACACTAAGGGCATTCAAATGGTCATTGGATAGACATATGGACGATAAGGGAATAGTGTAGATGGGCTTTAGAGTGGTTTCACAGGTCGGCGCAACATCAAGGGCCGAAGGGCCTGTACTGCGCTGTAATGTTCTATGTTCTATGTTCTATGGACATTGAGGCAATAGTGGGAGTTGGGGAGGATGTTGAGGAGGTTCCTACTTTGGTAGGAAGAATAGCGGCATAGACAATTTACTAAATGGGGAAAGGCTTCGGAAATCTGAAGCACAAAGGGACTTAGGAATCCTAGTTCAGGATTATCTTCAGGTTAGCGTGCAGATTCAGTGGCAGTTAGGAAGACAAATGCAATGTTCGCATTCATTTTGAGAGGGCTAGAATATAAGAACAGGTATGTACATCTGAGGCTGAATACGGCTCTGGTCAGATCCCATTTGGAATGTTGTGAGCAGGTTTGGGCCCCATATTTAAGGTAGGATGTGTTGGCCTTGGAGGAGGTCCAGAGGAGGTTCACAAGAGTGATCCCCGGAATTGAGGGATTATCATATGACGAGCGGTTAGGACTCTGGGTTTGTACTCAATGGAGTTTAGAAGGATGAGAGAGGATCTTATTGAAACTTACAAGATACTGAGAGGTCTAGATAGAATGGATGTGGAGAAGATGTTTCCAACAGGAGGAGAGACTAGAACCCGAGGGCACAGCCTCAGACAGAAGGGAACGATCCTTCAGAACAGAAATGAGGAGGAGTTTCTTCAGCCAGATACTGATGAATCTGTGGAACTCATTGCTACAGAAGGCTATGGAGACCAAGTCACTGACTGTCTTTAAGACAGTTATAGATAGGCTCTTGATTAATAAGGGGATAAAGGGTTATGGGGAGAAGGCAGGAGAATGGGAACGAGAAACATATCAGCCATGACCGAATGGCGGAGCAGACTCGATGGGCCAAATCACCTAATTCTGCTCCGATGTCTTAAGGTCTTATGGATGACTGCTTTAAGCCCATGGTTAGTATCCTTTGCTTTTCATTCTTCTGCTCCTTTCTAAATCACTTATTCACTCCTTCAGATAGACATTTCAATATGATAGTTAATGATTAGAGCTTAAATTTTAGACTCAAAACCTTGGGCGCGATTCATTAACACTACAATGAAGTTACTGTGAAAATCCCTTAATCGCCACACTCCGGCGCCTGTTCGGGTACGCTGAGGGAGAATTCAGAATGTCCAATTCACCTAAAAAATCCATCTTCCGGGACTTGTGGGAGTAAACCGGAGTGCCCGGAGGAAACCCACGCAGAGACCGGGAGAACGTGCAGACGCCGACCCAAGCCGGGACTCAGCGCCGGGTCCCTGGCGCTGTGAAGCAACAGTGCTAACCACTGTGCTACCATGTCACCCAAAGTAGATGTCTAACATATCCAGATAAGGTCAAAATGATCTGCCATGTTCGTGGACATACTGGATTGAATCAGGCTATTGTTCGATCATATTTTTCCACAGTTTCTGTAGTGTAGAAACTTTCAGTTTCTTCCTGTCGCTGCTGGAATTTGCATTCTGCAAAGTGTACAAGACCAATTTGGAGAACACCTGAAGTTCAATGACAATGAAGCCAACTTGCAGAACTAAGTATGTACCTTATTTTTTTGCTAAGTTAGGCAATCTTCTAAGTGTCTCCAATGTGACCATCCAAATGACCTGGCTTGTACCTAATTTCACAGTCGTAACCGTGAATCTTTATCAAGAAATGTTGCAACCTTGGCTGTGCACTTGTCAATGGTTTTCGCCAAATCATCTCCAGTGGCGTGTGATCAGTCTCCACCACAAATGTTTGGTAATAAATGATTCCAAACACTAGCTAATGTTTCCATCTCAATGTTGGAGTAGTTGAGTTGCATTATGAACAGAGATTTTGAAACAAATGCAATGGATTCGACTTGTTACATTCTTCTGTAAGCGTAATGTTGCAGTTCTCTTGATGCTGCCAATTTTGCAAAAAACATTCTGAATACTTTCATGTTTGGTCAGGACTGAGGTGATGAAAGTGGCTTCTGAGGTCCATCTTCCTTGTGATTCCATGGAATGTTACTAGTGCGAGGTCACGACATGCTGGTAGACCTGCAAGGGTAGGCTTTTACTTTTCACGATATAGAATACCAGTGATACACAGAAGGATTGATTTTACTTGCACTCCAGGATTATGAATTCTCCACATGGAATTTGTGAATTGTTGGACACTGAATGTTTCACAGTAATAGCTTTCGCCATGGCCTTCCATGTCTGTGGATACACATCTTTTAGAATTCACAGAGGTAGTATTTTGGCACGAGCCCTCTGTCAATCCTAGCCAATATAATAAGGCAGCACGGTAGCATTGTGGATAGCACAATTGCTTCACAGCTCCAGGGTCCCAGGTTCGATTCCGGCTTGGGTCACTGTCTGTGCGGAGTCTGCACATCCTCCCCGTGTGTGCGTGGGTTTCCTCCGGGTGCTCCGGTTTCCTCCCACAGTCCAAAGACATGCAGGTTAGGTAGATTGGCCATGATAAATTGCCCTTAGTGACCAAAAGCAAAACGATTCGGAGGGGTTATTGGATTACGGCGATAGGGTGGAAGTGAGGGCTTAAGTGGGTCGGTGCAGACTCGATGGGCCGAATGGCCTCCTTCTGCACTGTATGTTCTATGTTCTGCACTGTATGTTCTATGTTCTATGTAACCCTGCCATGTTCAGTCTGTGTAGACCCAAATGTTGGGTGAATTTTTATGGTTTGTTTGTCTGGCTCAGACACACCTGCATCAAGAAACCTTGGCCAGGATTATCCGAGCCTCTGTGCAGAAATCGCGCACAGCGCGGGGGTGGAGAATGGGGCATCAGACCCGCGATCAGGTCCGACATCGGGACGCAAACCTCCGGTGACCGGAGAATTGGCGCCAGTCGCATGCGCGCGGTCGACGTGCCGCCGGTCGGGGTCTGTTGAAAATGGCCCCCGCGGCGATTCTCCGTAGTCGACCAGCTGAGTTCCCACCGGCATGGTTCATGTATGGTTCCACCCGGTGTGAGCACGGCATCGCAGCTGCGGTGGCTGTCCTGGTTGGGGGGGGGGGGCGAGGGGATCAGTCTCCGGGGGTGCCTCCACGACGGCCAGGCCTGCAATCGGGGGCCACCGAGCGGCGGGCCCGCGCGATCTTGGGGGGGGGGGCCTACCTTCTTCCACACCGGCCCGCAATGTGGGTCCACCATGTTGCGCAGGGTCGGCGCAGAAGCGGCCGCCGCGCGCCTGTGTGGGCCCGCAGCTGGAAGTGCAGGGCCGTGTATCAGCAGCCGGAGCTGCGTGGAGCACTCCAGCGCCATGCTGGCCCCCTGTGGGCCACAGAATCGCTGGGCCAAGTGGCCCGTTGATGCCGGCGTGAAACACTCCGGTGCTTACGCTGGCATCAACACTTAGCTGCCATTTTTAAGAATCCCAGCCCTTAGCTCTGCGCATTGTTTAATATTTTGAGTTTGGATAGCAGGTGGGCCACATCCCAATTCAAACTTGGAATTTTTGTGGACATTCTGACACTATCCCGTTGTCCTTCCTTTTTCTGTAGTACCTGGGATGAGTGTCACTCTGGGCACTTTTGCATGCTTTTCCAAAGCTCTGCCCAAGAAGATATGTTGTGGTGGGAATAGCTACTCCAGAAATGGCCCTTTATAATTTAAACCTTCTCTGGCCCGACCTTTATTACTTTTTTTTTTGTTTGACTCTTTTTTGCTCAGTATTAATCTAATCCACACCCTGGTCAGTCACCTTTCCTGACTGAGCTAACCTGGTGCTGGTTCTTCCGATCTGCTTTCTCACTCACAGAACTGACAAGCTATGCACTGCTTTTCAACACAAGGGATCCATCTTCTGATCAGCTCTTTACTTGAGCATTAGATCAGCTGCGTGTCTCCAAAACTCTTCCACAGTCACCATGCTGCGTGTTCACAACTTTCCAATGCTGCAACTTCATTGCAGCCTGACAAAAATGTCAAATGACTTCTTATGTTGCGTAGCATGATCTAAGTCTGTTCATCATGTCATACCTGTGCCGAATGTATGTGCCAACTGCCTTACCATCACTGATCGCTATGGTGTGCTATTATAATGAAACAGTACCATGAACTTATTTGCTGTACATGACGCAAGCCACCAATAACTCCTAAAGGATTGGGTAAACATATTGTGGGTTCAGTTATTAAGATTGAGTACAAGAGAACAGTCACATATAGGTTTAAAGTTTGAAAGCATTAGAGCTGAGTGCGTGCTCTGCTCAAAGCAAAAGTGAAACTAAGACTCAATCACGTGACACTTTTCCCTTCTAATGATGTCATGCTGATGTTAGAGTGGGCCATGGATGAAGCAACTGTAAAATATAAGCATTATGTTAACAAAATTGAGTCGGATTAACTAAATGTGAAGCGTTCAGCTGTCTGGATCACTTGATCACATTCTTTCAGCGATTCACAGACCTTCAGCTTGTTCAGCAGGGCCTCCCTTAACAATGCCCAGGCAGCGGCATTCAGTAATGGTTGACTGTGGTGGCAGTCAGGAATAAGATAAGGGAATCCTGAGCTTTGTGATGTACTAGGAAGACCCAAGGACAGTTGATAAGGTGTTTGGAAAAAACATCATGAGGAGGCCCCAAACTGTTCATGAACTGATCATGCAGCCCCATCATGCCGAGTTACTAATTTACCGATATGTATTGTATGTAATCAATAACCATCATAATTGGATTGTGTCCAGCTGGGATGGCCGAGTAAATATATAATATGTGATGATTTTCTTTGGTGGAGAAGTGCGTGCTGAGCCGGTGTTAAAATCAATAAACTGTTTGACGATTGGAACAGACCAGAGTGTCGAGTGATTCTTTTGGGCTCATTACACTATCACTGAGTATCCTTAAAGATATATTACAAATAAATTAGCATTAAACAGCCTCAAGTACATTCATAGGCAATTCACTGGGGTGTTATCAAATACATTTGATACAAAATAACATAAGGAGATATTGGGACTGAAGATAAGATAGATTTTCAAGATCGTCTTAAAGCCCTAAATTGGTGTGGGGTTTCATCACAGTTATAATGAAACATGTGAGGCCCTCTGATCCTCACCCTTCACACCCCCACATACTCCCTATGCCCCATCCATGCCTCTTCATGCCTCCCAAACAACTCCTATACCCCACCATGCCCTCATGCAAGTAAAAGAAGGCTTTAAAAATCATTCTCTAATAATATTCCATTCTTTCAAAAACAAACTACAGGGCAATAATAGTGTCAATCCTTCAGATCCTTTAACGTTTCAGTCGCTGGAACTGCAGACATTTGAAACCTCTTAACCTTGTGTAAATAAATAGTCTGAGGTTGATAGCAGAGATGAGAGAGCCAGAGCTGCCAATCAAGCAAAGTTTTCCCAGGGGCTCAGGTGTTTTATTAATCTAATGGAAGTCTGGGCTCTCAGCCAAGAATAAAAATAGGGCTGATTCCCACAGTATACCAAGGTCTGGGTGGTACTTCAGTAACTATCATCCTCTCTTTCCACTGTGTATTTCTGTTCTTCTGGTATATATTGCCTGTAGACACCATTCTTTTAATGTTTTTAGATGTATATCCAGTAAACAGCTGATCTGGCTCTGAGCTTATATTTCAGTATTCCCATGTGGCCTTCATGTAGCTTCTGGAGTTCTTCCTGCATCATTTCTTTTATATGACCATTCTAGAGACAGCTAGCAGAACACCATCTTCTAGTCATCTTTGATAGACCAGTACAGCCATACTGCTGGTTGTGTTTACTGTATCTTATCAGGTCATCCCTGGATTAATTTCTGACAGAACATCCATAACTCTTCATCTTTTCTGGTCTCATCTCAAATTTGACTCCATTTCAGCGCTGTTATATTTACTAGGCGACAGATTTTTATACCTTGAATTTTTCTCTCATGTTTCCACTGTGGTGACAACTGAGATAGGAGGCGAAATTCTCCGGTATCGGCGCGATGTCCGCCGACTGGCGCCCAAAACGGCGCAAATCAGTCGGGCATCGCGCCGCCCCAAAGGTGCGGAATGTTCCGCATCTTGGGGGGGCCGAGCCCCAACCTTAAGGGGCTAGGCCCGCGCCGGACGAATTTCCGCTCCGCCAGCTGGCGGAAAAGGCCTTTGGTGCCCCGCCAGCTGGCGCGGAAATGACATCTCCGGGCGGCGCATGCGCGGGAGCGTTAGCGGCCGCTGACGGCATACCCGCGCATGCGCAGTGGAGGGAGTCTCGTCCGCCTCCGCCATGGTGGAGACCGTGGCGAAGGCGGAAGGAAAAGAGTGCCCCCACGGCACAGGCCCGCCCGCGGATCGGTGGGCCCCGATCGCGGGCCAGACCACCGTGGGGGCACCCCCCGGGGCCAGATCGCCCCGCGCCCCCCCAGGATGCCGGAGCCTGCCCGCGCCGCCTTGTCCCGCCGGTAAGGTAGGTGGTTTAATCTACGCCGGCGGGACAGGCATTTTAGCGGCGGGACTTCAGCCCATCCGGGCCGGAGAATCGCGGTGGGGGGGCCGCCAACCGGCGCGGCGCGATCCCCACCCCCGCCAAAAGCCGGTGCCGCAGAATTCGGCAACCGGCGGGGGCGGGATTCACGCCAGCCCCCGCCGATTCTCCGACCCGGCGGGGGGTTGGAGAATCTCGCCCCAGGGCACCTGCTAGTACTCCTCCTGGTTTGTAAATCAGAGTGTAATTTTAACTCTGAAGCCTCAAGAATAACCTCTGTATCCTTTCCAGAGCATAGCACAGATTTCTATTGTAGAGCTGCTCCAGCAGATGATAATTCTCCACCCTGAACTTTCTCCCATATGGCTATGTAGGGGCTCTCACATCCATACTTGAGTTCCAAAATCTCCCTTTTTATGTCTGGTGTACCTTCAATTCACCGAGAGGCAGAGAGAGCAAGTGAACATTAGACTTTATTAATCATGAACTTGCCTAGCCAGAGTTGGTTGTACAGATGAGTGCCACCCACAGGTGGCCGGTCTATACCTCACCGGGGTTACAGTACAGTACCTGGAAGCAGCTTGTCTCACCACTACTAGGTTACAGTATCATACAGACAGTTCATGCATTAGGTGCATACATTCACCACAATGTCAGCATATCTGTTCTCAGTTGATGTTGGAACTTTAGATATGAGTGCTATTGATCCTCCCTCTTGTAGCTGAGCTGCTCCCAATCCTTTTGTGGAAGCATCTCCTTGCAGAGTGACAAGTTTCTTTCTGTTGTAGTGAGACAGACCTGTCTCATTGCATAGTAATTCTTTTACGTTTCTCAAAATTCCTCTCATGTGACTCTACCATTGTCATTCAGAATCTTCTTTCATCAGTTTGTTGCGTGAGCTGACATGTGAAGTATGAACTCATATATTAGAACAAACCAAGGAAACACTTTCTTGTCTCTTGAAGCTTCCACCTCAGAGATATCTGTGGCTTTTTCAGGACTCAAAACAAAGAACATTACAGCACTGGAACAGGCCTTTCGGCCCTCCAAGCCTCGTTGATCAGGACGCCTGTCTAAACTAAAACCTTCTACACTTCCGGGGTCCATATCCCTCTATTCCCATCCTATTATTTGTCAAGATGTTTTTTTAAAGTTGCTATCGTCCCTACTTCCACCTCCTCCTCCGGCTGCGCGTTCCAGGCACTCACCACCCTCTGTGTAAAAAACTTGCCCTGCACGTCTCCTCTAAACTTTGTCCCTCGCACTTAAACCTATGTCCCCTAGTAATTGACTTTTCCACCCTGGGAAATAGCGTCTGACTATCCACTCTGTCCATGCCACTCATAATTTTGTAAACTTCCATCAGGTCTCCCCTCAACCTCCATTGTTCCAGTGAAAACAATCTGAATTTTCCCAACCTTTCCTCATAGCTAATGCCCTCCAGACCAGGCAACATCCTGATAAACCTCTTCTGTACTCTCTCCAAAGTCTCCACTCCCTTCTGGTAGCATGGTGACCAAAATTGTACGCAATATTCCAAGTGTAGCCTTAATAAGGTTTTGTACAATTGCAGCATGTCTCGCCAATTTTAATACTCAATACCCTGACAAATGAAAGCAAGCATGCCGTATGCCTTCTTGACTACCTTATCCACCTGCGTTGCCACTTTCAGTGATCTGTATGTCCAGATCTCTCTGCATGTCAATACTGCATACTTCCCCCTGTAGTAGACCTTCCAAAATGTTTTACCTCACATTTGTTTGGATTAAATTCCATCTGCCATTTCTCCGCCCAAGTCTCCAATCGATCTATATTCTGCTGAATCCTCTGACGATGCTCACCACTACCCCCAACTCCACCAACCTTTGTGTCATTCACAAACTTACAAATCAAGCCAGTGACATTTTCCTCCAAATCATTTATATATACTACAAACAGTAAAGGACCCAGCATTGATCCCTGCAAAACACCACTCGTCACAGCCCTCCATTCCGAAAAGCATCCTTCCACTGCCACGCTCTGCCTTCTATGACCAAGCCAGTTCTGCATCCATCTTGTCAGCTCACCTCTGATCCCGCGAGACTTCACCTTTTGTACCAGTCTGCCATGAGGGACCTTGTCAAAGGCCTTACTGAAGTCCATATAGACAACATCCACTGCCCTTCCTTCAACAATCATCTTTGTCACTTCCTTAAAAAACGCGATCAATTTAGTGAGGCACGACTACCCCCTTCACAAACGTTTTTCAAGATGCCAAAAACCTTCCTTTTTGATATCAACATGAGCCAGACTATCTTCACACCCTTCCCTAGACTCATCATCCACCAAGTCCTTCTCTATGGTGAATACTGATGCAAAGTACTCATTTCGTACCTCGCCCATTTCCTCTGGCTCCACACATAGATTCCCTCCTCTGTCCTTGAGAGGGCCAACCCTTTCCCTGCCTACCCGCTTGCTCTTTTTATACATATAAAAAGCCTTGGGAATCTCCTTAACGCTGTTTGCCAATACATTTTCATGTCCTCTTTAAAAAATAATAATAATCTTTATAAATGTCACATGTAGGCTTACATTAACACTGCAATGAAGTTACTGTGAAAATCCCCTAGTCGCCACACTGCAGCACCTGTTCAGGTACTCAGAGGGAGAATTCAGAATGTCCAATTCACCTAACAAGCCCGTCTTTTGGGACTTGTGGGCGGAAAACGGAGCACCCGGAGGAAGCCCTTCTGACTCCTTGCTTAAGATCCTTCCTACTTTTTTTAGAATTGTCAAGGGCTTTGTCTGTTCCTAGCCTTCTAGCCCTTATGAATGCTTCCTTTTTCTTTTTCACTAGGCTCACAAAATATCCCTTGTTATCCAAGCTTCCCAAAGCTTTCCACGCTTATCCTTCATCCTCACAGGAACATGCCGGTCCTGAGTTCTTATCAACTGACATTTGAAAGACTCCCACATGTCAGATGTTGATTTACCTTCAAACAGCTGCCCTGAATCTAAATTCTTCAGTTCCTGCCTCATGTTGTTATAATTAGCCTTCCCCAAATTTAGCACCTTAACCCAAGGACGATCTTATGCTTATCCAAAAGCACCTTAAAACTTACGGAATTATGGTCACTGTTCCCAAAATGCTGCCCTACTGAAACTTCAACCACCTAGCCAGGCTCATTCCCCAATACCAGATCCAGTACAGCTCCTTCCCTAGTTGGACTATCGACATATTATTTCAAGAAACCCTCCTGGATGCTTCTTACAAATTCTGCCCCATCCAAGCCCCTAGCACTAAGTGAGTCCTGGTCAATATAGGGGAAGTTAAAATCACCCACCACAACAATCCTGTTACTTTTACATCTTTCCAAAATCTGTCTCCAGATCTGTTCCTCTATCTCCCACTGGCAGTTGGGAGGCCTGTAGTAAACCTCCAACATTGTGACTGCACCCTTCCTATTCCTGAGCTCTACCCCTATTGCCTCGCTCCATGAGCCCTCTGAGGTGTCCTCCCACAGTACAGCTGTGATAGTCTCCTGAACCAGTAATGTAACTCCCCCCAGCCCTTTTATATCCTGCTCTTCCCACCTGAAGCATTTAAATCCTAGAACATTTAGCTGCCAATCGTGTCCTTCCCTCATTCAAGTCTCCGTAATAGTAACAATATCATAGTTCCAAGTACTAATCCAAGCTCTAAGTTCGTCTGCTTTACCTGTTATACTTCTCGCATTGAAACAAATGCACTTCAGTCATGACACATTCTGAAGAACAGGCATTCCGTCCCCTTCATAGAATCATATAAGCACAGAATTTACATCCTGGTGCATTTGTCTGTCCTTTGCTAGATCCTAGCTTTCCTGGTTCTCTCTTTTCGACCCTCTGTATGTCTTGTTAATATTCTGCTAAAACACTTGAAGGCCAAAAGGTAGAAGCATGAATTTGCACCAGCCAAAGGGTGTAGTGATCTCTATATGTGCATGTTCACAAGGGGTTAATGTGTAATCAGTAGCACCACATGATCACTAGAGGGCTGGACCAACAGGGGTATAAAAGGCAATGACATTGGGTCTCTGGCTCTCTCAGGGGTGCACTGTGATCAGGGCAATAGCAGAGTAGTTCAGATGGCTGGTGGAGTTACGTATAGTTGCTGTAGTTAGATCTTGTTAACCTTATCACTAGTATCAAAGTTAAAGTAAAGAACTCATGCAATTATTGTTATAGTTACTCAACAAACCTTTTGTTACTATTGGATGAGTTTGAGTCTTCTTCATCGAGATTCAGAAGACCTCTTCATTCGCCAAGGATTGAATAGCACATGTTACCTACCACACAGGTAACAAAACAAAGGGTATGTTGAATATTATCAAAAGCAAAGATTTCTCATCTAGATTCATGGCCCAGTAACCATTTCTGGCATCAAGCTTGCTGAAATCTTTAGCACCTGCAAGTGCTGGTGTTTTCTCTTCCAGTGTTGTAATAGGATAGTCCTTCCTCTTTGTTGTTTGATTAAAATCTTTGGGATTCAGGCAAATTCTGAGCCATCTATTTGGCTTCTCTCTCGTCAGCATGGAATTTACCCAATCTTTGACTTGTGACTCTGGTTTTCTGGTCTTCTTTTCTTTCATCTCCTGGATCTCTCTTTCAAGCTTTCCTTTTAGTTTTATTGGTACTTTACAGGGGGCAGTGAATCACTGCTGTCATTCACTGGGTCTCTAGTGATGTGATACTCAAAATCTTCAAAGCATCCAACCATCTCATCAAAACACTCTGGGTGCAGTTGTACCAGATCTTCGTTACTTCTGATCAGAGGATGCATTGCAATCAGTGTCCGACCGTCAACCCTCAGTGTCACCTCCTTCATCTCATAGTTTACTGAGATAAGCTGCAACCCCTTGCAATTGCCCAACCCCAGGATAATAGGGCCATCTGTAGCAGTAGTGCAGAAAATGTAATTAACCTCTTTTCCTTTGTGTGTCCCTCGGATCTGTGTTGTTCCTCGTTATCGAATCTCAGTTACCAGCATGCCATTTGCATGATGTTGCTTGCTTTCAGCATGCAGTAACTTTCAAATTTTCAGGCAAGATCTTCTAGTATAGTCTGAGTGGGGTGATGTGACTCTGTGCTCCAAGATCAAGCTTCAGCTTATTTTTCACTCTCTTCCTGAGCAGAATGTTTGTGTAAATTTATTTTTTCTGGGAAATGTTACATCGAGCTATTCAACGTAGTTGCAAGTTTCCCCTTCCTCAACCGTGATTTCCGACCTACAGTTGTTAACAGGGCCCTCAACAGTGTGCGGTCCATCTCCCGCGCTACTACCCTCGCCCCTTCCCCTCCCTCCCAGAACAAGGATAGAGTCCCCATCTTTCTCACATTTCACCCCGCCAGCCTCTAATCCTCCGACATTTTCGCCAACTCCAGCGTGATGCCACCACCAAACATATCTTCCCTTCACTCCCTCCCTCAGCATTCCACAGAGACCGTTCCCTCCAAGATAATCTAGTCCATTCCTCCACCATACCCACCACCTCTCCCATTGCACTGCACTCGCAGATGGTATAACACCTGCGCCTACTTGTGACAATAAGCGATTTTCATTTCATTTCCTTTACCTCTTCCATACTTAACATCCCAGGCCCAAAACACTCATTCCAGGTTAAGCAGCATTTCACTTGCATCTCTGTCAATTTGGTCTATTGCATTCACTGCTCTATATCAGAGAGACCAAACGCAGACTGGGTGATTGCTTTGCCGAGCACCTTTGGTCTGTGCGCATTCAGGAGCCTGACCTTCCCGTTGCTCGCCATTTTAGCACAAGGCACTGCTCCCATGCCCACATGTCTGTCCTTGGCCTGCTGCAATGTTCCAGTGAAGCTCAACGCAAACTGGAGGAACAACATCTCATCTTCCGGTTCGGCCTTCCGGTCTCAACATCAAATTCAACAACTTCAGATGATTAGCTCGACCCCCACCTCGACCCCCACCTCGACCGCCACCTCGACCCCCTTGTTTTCATCCCATTTCATTTTAACTGCCTTTTATCATTTATTTATTTCTAGTCTTTCGTTTATATACACCCCCCCCCCCATCTTATCCCTCCTTTCCTTACCCTTTGCTTCCCCTTCCCCTCCCCCACATCTACATATGTCACAGTTTACCCTCTGATGTTAGTTTCTCTGCTGTTTGGCCTTTCACACCTTTTGTTCTCTCTGGGGACTGCCATCCCTAATTGCCCTTTAGGGGGCATTTAAGAGTCAACCACATTGCTGTGGGTTTGGAATCACATGTAGGCCAGACCAGGTAAGGATGGCAGATTTCTTTCCCTAAATCGACAATGGTTTCATGGTCATCATTAGACTTTTAATTCCAGATTTTAATTGAATTCAAATTTCACCATCTGCAGTGGCAGGATTTGAACCTGGGTCCCCAGAGCATTACTCTGAATCTCTAGTAGTCCAGTGAAAATGCCACTCCGCCACCGTCTCCCCAGCCAAGGGCAATGTTTCTAATAATTATTGTTTAATTCAAATGTATTGCCACTTCAGGTCAAGTGGGGTTGGAATTGACCTTGCATTAGCCCAGGGTATCAGAACACTAGTTCTTTGCAAATAATATAACAATACAACAATTTTTCTGTTTTCAACAGGAACAACACAAGATTAAAATCTAGTTTAAACTAATGGGTGCATTTTTAAAAGAAATGTTGTTATTGAGATGTGGGAGCCACTAGTAAAGTGGCATTCATTGCCCGTCCCAATTGTACCTTCTTTCTGAACCCCACACTCCTTGTTCATTCGGCATGGCTTTTATGTTTGCTGTAATGATATGAGCACAAATGTGAATCAAAGCAGTGAGATTCATGTGCATTTTTTGAATGTGCTGAGCAACTAACAGAAGCTAAATCAAGAAATACTGATGAGAAGGCCGGGCTTGTGTTTCAAAAGCCAAAATATTGCAGAGAGAACTGGTGAGAGAGATAAGGGGTGGGATTCTCCCCTACCCGGCGGGGCGGGTGGTCCCGGCGCCGAGGAGTGGCGTGAACCACTCCGGCTTCGGGCCGCCCGGAAGGTGCGGAATCCTCCGCACCTCCAGGGGCGAGGCCGGCGCCGGCCAGGTTGGCGCCGCGCGGAAGGGGCTTGCGCCGCACCAACCGGCGGCAACTGCCGCTGAAGGGCCGCTGCCGGCCGGCATGAGTTGGCGCATGCGTGGGAGCGCCAGCGTCTGCTGCCGTCATCCCAGCGCATGCGCAGGAGGGTTTGTCTCCACACCGGTCCACAGCAGCTGGAGCGGAGGGAATAGATCCCCCACGGCACAGACCCGCTCACGGATCGGTGGGCCCCAATCATGGGCCAGGCCACCGTGGCGGCACCCCCTGGGGCCAGATTCACCCGTGCCCACCCGAGGACCCAAGAGGCCGCCCGCAGAGCCAGGTTCCGCCGGTAAGTACAAGGTCCAATTTACACTGGCGGGACCGGCCTAAAACATGCAGCCGCTCGGCCCATCGTAGGCCAGAGAATCACCGGGGGAGGGGGCACCACTGACAGTGGCCGCCGACCGGCACGGTGCGATTCCCGCCCCCGCCAAAACCCCAGCGCCAGAGAATTCGGCAGGCGGTGGGGGCAGGATTCACTCCGCCCCCCGGCGATTCTCCGGCCCGGTGAGGTCGAAGGAAAGAATGATTTCAAAAAGGCGATTGTATAAAGGAATTTAATGTCAATTCAGTGAAAATAATAATAATCTTTATTGTCACGAGTAGGCTTACATTTAACACTGCAATGAAGTTACTGTGAAAAGCCCCTAGTCGCCACACTCCAGCACCTGTTTGGATACACTGAGGGAGAATTCAGAAAGTCCAAATTACCTAACAGAAAGTCTTTCGGGACTTATGGGAGGAAACCGGAGCACCCGGAGGAAACCCACGCAGACACGGGGAGAACGTGCAGACTCCACACAGATAGTGACCCAAGCCGTGAATCGAACCTGGGATCCTGGAGCTGTGAAACAACAGTGCTAACCACTGTGCTACCTAAATATATGGAGAAGGAAGAACCTTTTGGAAGATATATTTGTTGTTCTGGATGAAGAAGAGTAAAGGATTCGGGGGACGGCACTCAGCACAGTAGATTTATTTTATTTGTTCATGGGCTGTGGGCATTGCTGGCTAGGTCAACATTTATTGCCCATCCTTAATTTCCCTTGAGAAGCTGCAAGAAATGTTGAAGTAGAGCCCCCCCTCGCTCAAGACCTGCCACCCCAGTCAGAGTGCTGATGGCTCAGCAGTGCCTCTGTTAGTAATGACCATTACTAAAGCTGCAGCTGCAGGATGAGGCTGCATCAAGGGTCAGGCACCATTGAAGCGTGGTTGAATGAGAAGTTGCGTACACTGGTACCATAAGCAGTTGAGTCAATCATAGACAGTCCAGCTTGAAAGGGGATGTGTTGGGTGCCTCCTCTGTTCCCCTCCCTCCTTCTCCTCCTCAGCTGCTCAACTCACTGAGGTTGATGTAAGAGAATCTGTGTGTATAAGTTCTTCCGCCGTGAGTCTTTCTCCTCTCCTTCCCCTTCCTCTCCCTCTGAGTCATGTCGCCTCTGCTCACTCACTCTAACGCAGTGCAGACCCAGGGGGAGTGTTAACTACAGCACCCATGACTAGGAGCCAGCAATCAAAGCTGAATCTTGAAGTCAGAACCAAGGCTTTCACCACATGCAACACCACTTCCTGCTGATTTAATCAACTTTAAGCAGCAGTAGGAATCTCACAGCATTTTTACAAACTCAGCAAGAGCCTGTGGAAATCAATCAGCAACTAACATGAAGCTAGTTGATGATTCCTTTAAATAGCACTGATGGTGGTCTTTCGTGCTGCTGAAAACATGTTTAAAAGTTCATGTTTATGTGAGAATGTTCACTGGAGTGATGAGGTTGAAAATGGTAGTATTGCTGCCTAATCAGCATTATACACTGACTGTCCTCATGATCCCCCTACTTTACTTGGTGATGCAATATTAGCAATATAAAGAGAACCACTTGTACAACACCAGGAACAACACACACAACATCGCCTGTGAAATGTTGGGTAAGCTGGGTCTGCAAGGACTGCGTTTACTGTAGCAGAGAGAGAGGCAGGCTTCCAACACTTGAAGAAATGCAACTCGATTTTATTAAACTCTTAACTATTAAACATGCTTGAACTGTGGGTTGACACTATGCTGAGTTGACTGGAGACCTGAGGCTAACCTGACCAGACTATCTTACTACCACATGGTGGATGTTCTAGTTGTTGCTCACAGGCTCTGACTGTCCCAGAGGCTGCATCCCAAGAGAGCGGGAAAACTAGTGCCCCCTGGTTATATAGTGGCCGTGTCCCGTCTGGTGATTGGCTGCTGTGTTCTGTATGTTCATTGGTCATCCTTTGTGTCACTCACTGTCTCTCTGTGCAGCATCATATACTTGTGTGTATATTATGACAGCCTGTACAGCATGACAACTCATCATTCAGAACGACCAGTGCCAAATCCACAAGATGGAAGCACAAGTGTTGGCAAATGGATTAGGTAGGCAGGTCAGCTGTTTTTCATGCATCGGTGCAAACACGAGGGGCAGAAGAGCCTTTTGTGCCCTGTATTATTCTGTGATTCTGTAGCATTTGGAACAGTTCTATTGATATAGAGGCAATGTAGCATTATGTGTATTTAAAGAATGAGGAATGTTTAATTGTTATATTATTCAAACTATTTGTTATGTGAATATGGAACCCAGAGTGCCAGATTCCCTGTTGTACTGCAGTCTTGTGCAGAGTAACAATGCTTCAGTCAATCATTCTACCAGCCACATGGAGAGATACAAGAACTACACTTGATGAAGCTTCAACATTTTTGAATCTAAAGCATGTTTATTTCTAACTAATGGGAACCAGAAGACATAAACCTGTTCAATTTTCAATGGTAGAATTCTTAAGACTATAAGACCTAGGAGTGGAAGTAAGGTCATTCGGCCCATCGAGTCCACTCCACCATTCAATCATGGCTGATTTCAACTCCATTTACCCGCTCTCTCTCCATAGCCCTTAATTCCTCGAGAAATCAAGAATTTATCAACTTCTGTCTTAAAGACACTCAACGTCCCGGCCTCCACCGCCCTCTGTGGCAATGAATTCCACATACCCACCACTCTCTGGCTGAAGAAATTTCTCCTCATCTCTGTTCTAAAGTGACCCCCTTTTATTCTAAGGCTGTGCCCCCGGGTCCTAGTCTCCCCTGCTAATGGAAACAACTTCCCTACATCCACCCTATCTAAGCCATTCATTATCTTGTAAGTTTCTATTAGATCTCCCCTCAACCTCCTAAACTCCAATGAATATAATCCCAGAATCCTCAGACGTTCATCGTATGTTAGGCCTACCATTCCTGGGATCATCCGTGTGAATCTCCGCTGGACCCGCTCCAGTGCCAGTATGTCCTTCCTGAGGTGTGGGGCCCAAAATTGCTCACAGTATTCTAAATGGGGCCTAACTAATGCTTTATAAAGCTTCAGCAGTACATCCCTGCTTTTATATTCCAAGCCTCTTGAGATGAATGACAATTAATACAGCTCTACTTTGACAGACTCCCATTTCTCACTTTAAACATAACAAACGTATGGATTATCTTCCAGGGATTGGGTATACTACAGGAATAAAGTCATTAATATTTTAAATTATGAATACAATCAACCTGCTAATGCAAGACAGCACCATTTAGCTCATACCAAAAGTACTTCCATATAGATATAAGAACCTCTTTGAAAATGACGATTAAAAAATGAATGGCTTTTACTCTTGCACCAAGCCTGTCTCTGCTAAAAGAACTGAAACATGTGCCCTTGCTCCCTACAGACTGAAGCTCTAACAGCACAATATGCAACATTAGGCTTGTTGCCAAGTCTGGAACTGTGCCAGACCGTGATTTTGCAAGGCTTCATCGGAGGTAGGTAGTTAGCTGAAAAACTTTAATTTTATCAAAGTAGGTTAAATTTTAAAAGGGTTACACCACTATCCACAGGGTACGAGTAAGCAAATGTTTTATACAGTAAAATGTTTGAAATTTAAACCATTAAGCTTCTTGGGAAAAAAGCATGATTTAAGAAAATTAAACGTTTCTGTACCATTTCACACATAGTTTGTTTTAATTGAAGGATTAATCAAGTGGTAATGGTTATATATAATCACCTGCAGCAGTAATGGGGATATAAATAATCCACATTATTCCTTTGTAGAAGTGTTGATAGGATAAGTAACATTATTCTGCTAGTCTGAAGGCATTATTATCTCTACTGGGTATTATCATTCCCACTGCATATGCCTGAAAGGTTCAAATATATCAAGGAATGTAGTTTGCCCTCTGCCATTACTTTATTGCTGTGGTGACGATATACCATGGTAATACAGCATACACAGGGGACAGTTGAAATAGTCCAGTTGTTTCTCCTAATAAAAATGACATTTAAGACTGAGTTTTGTTTATTGTATGACAGCAGAATTATTATTTAAATAGTAAGGCAACAATTTGTTTCTTTAGATCCAATGTAGACATATCCCCAACTCAACAAAAGAATAGTCCTCTGTTTGACTTCCATTGTTATTTTAATCTTGATAAATTTGGAAGTTAACATACAGTAAACAATAGACTCCCAAGAGGGTTCATGGGGCTGTAATCTAATCAAGGTGTTCAGATAACCTCATAAACTGCAAGGCTAGTTTACAGCTACCCAGGATTAGATTAGAGCTATGTAGTCACTCCAGGCTAGCTATTATTTTTTGACGAGTATTTTTATTCAGTTTTGAATCAGGTCCCATGGACCATATAGATGTTCAATATCAAAGGATGTGAAGATACCCACAAGAGAGAAGAGGAGAGAAGAAAAAAAGCATGATTTACTCACCAGTTTGCTGCAACTCTCAGAAAAATTGCAAAATGCTTCATGTGGAAAGAAATACTTTAAAATGAAACATGTTTTGAGTGATCAAATACAGCAACTATTGTCCGCAAAATATTCTGCAAGCAATAATGAAACAAAAGACGAATGAGTGTGTCAAAATCTCTGTAAGTTTATCAAGTAATAATCAATGTTTAACTACAAGAACATAAATCAGTGGAGGTATTTTTCCAAATTGGCACAGGCAGAAAACTGACAGTTGCAAAAGGGTGACCCCCACCTGATTTTCCTTGCAATTGACTTGATGCTTAAGAAAAATCCAAAGATGTGCAGGTTAGTTGGATTGGTCATGCTACATTTCCCCTTAATGTCCTAGAATGTGCAGGTTAGGTGCATTGGCCAGGATCAATGCGCGTGGGTTTACGGGAATAGGGCGAGGGGGTGGGACAAGATAGAGCGCTCTTTCAGACAGGCCTCCTTCTGCATTTTATGGATTCTATGGAAAATCAGCCAGGGTAAATAATCACCAAGTTTCTGTCGATTAAAGTAAATGCAAAATGCTGAGGATGCTGAAGTTCAGTTCCAAAGAAGTGTCATATTGGCATTGAAATGTCAACTCTGTTTCTCTCTCCACAGATGCTGCCAGACTTGTTGAGTTTTTCCAGCAATTTATGTATTTCTTTGTTCCAATATTTATTGTACTAGAATGATGTTCACAAATACTTCAGCTTCCAGTTTACATCTTTGTGAATTCCATATTTTTACACTAAAATAGTCTCTACATTTTGTTATGCTTCTCCTTTTAGTGCCAGAAACCCCTGATTCACCATTGTCAATGACCTCCACACCTGAATATTCATTTTACTCAGATTTATTGTGTACACTGACATTGCCAACAGGGAATGTGAAGAGCTGTAACAGCTGGACACCATTTCCACTCATATGCCATCATATTCTAGCAACTGGCACTTTTGAGCATCATTGCCAACCCAATGATATTTTTGAGAATCATTAATGTGTTTTGATGCCAAACTACATTGAATACAGATGGTGGCTTTTTAACACCAGGCATTTCTCAGGAACAGTATGAGGTACCTTGAACGTTTCAGATGAATAGATCATGAGCTGTATGTGTGCCAGGCTCGCCGACTCCAAAACTGTTTCAGGCCACATCATGTATGTTATAGCTCTGACCAGCTGTTATTCTATATTTATAGGACTTTTTACTCTGAATTGATCAAAATCAAGTGAAGCATTCAGCAAAGCTTTGAGCATGTAACACTGACCTGGTTTCACAGCAAAGTGATCGCCAGAATAAGAAAAAGTGCAAAGTTTTAACATTGGTTCCTGATTCATGGAGAATAAATGTATATTATAAACATGTTTATATCATTTGAAAATTTTCTACATGTGATAGCTGAGCAAAATGTCAATACATGCAAATTAAAATTTCAACAATCAGTACATATATTAGGGAGGATTCCCAAATGCATGTTAGTAACAATAATCTTTATTGTCACAAGTAGGTTTACATTAACACTGTAATGAAGTTACTGCGAAAAGCCCCTAGCCGCCACACTCCAGCGCCTGTTCCGCATGGAGGGAGAATTCAGAATGTCCAAATTACCTAACAAGCGTGTCTTTTGGGATTTGTGGGAGGAAACCGGAGCACCCGAGGAAATCCTTTTTGTTGCATTACCTGGTTGAACATGCATTCTGCGTTGAGGAATACGGCAGTCAATTTCAGTTCACTTATTCCTTTACTCGCTCATTCCCTGCTAACAAAGGGATCACTGATGTTTGAAATTTGCATATTGCCAAGCATGTTCGGTTCTAACTCCAGCTGCCTTATTGAAGCCTTCCTCTAGACAGCTGGGTGGTACACTGCTTTTAGAACTCTGCGCTGCAGACGGCCACGACTTCACCAGTTTTGGGTTTGACTCCTGTCGAATGCTTGTGACTTGCATGTCATCTCTCTGAAGTGTCATATATGATGCAGTAATCAGACAGCTATGCGGCGCATTCCCAAGGAACAAGATCATTTGTGTTTACAGAGACTGACATGATGAATTTCGGGGCGATGTGTGATATTTAAAACGTTCTCACACCCAGATCGCAGATGTACTGTTTTTCCAAACATGCATATATTTCGCCAGAATATGTGTTCAACCAAGCAATTGTTTTGTGTGCATTACACTGTACGCATTGAGCGGTACTGTGCACCACACTTTGAAGCGTTGTAACAATAATTAAGTCTGGTGGCAGTAAGGTTTTTTAAAAATCTCACTGCTGTACCTTTAATTTCAGAAATTCAGAATGTTTCTTTGTTCAATGATGACACATCTTTAACTGGAATATAATGTCCCCTTGCTGCTGTTGTCTGATTAATGCTCGCAATAATACACAGCAATTCATTTCATCCTTTTAACACCTCAAGTCCAGGGAAATGAGATGAGCAGCTGATAAAAGCTTCCCCAGAGCTGCGAAGAGTGGTTTGTTTGACAGAAAAATAGAGCCTGATGCTTATCGCTGAATGTTAACTCTCCATTCAGTGTTTTTATAGCTAATTTGGCTTTGACACGTTTAATAATTAACGGACTATAACGTTCCCAATCATTCATCTAGTCCTGGGTTGCGATTCTCTCAAATGCTTCTTTTTAAAAAAAAAAACTTTAACAATTCCAGCCGTCCTCTCCCAATTATTTTCATTATATTTTTATTGATTTCAAAATTACCCCAAACGATCAGCTTCAAACACAAAATTATATTTGCCTCTTCTGCTCTGTTGACACCCTGTAGCGCTATTCCCTTTCCATGTCATTCCCGTTTTATCCAGGGCGATTTCAGATCATTCTTGGGATGTGCGTGTCATCTGCAAGGCCAGCATTTATTACCCATCCACTGGTACTCTGCAAAGATGCTGCTGTGTGTCAGTTTGCAGGCAGTGATGGATTGATGGACCATTTGAGAGGGCAGTTAAAAGTCGACAAAAGTTTAATGTGGGACTGGAGTCTTTGGCCAGACTGGATAAAGGACGGCAGGTTTCCTTCCTAAAAGTTAGAGACAATATTCCGGCAGCTTTATGCCACTTTACTGAAAGCAGTATTTTATGCCCTGACATTAAAGATGAATTCACATTCTGAAACTGCCTTAGTGGGATTTGAACTCCCACCGTCTGGGTCATGAATTATTAGTCCTGCCCCAAAATACTGTCATAATTTTTCCAGATATTGATGACAGAAGATTTTCAGATCCCGTGAGGACATTTAATGATCAACATCTGAGTTAAGCTGTTCTTATTTTCCACACAAAGGACAACTTTTTTTTAACCCTGCTGTTCAGCTCCGCCCCTTCCTTCCTTCTGCATTATTCAGCAGCAAAAAAAATTATGTTTAACGCTATCGTGAAGTGGTTTCGAAGATGGAAGAGTTTTGTCCATTTCAGGCAGTGTGGTGTGAGCGTCCAGTCCCGGGGTCTGGAGCTTTGCTTTGCAGTCCCACCTTCCTCACACCTAAAAGCAGCGAGAAACGAGGTAGCAGAGGGCTGCCGAGGTTGAGAGAATCATAATCCCCGCATGAGTCAGACGAGTGGTGGAAGTTAGAGGGGGAAATTAAACATCTTTTGTGAGAGTAGATTCTGAGCGGAAATCATTATTGACTTGAAGTGGGAAAACAAAATATGAAGCCAAACCGTTTCAAAACCTGCGTCTCTCAACTGTTAAACCCCTTAAAAAATACTCTGAGTGTGCTTCTTTATGAAGTGACAGGAGTCAGCACAGTTCAGACTCTGTGCTACGTGAGTAAATGCCTGATCTGCCCCCAGAGCTCTGCACAGCTGTCAGAAGTGCTGCTCCGTGATGTGCTGACATGAAGTGCATTTTCTTTGCTTTTGTTGAACAAACAAAAATTCCCAGATCTCAGCCATTTTCAGTGCAGTGCGACTGCATGATTAGTGCACACTGCAACCTTCATCAAAAACTATTAGAGAATCCTCAGCTGTGGTTCCACAAAGTTGGCTAGTTCCACCAAGCGGCAATTTCTGGTTTTACATCCTTTGCAGCAGCGGAGGTCTGGTGCCAATGCGTTGAATAGAAACAGCAAGGCTTCTCCGGGATGCCTTGTGCTATAACATTCTGTTGTTTGAAGCTTTATTACACGGTACCCTTTTACCACAGCTCAGATTTTTGTGGTCCAAAGCAATGGAACGGTGCTCACTGTTCATTATTATGATAGCTGCTCGTCGCCTTCTCATAAGTTTGTGGGCAGTGACCTGTCATATTGCAAACCCATTTCAGTGCGACCCCTTCTAAAGGGGATCTATGTCTCCCTGGGAATTGAAGGATCTCCTGAGACATACAGAGCTGAAATTGAGCTTGGCAACACCTGACTTTTGTGCACTATGATGCTCCGAAAGGTTAAGGTGGCACCCATGGTGCCGGACACCATTCTGGTAAAAGGATTTGTACTTGGACGTCTAACCTCTGCTGGAAGTATGGAGAGTTGGTGATTGCTTATCAGTGCACCATTGATTTGACGCCATTTTGGAGCTCATGTTGCAACTTATACTCTCAATTGAGCTTGCAAACCTGAACTTGTGTTAATGGTATGAAGGACCCCACCCGCCACAACATCAGGCTTACAGATTGATTGCAGTTTAGTACTTTGGCTGTTGTTGCAATTCTACATGCATGGGTGCTTCCCTATACATGTTACAAGATGCCACCGTGAGTGGTCTAGAACATAGAGTGCAGAAGGAGGCCATTCGGCCCATCAAGTCTGCACCGACCCACTTAAGCCCTCACTTCCATCCTATCCCTGTAACCCAATAACCGCTCCGAACCTTTTTGGTCACTAAGGGCAATTTATCATGGCCAATCCATCTAACTTGCACATCTTTGGATTGTGGGAGGAAACCGGAGCACCCGGAGGAAACCCATGCAGACACGGGGAGAATGTGCAGACTCCGCAAAGACAGTGACCCAGCAGGGAATCGAACCTGGGACCCTGGCGCTGTGAAGCCATACTGCTATCCACTTGCGCTACCGTGCTGTCTGTCTGATGCTAAGAATTCCTTTGGTGGCTCAAATGTTTGAGCACAAACCAGCTCCTTCCAGACATGGGTGGCCTGGTATTGCTTCCTCTTAGAATCAAGCATGATGGGGAGAATGAGCAGTGGTGATGCAGAGTAGGACCAAGCTGTTGGAATAGGGAGGAGGAGGAGGGGGAGGGAGAGATGGGATCTCAGCAGCAGGCCATATTCAGAGGATATTTAGGTAGCAAATCTGTCAGGGAAAAGAGTGCTGGGACACCCTAGAAACTGCATTGCACACTGGTAACCGGACTCATGATGACTGCAAAATAAGATTGCATGATATTAATCCGAGATTGCACTGCAACACTGAGGCTTTTGGTGAATGCTGTTTGTTCCTGCAATGTAAGTTGAGACATTGGTCACCAGATCCTGCATCATGGTTTGTTCCAAAAGTATGTTGATGGAAGTGGTTGCATGTTCCTTGATAGGAAGGTTGGGCTCCCAGCTCTGTGCAAAGTCATAAGCCAAGTTGGTGCCTCAATACCCCTTGACATTGAATGCAGTTTCTTTGGTGCACCAAGCATTTGGGTATGTACACCCATATTCTTCTTTTACATATGAACATACATATGAATTAGGCCATTTGGTCATAAAATCCCGACAGTGAAGGAGGCCATTCAGCCCATCAAGTCTACACCAATCTTCTGAAAGAACACTCTACCAAGGCCCACTCCCCCACCCTATCCCTGTAAACCCATAACCTCACCTAACCTTTGGACACTACGGGCAATTCAGCATGACCAATCCATTTCACCCACACATCTTTGGACTGTGCACTATAGTGTTCCCAAAGAGTGTCCGGGGGAAACCCACGCAGACATGGGGAGAACATGAAAACTCCACAGACAGTCATCCGAGGCCAGAATTGAACCCGGGTCCCTGTCACTGTGAGGCAGCAGTGCTAATCACTATGTCACAGTGCCGCCCAAGTGGTCCCTCAAGCCTGCTCTGCCATTTGATAAGACGATGGTTGATCTGATCGGGGCCACAACTGTAATTTCCTGTCTATCCCCTAGTACCTTGTCTTCCTTGTTAATGAAGAATCCATCAACCTCAACCTTAAAAATGTTCAATGACCCTGCCTCCACTCTTTCTGGAGAAGAGAATTTCACACAGAAACGACCCTCTGTGAGGAAACATTTTTCATCATGAATGGGAGACTCCTTATTTTTAAAATGTGTCCTCTAGTTCAGATATCTCACATAAGGGTGGAAACCCCTTTTAGAATACACACTGTCAAGTCCCCTCAGATCTTATGAGGGGGGGGGGGGGGGGGGGGGATTCTCCAGGTCTGCCTGCTGGAAGTGGGATAGCCAATCGGCCAGAGAATCCCACATCGAGGTGAAATCAGGATTCGTGCCAGACGGCAAATCGATCGCGATTCTCCGTGCCCACCCCGCCGGCTGTAGCGGGTTTCCCGACATCCCAGCCGGGCTTCCCGCCCTGGCTTGATGGGACCATGCAAAAACTCATTGGAGTTATTTTGGATGTCATTGGCAGGCAGGACACACCTTTCACAAGCCAAGTGGTATGGTCCGGGCTGCCCAACCGAGAGACCTGCTACCATGAATTAGTGCAAATATGGAGGAATGTGGATCTGGCGCCTTGCAGTCCGAGGGGCGGTAAGGTGTTAAGTACCCATCCAACAATTGCTGTCTGAGTGCCAAGGGGTTCTTTATGGGAGGTGGGGGCCAGGGGAGGCCTGTGCTAGGCTGGAGGGGCTCAGGTCGGGGGTCATTTAGTCATTCTTTGCCATTTTTCAAATTCTGTTCAGAATTTGCAAAATTGTTGTATTTTCTTTCAATTTGATGTGATCTTTATCTTCCGACATTAAAGCCACGATTGGTGCATCCTCCCGCTTTCCTCCTCATTGCAGTGTTTCTTTGCTGTGTTATAAAATATATTCTTCAATGTCTGCCATTGTATCTTGACTGTACCACCCTCGAGCCTAATTTCCCAGTTTACTTTAACCAGTTCTGTCTTCATCCCCTTGTATTTACCTTTCTGTGCAACAAAAAACTATGCCGGAATCAGAAATAAAAACAGGAAATGATGGAAATATTCAGCATATCTGGCAGCATCTGTGAAGTGAGAAACAAAGTTAAACAGGCAGAATTTCCCCAGGCCAGAGGAGGCAGGTTTGGAAGCATGTGGTGGAGAATTCGTTGAAATTGATTTTGGATTAGGATCCCACCATGATCCTGCTCTTCTCCAGCTATCACCAGGCCAGGATTGAAGGACAGCAGAGGAGTCCCTGAAGGATCTGTCAGTTAAGTATTTAAATAGTTGAGGCTGTTAAGAAGTCAATTAGGAGTTTTCACCCCGACTTGTGAATTTTCTCCATTTGGAACCTGCTTCCTGACCTGTCGACACACCACCAAGGTGAGTGCTCAGTGGGAAGGGATTGTTCAGTGAAAGGGACAAACTGGAAGGCTTTAATCGGTGAATCTGAAGATCTCCAGCCAAGGCCTGGTGAGAGGCTTCTATTCTAAGCATTTCTTCCCTCAGAGTGTGTGGATGCTGCTTGGCAGGTGAAGTACTTCACCTGTCTCTCACTGCACTCACCTCCAGCTGCGCTTCTCTGCTGTCTGTCTTCATCACAGCCTGGAAGTGGGAGCAGAGGTTATATAACGCCACCTTCCCAGAAACTACATCATCACCAACTGCTCCAGAAGCAGGAGTAACACCAGCAGCACCTAGTGCTGGAACACTTGGAACATAAACCTTTCCTCCGACCCTTTCAAGGCATATTTAATCTTTTATGATCTCAGGAATTCTGCCAAGTCTCCCAAACATGCTGAGGCCTTGGGTGCCACCAGCGACCTCCATTCAAGCAGGACTCAACTCCGGGTCGCCAGGGAGGTAAAGGCCAAGACATCAGCCCTCCTCCCCTCAAGAAGCTCCGGCAAGTCTGACACCCCAAAGATGGTCACCAGTGGATACGGTTCCAGCCTGACCCCAACGATCTCCAACATGATCCCAAAAAATGAGATCCAGAGCCCAACCAGTTTAGGGCAGGACCAGAATTTGTGCAAGTGGTTTGCCGGTCCACTTAAACACCACTCACACCTGTCCTCCACCCTGGGAGAACCCATGCAAGCGCGGCCTGGTTAAGTGCACTCTATGTACTACTTTAAACTGTATCAGGCCCAGCCCGGCACAGGAGGAGGTAAAATTCACCCAATGTAAGATATCACTCCACTACCCTCCCTCTAGCCCCAGGTCCAGTTCCTCTTCCCATTTCCCATTCACCTCTTCTAGCGTTGCTTTCCCCGTCTCCAGAAAACATTCATATATATCGGTGATCTTCCCTTCTATCTCATCTCGTAATAATAACCTTTCTGACAGTGTAGGCCTCGACAACCAGGGGAACAAAGACAGCTTTTTACAAATAAAGTTACTCACCTGCAAATATCTAAATACAACATCTCCTGGGTTCCTACTTTGCTCCAAGTTGCCCTTTTCTCTTGCAAGGACAGGAAGCAGAAATGAATGAGTGCACATAACTTGTGTGGAGCTTGTGTGGAGAGAAGGGGAGGACACCGTTTGTGGAGAGTGACCGTGAGGCATGGCTGTGAGAGGCAATAGGCTGAGATTGAGTGTGAGTGTTAACTGTTTGGATGGGGATATGAACTATCTGGAGAGAGAAAGAGGAATGAGTGGAGCTTCAATGTGTGATGCCCTGATGAGTTGTGTGTGGGAGAATTCTGGGACAGTCAAAACAGGGTTTGGCACCTGAAAGTGTTATGCCACTCACCTGCCCTGACCTGCTGTAGTCTTTTTTAAATTTAATCTTTATTGTCACAAGTAAGCTTACATTAACACTGCAATGAAGTTACTGTGAAAAGCCCCTAGTCGCCACATTCCAGCGCCTGTTCGGGTACACAGAGGGAGAATTCAGAATGTCCAAATTACCTAATAGTACGTCTTTCGGGACTTGTGGGAGGAAACCAGAGCACTTGGAGAAAACCCACGCAGACATGGGGAGAACGTACAAACGCCACACAGACAGTGACCCAAGCGGGAATTGAACCTGGGACCTTGGCGCTGTGAAGCTATAGTGCTAACCACTGTGCTGCCGTGGATCCTCTTGATGCACTGTCTCCAGGTTGGATGGACACAGTTCTGTTGCTGACTTCCTCAGCCACTTCCATCCACGCCCTTGGTTGGAGATGTTGTTGACTTCCTCCTCTCCTTGGGAGAGCTCACCTCACCGCAGTCCCTCAGATCCTGCAGCAGAACCCTCAGATAAATCAGAGAAAACCAGGGAGTTCCCGGATCTCCTCTCCATTCTGTGGTCACTGAAGCTTGAAAAATCCAAGTACTTGTGAGCCATTTCTAGCCAATGTGGTGTCATGTTGATTTCAAAATCCTACCTTTGATAGAATGGATCGTCCTGTCCAAGACCCCTGATTGGTTGGGGAGTTTGGAGGTGGGATGATGGTTAGTTTTCTCTGGGAAAAAGCAATGGCGGCATGGCAAATCATTGCCCAGTACACAAATGATTCCTCTTAACTGGTAAGTTTGAAGGTGAGAAGCTACTACTCAACTTTGCAGGTCAAAACTGATGAAAGCTCATCAGAGTGAAATTAGCCTTGCTCATGAAGTCATAATCGGAGTCCTCTCGGCAGAACCGGTGAATGGCTTCACCCTTCAATGAGCAGTCACCTGCACTATCCTTGCACCACCACACCACCCCCTACCCACCCACCCCCCTTACCCCAACCCCTCTGCCAGATCTTGTGCAGAGCAATCGAGCCTGCTGTCTCAGCGTGGGCAGATCCCACCTCTATGCTGCCCTCTAAATTCCATGAAGAATCAATATCTGAGCTGCGAGCTGCTACTGTGCAATAAAATGATCATGTATCTTCATTATATTCTTTTTCAGTTCTAGGATATCTTAAGGGTTGGGTTCTAGTGAGGGGAATAGGAGAAGCTGAGTGCATGCTGTCGTGTTGGGTGTTCCGCTATACAGACGAAGCAACACGGTTGCAGATGGTACAACTCTGTTTTATTACTATCAATATCAACATCTGTAAACTTATGACTGTGGTTCATTCTTTGGCCTCATAACCGCAGGACTGCGCAAGGATACGGAGGTGTGTCAGGAAAGATTGAAAAGGCTCATCCTTACCCTGCAGGCGCTGCTGGAAGAGGTACCTCTCGAAGCTCTCGTTCACCTCGACGCTGAAGTGCTGCTCGAGTTTAAGAAGGACCGTCTTGTACTTCGTCTTGTCCTCACCTTCCGCGAACACCAGGGAGTTGTAGATGTGGATGGCGTGTTGCCCTGCCGTGGAGAGGAGGATGGCGATTTTCCTGGTGTCCGAAGCATTCTCCCTTTCTGTGGCTTCTAGGAAGAACTGGAAGCGCTGTTTAAACAGCTTCCAGTTGACGCCGAGGTTTCCAGCGATTTGGAGCGGCTGCGGCGGGCTGATGGTGTCCATGGTGCAGGATGGCGGATTCCTGAAGATGTGTAGGTAGGTCTCACAGGTGCTGGGTTCCAATCCTGGTACTATGTCGTGTTGGGTGTTCCGCTATACAGACGAACCAACGCGATTGCAGATGGTACATCTGTTTTATTACTATCAATATCAACATCTGTAAACTCATGACTGTGGTTTGTTCTTTACCCTTTAACCTGTGGACCCAGCCCTAACACTATCTTAGAGAGGCACTCAGCACATGGTGTATGTCTGAGTGGCTTGCTGTGAGCTCTGTGCCCTGAGCTGTCTCCTGCCGGAATGAGCGGGAACTGTGGTGTTCCCCGTTTTATAGTGCGTGTGCTCTTGCTTGTGATTGGCTGTGATGTTGCGTGTGTGTTGATTGGTCCGTTGATCTGTCCAACAGTGTGTATGTGTGTTTGCACCATGATGTTTATCTGAATATCATGACACATGCATGCTTACACCATCGGTAGTCTTTTAATCAGAGAGGGATGAGAGAAGGAGGATTTAGGTAAAGAAATACTCTCCTCTTCAACGTCTTTAGCTCTGCCGATGCCATGACCTCAGCAATGGCCTTTCCCATAATTACTAACTATCTCTCCCCCGAAGGAGTAAGAACATGTAACACGCCTCTACCCCTCCAAAATGGTCCTGCTGCATTTGTCTCTGTGTTACTACTGCCTGCAAGAGAGAGGGAAATTTGTCAGCAAGAGTCGCGCAATCTACTTGGGCGGTGTGGCTGTCATGGTTGAAGAGCTCATTGTTGTGCAGCCTGTGAGAGGTGGATATGTGCCTTGCAATTTGTAAGTGTGTGAGGGTAAGGTGAAATATCTGAATGTTTGGTATGAGCTGTGATTGCTAGAGATTGGTGGTAATTGAGTGAATGGAATGTGGTGAATTGGCCAGTATCTGAGGTTTACATAGTTTGTGGTGCAGTTGGTGAGTTATGGCATTTGAAGATATATTCGCTGACCTTGACCACTCGTGTGAAGTCATTGAGCTTCTTCCAACACTGCACCCAGGTCTAGGGGCTGCACACCTGGCATTAATTGCTGCAATTATCCTTTCCACTGTATATTGCTGAAAAGAGAGACATGGGCGGGATTCTCTCATCTGACGGCAGAGTGTTGACACCGTCGTAAAAACTGGAGAGTTTAACGGCGGCGTCATCAGACCACTAAGTGTAGCGATCCTCTGCCCTACAGGAGGCCGGCATGGCACTGGAGTGACCCACGCTGCTCCAGCTGCCGATACCGGCATCAAATGGGCGCCGCGGGTCCGAGCATGCGCGTTGCGACCAGCACGAATGCGCACATGCGCGGTAGCTTCCTTCTCCGCGCCGACCCTGACGCAGCATGTCGTAGGGCTACAGGGGCTAGCGCGGAGCAAAAGAGGCCCCCACCAGGAGAGGCCGGCCCGCCGATTGGTAGTCCCCAATCGCGGGCCAGGCCACTGTGGAACCCCCCTCAACCACCTCCCCCCCGCCCCCACCAGGCCGCCCCCGACAGGATGGACGCCGAGGTCCTGCCAGGTAGGACCAGATGTGAACGGCAGCAGCGGGATTCGGGCTTTTCTGGGCGGCCACTCGGCCATCCCGGGCAGAGAATCGCCGGGGGGGGGGGGGGTCCTCCGGGGCCGTGCCAGCCGCGCAGGCGCCATGGTTCCGTTTCTCGGCGGACTGGCGTTGGGGCGGCGTCGCGCGAATCGCGCCCGGCCCAGCGATTCTCCAACCCGGCATGGGCTGAGAGAATCCCGCCCATATTGCCTCAGGTTGTCTTGTACTCATCGGGGGATATCTCTTTCTACTCTCTCCTCATCATATGTCCAGATAGTCTGCTGTTCCGTTTGAGCACACAGTGCATCTCTCCTCCTTTTCCCCTCCTCCACCAAGACCTCCAGTGCAGAACCTGAAAACCTGGGTATCCGCTCTCTGGAAAAGTCAATAATCGATCTCTCTTTCCGAGAACAGATTCAGTTATAGAATGATTCCAATTACCTCAGCCTCAATACACTTCCTGTACAAGAAGTGCAAGCTAGTTTCAAGTTGTCCAGGGTAGCATTAATGATGATATTGGCCCCCCTGCTGTTGTGTGCAGACAATAAATAGCACAGGAAGGCTGCACACAGAAATCACTGTAACAAGCAGACAGCAAATGTTGGCATGTTTCCTGCATTCCACTTAACAGGCTCAGTGTCCATTTCCAGGGGCTAACTGACATCTAGTCCAACCCAGCAAATATAAATTAGAATATTTGATTCAATTATGTACAGAACAATTGAATGAAAGGAATGGAAACAAACTTGAGATTGAGCGAAAGAGATAAAAGAGACATAAGAAAAATATGGGCAGGATTCTCCGGTCTCCGATGCCAAAATCGCATTCAGAGATCGGGCACAGAATCCACGTTGGCGCCGAAATCAGGGGTGATGCTCCGCCCCCTCCAGAACAGAGTACTCTAGGAGTACGCCGCATGCCGCCAGTTTTACCTCAGGACATTACTTGAGGCCCTCCCCCAGATGCTTCGCCCCTGATTGGCCGAGTTCCCAACGGCGCCAGTCGCGTGTGATATTTATTTTTCGGAACTCAGATATGGCAACTGTGGACTGAGTCCGGTGCCGCCACAGTTGGGGGGGAGGGAGGGGGGGAGCCAATCCGCGGGTAGGGGAGACTTTGGCATGGACGAGAGACACTGGTGGGGGGCAGCGGGGGTTTGGCAAGCCTGGCCATAGGGAATCAGTATTTGACAGGCAGGGTCCGCGTGCGGCTGGCGCCATGTTGCACGGCGCATGCGCGGCCAAGGACCCGGCAATTCTCTGGCCGTATCTGCAGCTGGAGCCGGGGGCTCTAAGCTGCATGCCTGCTAGCCCCCCACCAGACAGAGGATCGGTGGCCGTTTTGCGCCGATTTTCGGTCATAAAACGCCACTGTTCCCATGCCGACATCAGCACTTAGTCTCAAAATCAGAGAATCCAGCCCTATATCTCCAGCAATAATTAAATAATGAAGGACTGAGACTCCACAATTATTAAAATTATTTTTTCATGGCTGAAGAGATTGTTTGGCAGTAACTAAGATGTAACATGCCATTAAGCACTAAGTTGTTTTGCATATTTAGCAGGTAACTAATGGTTAAGTACTGCAAACTCATGTCCTTCAAGCACCTCACTGCCAAGGCTTTCAGCAAAATGCCAGTATAGTAGAACCTGCAGAGGAGCAGCATAAATCGGACAGTGTGGGGACAAACTGGTGACACCAGAAATCATTACTTGATCTTGCCCATAAGAACATTTAGTACTGATGGTCGCTCAGTTATTTCTATCGCAAAATCCAGGCCCATGTTCATAATAGAGTTCATACCATTCTGTACCACCCATACAGCTGCTGTTTATTTTGTGCACAATTGATTACGCCTGGGTAGTTTACTCCATTCCGACAATTGGCTATGAATTTCTTTACTGGTTTCTTTGGCAGTGATGCTTAACATGCAAATGACAAATACGTGTATCTCTGGCCAGAGGCAGGTGATGGACAAAGTGTCAGAGTTTTTATGCCTCTCACATCTGGCAGAGAAACTAGTAGGGTATATTTTTCCAGTCAGGTTTCAGTGTTGGTAACTATTTGTGCTGCTTTGTCTTAAGTTGCAAGCAATTGCAGTGTTATGCTATAGGACCTCCATGAATGAGGTTTTGTCTGGCTTGCACCAAGATACAAGTTAAGATTAAAGCACAATATAGTAGCATATGAATCATTTTGATGTCGGTAACCTAAGGCATACATTGTACTAGAAAAGCAGACTCTTCATTATAAATCCCTTTTGTTTACATTTAAGACTTTCTCTGATAAGACTTTCCTCTTCAGATTAACCGTAGGAGTAACAGTGCCTTACAACTTACAACAATCTCTTACCGCTTAAATGGATCTTCTTTCTAAAAACGTTTTACCTGTTTAGAAAAATAATAAATTATCACTACACTAATATTTAGACTAGGAACTGTAGAATAAGTTTGTATTGATGTGACATACTTTTTGATCAGTGGCTTTTGCTTTTGTGAACTGTGACTGTTTGTTTGGTATCTCTGATCAACATCCGATGTTGAAATATATTCTACACCTGAACTGTTGTAGGGGTTATGAGGGAACATAGTGGGGCATGATGGACATTGGGACTGGGTGGAAGGGCAGTGTTGGCCTAAGGCACATGAGGGGGTGAGGGGCATGAGGTGGCATTGATGGGGCATAAGGAGCGTTTGCGTTTGGAAGGTTGAAGGGGTTGTGAGGAATGAGGGCTGGAGGACCTTTGTGTTTCTTTTCACTGGGACAAAGTCCCGCCATAGCACCAGTGATGAACGGTTACTGTATTACTGTACCCTTATCATCAGTGATGTCCCCTTTAAGACCGGGCTTGGAACCCTGGGGGACTCCGCCTCTGGCTCCGCCCACCTGGGAGTCGTATATAAGGGACCGCCTTGTAGGCAGCACCTAGTAAGCACCCGTCTCGGCACCAGGCTAGTTCTTAGCTTATTAAAGCCTTCTTTACCGTTTTACTCTCTAGTGTCGTTATTGAGGGTACAACAGCACCATAGCAGACCACTTAAAAGCCTGTTTCAGCAGCTGGCACTCCTTGTGGCTGCCTCCACAGTTATTCCTGGGTCAACGGCCCAACTCCAGTCCACACCCAGCTCCCAACAATGAAGGTAGGCACTTTCTCCCGCGGCAGGCGAGCTGAGCTGGGACTTTTTTCTGACTCCCTCTACCCGCCTCAAGGATGAAAATCCAGGCCATGTTTCAGACTGGAGATTGAAACCTTCTGATCTATAGCCTAGTATCCCATCTTTGCTTCACTGAACAAACAGGGAGACTTCTAAATGATGCTTTCTGATCAAAGCAGCACCAATCAGTGTAACAGACAACAATGATTCCTGACTTTACAAGTAAAGGGAGAACTGTGCTAAATTTCTCAGCATCACATAGACTGAGTAAGTACTATTGATGTGTATTTCCAGCATTTTCCATTTTTACATGTGTTAATAATGTGATGGTTTTCGGGCAGCATAGTGGCGCAGTGGTTCGCATTGCTGCCTCACGCCACCGAGGTCCCAGGTTCGATCCCGGCTCTGGGTCACTGTCCGTGTGAGTTTGCACATTCTCCCAGTGTCTGCGTGGGTCTCACCCCCACAACCAAAAGATGTACAGGTTCGGTGGATCGATCATGCTAAATTGTCCCTTAATTGGCCTCCCCGAACAGGTGCCGGAATGTGGCGACTAGGGGATTTTCACAGTAACTTCATTGAAGCCTACTTGTGACAATAAGCGATTTTCCTTTCATTTCATTTATTTTAAAAAATAATGTGATGGTTTTCTTAAATAGCAATGTGGAAAACATAAGAGTATCAACAATTTGCTAATTTCCGTACTTTATAGGATTGTATCAGCCTCTCAACTGCTGTACATTAAATAAGTCGCAACCTCATCATTGGAGAGGTGAGCCAGTGATCAAGGTATTAGTGATGGTGCAGCTTAATTCTCAGAACAAAACTGAACTGGAAACCTGAATAGTTCTGGCTCAGTCTGTTTTTCCCCCACAAAGGGCTGGTGCAGACTCGATGGGTCGAATGGCCTCCTTCTGCACTGTAAATTCTATGATACTATGGCCGTAACCTGAATTGGCATAATAGGTGTAAAGGAAAAGACATACCCACGTAAACTAAGAAACTGGAAATATAACTCAAATTCATACCTGTACAGCAAGGAATAAAGTTAGGTTAATGTGTGTGTGTGAGTGTGTGTGTGAGTGCCTTGCACGAGCACAAAAGAAGGAACAATTCCCTTGAGTCTACCTGCCAAATGTGTGCCTCGCCACCATGACAGTTCTGTGATGACAGATGGTGAACCAATAACTATTGCCTGTGGCTGAAAGAACAGCAAAGTCGATTTTATTTTTAATCCATTATTGAAGTGTTTTTTTTAATTACCTGCCAACTTTCAGCCTATTGGTGGGTGTGATAATACTCTTGGTATTGTTAGAGTAATCCAGAATATTTACTGGGTCTGTAAAACAGAACCTACATTAAGACACATCTCACTGAGCTGTACATCTTACCTGAGGCTTACACGAGAGAGCAAATCATGTGACGTTGCTTCACTTCCTGTGATGATATACACCGATTCTGATTAGTATACTACACAGTTGGAATTAACCCCTTACACTAAAGGTAACAGCCAGAGGATGCACACTTTGTAATTACCAATCATCTTATCTGTACAGTACAACTCTAAGTACACATTGAACATTAGATTTCAGTTTGGTTAACACAAACAGTTTAAATTTGAAGGAAATATGATTCTGAAATATGTAATGTACATCTCCTCTTACAAATGGTGTAAGAGAGTTCCTGCATATTCGTCATGAATGCCAAATTTACCAGATGTATGGAATCTCACTGTCTTACATAAGATAATGGCGAGTGCTATATTATTCCATCTGGTATCTGGGTCAAAGTTTTACGTACAGAAAAGAGCACAAAAACAAAGAGCAAAATTCTCCGCCTCGCGACGCCACAGACGCCAAACACGATTCCGGGCGGAGAATCAGGTGTTCGGCCGAAATCAAGGTCTGCGCCCGGCGCCGATTCGGGCGGCATGCCCCAGTCTCTCGCTGGTGGTGATAACAACGTTTTGGGCCCCAAGCCGGCAGGGGCATGCAATACTGCCATGTGTATTCATTTAAATTTGATTAACAGTTTGACTCAGTATGCTCTGGGCCTCCACAATGCTCTGCCCCTCTCAGGCAGAAATCATGCTGGCGCGGTTTAATACAGGCAATCACAAACACGGACTGGGCACCATGGCTGCTGATGGGAAGAGAGAAAAAAGTGAAAAACTGTTAAGAATTGTAGCGTTTGTTGGGGGGTGGCTGCCAGGGCTGGGGGGAGTAGCGGGGAGCAACTTGGAATCAGCGTGCGCCCCTTGGGATCAGCGTGGCCTGGCTGTGACTGCCATTGCTGCTGTATTCGTTTTAAACAAATCCATTTGGTACAAGTTACAGAACCTTGGCTGCTCACTCTGCTGGCACACCAGGTGCTGGGACTCCTTAGTGCACTCATCAGGGGTATCAATGGAATAGTAGATCTCACCCCAAACAAAGGACACATACACCGTGGCTTTTGGCATCCACCCTGGCATCCTGCTCCTCTCAGGGCAGAGACCTCAACAGTGATGCTATCAGCTATCCCACTCCACAGGACCACCAGCTGTCTCCAAGCCCTGCCTGTCAACCGTGTTTCTACTCCCTTCCATCCTACCCGCGGACAGGTTGTCACAACCTGTGTGCCACACTCAGGACCCACATCACACTGCAGCTATGCTCCCAGCAGATGCACGCTTCCCTGTCTCACCTCCAAGTGTCGGACCTGCCGACATACAAGTCTCTAAGCATGGAGGCGATTGGTGGTACACGGTGACCCTCTTCACCACACAAGCAGGTGCCACCCTGCTGGCGGGATAAAATACAACCCACCCAGTGAGGAGACCCACAGTAGACACCACTGGGGAGACAGGACAAGGGTCTCAGGGACTATCGCTGACACGGGCTGTGGCAGCCACAACCGGTACCCCTTGTTGACAGGGACAGGTAGCGAGGATAGAGGCTTCCCACACTACAGGCCTGGTGTCACTTACTGGTGGGACAGGGATGCAGTGTGGAAGGCAACATATTGGGGTGAACGGCTGAGGGGTGGGGGTTGTATTGGGGGGGGGAAATGTGGAGGGTGGAGCTGAAGTGCAACTTAAAGTCACCATGTAGCCTGTTGGATCTGGATGGGCAAGGTGATACTCATCTTGCTAACATGTCTTTTCTTTTCCCAAGTGCAAAGAATGAATTTCAGGGTCCGGCCAGGTAAGCAAAATTACATTAAGTGCGACTTCAGTGGTGCGTTCTCCGCAGAGGCCAAATAAAGCAAGAGTCCCATTTGATAGCGGGGATGTTCTCAGCATTGCAGGCCCTGAGACAGAATCTCTATACCCAGCCAAAACAGGATTCCTTTTCGTGTGGTAATTTAGGTCCTTAGTCCCTCAAACCAAGAATTTCTCACAGAAATTTGAAATAAAGTCAGTGTAAGAAATCTAGAAATTCATGTAGTATAACGATGCTGCTGAAAATAACATTTACATTAGTATGAAGTATGTGGTATGAAATATCACTAACTCCTAGCAATGGATTGGAGAAATCAATCGTATCAGGCAGAAAACAAAAGAGAATGCAACAACCCAGTGAAAATAAATATATTTTTGTGAGGGGAAGCATGAGAGGTTTCAGTATTGTTACTGGATAATGTAGGAAAATAGCTATCCACCTTACAATGAAGGTAATCTCACCACCAATCCCCAACTCCAGAAGGAACTGAAAGGATCCATTTACAAAGATTGGAAATTTTGGATATATGGAATGGTCGACTCAGCGAGATCAGTTATCATACATACATTTAATGCAAAGAGGTTGCTGTTTAATTGTGTAGGAGGAGTGTCAATTTGACTGGAGCTTGAGGCATGTGCTTTCACCCGTTCCAAGAGTGTGGGGGAAGACCCAATATGGCACCAGTAACTCTTGCTAGTCTCAGTCACTCTCTCTCGAGTAACAGGCAACAGATCACTCTGGACCAATGAGGCCATGCTGGGAGTCAGTTTTTTAAAAAGGCCTTGAATAAAACAGAAGACAACTTATGTTTAGCATACAGAGAGAGAAACAGTTAACGTTTCGAGTCCATATGACGATTCTTCCAAAGATTCATTGAATCATAGAATTTGCAGTGTAGAAGGAGGTAAATCGGCCCATCGAGTCTGGACCAGCCCTTGGAAAGAACTTCCTACTTAAGCCCACCCCTCCACTCGATCCCCGTAACCCAGAAGAGTTATGTTGGAGTCAAAACCTAAATCTGTTCCTGTCTCTTCAGACTCTGACCTGCTAGGTTTTTCCAGCCTTTACTGTTTTTGTGTCATATCTACAGCATCCACAGTGTTTTGCTTTTATTTTAGAAGGCAGCTTTTATTGGTTCACTTGAAAACATCGTACTCTGGCCTGCTGCTCCCCATCATGTACCGCTGCACCGTAGAAAAATTGCATTTCTAATAGCTTTGTAGTTTTTCACCATGAAGATGACAAGCATTCATTCTTCTTCAGCAGTGCCTGCTGGGGAATTATGACACTGCAATAGACGAGTGTGATAATATAAAATAAAAGGCCCTAGGTAATAGGTACTATCCAAAGACCTTCATTGCAAGATAATGTTCTCGATATCAGATAGTTCGGTACATCATTCCACAGGCAACGAGTGCACATCTGTTCATGTACAAGAAAATCGTCATCAAAACCTCCACTCTGGCAGTAATAGCATACTGTGTTAGGAATCATCCCTCAGTGCAAGCATTTAAAGTAGGTACTTACATTTTAATAACCTTGAAGCATGTGGGGATGATCATAGTGGTGTCTTTACGTTTCTCAGGGTGTGAAATATCCAGTTCATAACTATGAAAATGTAGAGCTAGCAACTTAAAGTCATACGATGCTGCTAGTAGCTAGGTTTTCTAGTAGGGAGGTTTTCTAGTACTCTTCGGGAGGGTTTAAACTAATTTGGCAGGGGAATGGGAACCGGATTTGTAGTCCAGCAACTAAGGTAGCCGATATTCAGGACGCCAAAGCATGTAGTGAGGCAGTGGGGAAGGGAACACTGACAAAGGAGAGTACTTGCAGGCACGGAGATGTGTTGAAGTGAGGGAACTTCAACCCAAGAAGCATCAGGAATAAGGTGGGTGAACTTAAGGCATGGATCGGTACTTGGGACTACGATGTGGTGGCCATCACGGAAACTTGGATAGAAGAGGGGCAGAAATGGTTGTTGGAGGTCCCTGGTTATAGATGTTTCAATAAGATTTGGGAGGGTGGTAAAAGAGGTGGGGGGGGGTGGCATTATTAATTAAAGATAGTATAACAGCTGCAGAAAGGCAGTTCGAGGAGTATCACCCTATTGAGGTAGTATGGGTTGAAGTCAGAAATAGGAAAGGAGCAGTCACCTTGTTAGGAGTTTTCTATAGGCCCCCCAATAGTAGCAGAGATGTGGAGGAACAGATTGGGAAACAGATTTTGGAAAGGTGCAGAAATCATAGGGTAGTAGTCATGGGCGACTTTAACTTCCCAAATATTGAGTGGAAACTCTTTAGATCAAATAGTTTGGATGGGGTGGTGTTTGTGCAATGTGTCCAGGAAGCTTTTCTAACACAGTATGTAGATTGTCCGACCAGAGGAGGGGCAATATTGGATTTAGTACTTGGTAATGAACCAGGGCAAGTGATAGATTTGTTAGTGGGGGAGCATTTTGGAGATAGTGACCACAATTCTGTGACTTTCACTTTAGTAATGGAGAGGGATAGGTGCGTGCAACAGGGCAAGGTTTACAATTGGGGGAAGGGTAAATACGATGTTGTCAGACAAGAATTGAAGTGCATAAGTTGGGAACATAGGCTGGCAGGGAAGGACACAAGTGAAATGTGGAACTTGTTCAAGGAACAGGTGCTACGTGTCCTTGATATGTATGTCCCTGTCAGGCAGGGAAGAGATGGTCGAGTGAGGGAACCATGGTTGACAAGAGAGGTTGAATGTCTTGTTAAGAGGAAAAAGGAGACTTATGTAAGGCTGAGGAAACAAGGTTCAGACAGGGCATTGGAGGGATACAAGATAGCCAGGAGGGAACTGAAGAAAGGGATTAGGAGAGCTAAGAGAGGGCATGAACAATCTTTGGCGGGTAGGATCAAGGAAAACCCCAAGGCCTTTTACACATATGTGAGAAATATGAGAATGACTAGAGCGAGGGTAGGTCCGATCAAGGACAGTAGCGGGAGATTGTGTATTGAGTCTGAAGAGATAGGAGAGGTCTTGAACGAGTACTTTTCTTCTGTATTTACAAATGAGAGGGGCGATATTGTTGGAGAGGACAGTGTGAAACAGATTGGTAAGCTCGAGGAAATACTTGTTAGGAAGGAAGATGTGTTGGGCATTTTGAAAAACTTGAGGATAGACAAGTCCCCCGGGCCTGACGGGATATATCCAAGGATTCTATGGGAAGCAAGAGATGAAATTGCAGAGCCGTTGGCAATGATCTTTTCGTCCTCACTGTCAACAGGGGTGGTACCAGGGGATTGGAGAGTGGCGAATGTCGTGCCCCTGTTCAAAAAAGGGACTAGGGATAACCCTGGGAATTACAGGCTAGTTAGTCTTACTTCGGTGGTAGGCAAAGTAATGGAAAGGGTACTGAAGGATAGGATTTCTGAGCATCTGGAAAGACACTGCTTGATTAGGGATAGTCAGCACGGATTTGTGAGGGGTAGGTCTTGCCTTACAAGTCTTATTGAATTCTTTGAGGAGGTGACCAAGCATATGGATGAAGGTAAAGCAGTGGATGTAGTGTACATGGATTTTAGTAAGGCATTTGATAAGGTTCCCCATGGTAGGCTTATGCAGAAAGTAAGGAGGCATGGGATAGTGGGAAATTTGGCCAGTTGGATAACGAACTGGCTAACCGATAGAAGTCAGAGAGTGATGGTGGATGGTAAATATTCAGCCTGGATCCCAGTTACCAGTGGCGTACCGCAGGGATCAGTTCTGGGTCCTCTGCTGTTTGTGATTTTCATTAATGACTTGGATGAGGGAGTTGAAGGGTGGGTCAGTAAATTTGCAGACGATACAAAGATTGGTGGAGTTGTGGATAGTGAGGAGGGCTGTTGTCGGCTGCAAAGAGACATAGATAGGATGCAGAGCTGGGCTGAGAAGTGGCAGATGGAGTTTAACCCTGAAAAGTGTAAGGTTGTCCATTTTGGAAGGACAAATATGAATGCGGAATACAGGGTTAACGGTAGAGTTCTTGGCAATGTGGAGGAGCAGAGAGATCTTGGGGTCTATGTTCATACATCTTTGAAAGTTGCCACTCAAGTGGATAGAGCTGTGAAGAAGGCCTATGGTGTGCTCGCGTTCATTAACAGAGGGATTGAATTTAAGAGCCGTGAGGTGATGATGCAGCTGTACAAAACTTTGGTAAGGCCACATTTGGAGTACTGTGTACAGTTCTGGTTGCCTCATTTTAGGAAGGATGTGGAAGCTTTGGAAAAGGTGCAAAGAAGATTTACCAGGATGTTGCCTGGAATGGAGAGTAGGTCTTACGAGGAAAGGTTGAGGGTGCTAGGCCTTTTCTCATTAGAACGGAGAAGGATGAGGGGCGACTTGATAGAGGTTTATAAGATGATCAGGGGAATAGATAGAGTAGACAGTCAGAGACTTTTTCCCCGGGTGGAACAAACCATTACAAGGGGACATAAATTTAAGGTGAAAGGTGGAAGATATAGGAGGGATATCAGAGGTAGGTTCATTACCCAGAGAGTAGTGGGGGCATGGAATGCACTGCCTGTGGAAGTAGTTGAGTCGGAAACATTAGGGACCTTCAAGCAGCTATTGGATAGGTACATGGATTACGGTAAAATGATATAGTGTAGATTTATTTGTTCTTAAGGGCAGCATGGTAGCATTGTGGATAGCACAATGCTTCACAGCTCCAGGGTCCCAGGTTCGATTCCGGCTTGGGTCACTGTCTGTGCGGAGTCTGCACGTCCTCCCCGTGACTGCGTGGGTTTCCTCCGGGTGCTCCGGTTTCCTCCCACAGTCCAAAGATGTGCAGGTTAAGTGAATTGGCCAATGATAAATTGCCCTTAATGTCCAAAATTGCCCTTGGTGTTGGGTGGAGGTGTTGTTGAGTTTGGGTAGGGTGCTCTTTCCAGGAGCCGGTGCAGACTCAAAGGGCCGAATGGCCTCCTTCTGCACTGTAAATTCAATGATAATCTATGATTAATCTAGGACAAAGGTTCGGCACAACATCGTGGGCCGAAGGGCCTGTTCTGTGCTGTATTTTCTATGTTCTATGTTCTATGTGCTACCTGATCATTTTCCATTTTACTAGAATGTGCAGAATTCAATGATCCGTCGCCAATTATTTCTACACAACGATAAAGAAAGACATGCTTTTAATTTAGGAAAATGTATCCTGAAAGCTAATGCAGCAAATGTACAGGAAAGGTTTGATCCATTCGGGTTCGAATTATGCTGCAGTTTGAACTTTTATTGGCAGCTAACATGGATGGTGGTGTTATCAGGGAAATGTTGCAGCAAATTGTTCCTGTCTTTGTCAAGAGGAGCTGAGACTGCTTAAAAACTGACCAGCCAAGTTCCAACTACTCTTTAATACTGCCCAGAAAAAAAAGTAATTAGGTTACAATGGTTTCCAGATTTCTATTTGATACGGAACAAGGGCACAAATGCAATGACTCAATATTTCTAAGGACATATTTATTTTGGCTCTTCAAGGTCATTTATCACCATGTGACTTAATTGAGGCATACAAGATGATCAGAGGATTAGATAGGGTGGACAGTGAGAGCCTTTTTCCTCGGATGGTGATGTCTAGCACGAGGGGACATAGCTTTAAATTGAGGGGAGATAGATATAGGACAGATGTCAGAGGTAGGTTCCTTACTCAGAGAGTAGTAAGGGCGTGGAATGCCCTGCCTGCAACAGTAGTGGACTCGCCAACACTAAGGTCAAATGGTCATTGGATAGACATATGGACGATAAGGGAATAGTGTAGATGGGCTTTAGAGTGGTTTCACAGGTCGGCGCAACATCGAGGGCCGAAGGGCCTGTACTGCGCTGTAATGTTCTATGTTCTATGTATACTCCATTCATTGTGTGAATAAAATAGTTAGCCGATGATAGCATTATTCACCTAATGTGTTTTACATTTCTTACCCGTTGCTTTGAACCAAAGAAAATTCATTTATGTTGGATGTTTTACTACTTTCCCCCCGAACATCCCAAAGTACTTCAAGGCCAATAAAGAACATTTTGAAGCATATCCCCTTGTGGCATGCAGGAAAATGCAGCAAGTAATTTGCACACATCAAAGAACCACAAGCAGCAATAGGATAAATGACTGGATGATGTGTTTTGGTGGCATTAGTTGAGGGATGAATGTTCACCAGGACATCAGGAGAATACGCCTTTTAAATTGTGTTATTTTTTATTACCACCTGATAGGGGACAGAGCCTTTGTTTGATATTTCATCCAAAAGATGGAATCTTCAATACTAAAGCATTCTCAGCACTGCATTGAGATACTAATCTGCTTCCCATACAAATTTAGCATATATCTCCTCTAATTTGAGTTTGGTAGCACTCATAGAGGAACTTTGGCATATAGCAACAGTATAGGCAGCAAACAGCCTGAGCAGCCAATCAGATTAAAGATTTCTCACAGGCAGCAAAGCAGGAAGTACAAAGTATGGATTATAATTCACATTTTACTTATTACACAGGAAGTGAGATAAAGCTTGATTCATGCACATAAGATTAAGGGAGAAGCTTAAATATCTTGAAAAAACTCTAATAAAAAATAAATGATTTGAAAAATCATACATTTTTAAATGTTCTTCGGGAGGAATGAGATTCCACATTTATATGTGCTGTCAAATGAGGAGAGATTGACTAGTTTGGGATTGTTCTCGCTGGAGTTCAGAAGAATGAGGGGGGGATCTCATAGAAACTTATAAAAGTTTAACGGGACTAGACAGGGTAGATGCAGGGTAGATGTTACCAATGATGGGTGTGTCCAGAACCAGGGGTCACAGTCTGAGGATTCAGGATAAACCATTCAGACAGATATACGGAGACATTTCTTCCACTCAAAGAGTGGTGAGCCTGTGAAATTCATTACCACAGGAAGTAGTTGATGCTAAAACATTTAATATATTCAAGAGGCGGCTAGAAATAGCATTTGGGGAGAATGGGATCAAAGGTATGGGGAGAAAGCAGACTATTGAGTTGGATGATCAGCCATGATCGTGATGAATGGCGGAGCAGGCTCGAAGGGCCAAAAGGCCTCCTCCTGCTCCTATCTTCTATGTATTTATGTGTGTATCTATAAAACTAGTTTTTTTTAGGTAGGTGAGATTGTTCAGCAGTATTTATGGCTAAGTACACCTTTAAAAACTCAGTTACCCTCGATTGAAAAATAATCAACATGTTCATTGTTTTTTTACAGCAAGGATAGTCACTGAAATGTTGAAGTTCACATCAAATCAGCGACTCTGTGCTGATTGCATTTGCAAAGACTTCAGCAATGCATCTTAATTGTGGAGGAGGAGAGTGTCATTGACAGCAACATTCAGGCTTTGCTCATGTGCGGAGGCCAGAATTTGCTGTCAGTTTTACACAGCAATGACAGCAAGTGTTAACAGTTTTGCATCATTACAACTTCAGAATCCAGGTCCATGTGCTCGCGCTTCTAGAGCTGGGATTGAACTGCTGAATCAGTGCTGAGCCAAAACTGAGAGCAACCTGGACGTTTGTCATCATACTGCATAATGTCTGTGTTGCATTTTTGAGTGTGCTGTAGATACCTTGTTACATTAGTTAGTGCCAGTTGTTCCTGTGGTGGTTTCAGCATCTTTATCAAAATTGAATATAAAATCTATTTCGAACATAACCCTGTAGGGGAAGTTAAAATAATAACCTTTGTGACCTGAACTGGCTTTCTTTCTTCCGCACATATGCTTCTTTAATTTCTCCAAGGGTGGATTGAACACATACTAGGATAATGCAAGGCTTGATACAGAACAAAAAGCTGCTTTATTTCAGTGACTGAACATACAGAGCAACAATTATGATCGAATTCACTTTGTTCAATCAGTATAACTTATCTCAGTGTTACAAAAATGTAATGCCATGTTTTGTTACATTATGACTTGATTAACACCAGATGCTATCTATCTTCTATCATTTCAACCCTCATCACGTGCTCACACTGTTGCCTTTAACAAAATATGCCTGCATTTGGAGCTTTCCTGTACCTCCATCTGCCTGACTCAAATGTCAACTTTTTGTCAAACTGACTATCCAGACCCAAGAATGGAATCTACTAGTCTGAATAGGCAATGACATCCGCTTCATCCAAATGAATAGAGCTGTTGCAATGGCAATGAATGTGAATGATCCCTGGAATGCTAAACTATAATTCATTGTCTCTAGCACACGAGATAGATGGAGCGTCTGCATGTAATCTCTCAGCCCTGCTGTAACATGAATTTAACCTCATGAGCGCTAAACGTAACTCAATGGTAGTATCTTTAGTATATATTAAACCAGGATTCCCACCAGCCCACCCGACACAACCCCGATACATAGTCGGAAATTCTAAAACATAACAGCCTGAGACTGGCAATTGTACAAAGTAGAATTATTCAGAAACTCTTGATTCAGGCCTTTGGAGAAATTAGGACAATGAGGGATCAAGCAGGTCCAGAGCCTGCGAAGGGGAAAGCAGCAGCCAGGGAGGGGTTTTGAATCAGCAGCCACCAATTAAGAGAATGCCATTAGGAGTGCCGTCCAATGAGGACAACGGTCTGGCTCAGCTTTGGTATCGATAAAAGGTTGCAGAGCGTTGGAGAAAGCACTACCATTTTGAGGTGCCCTCAAAGGGTGAGTGTAATGGCTTAGACCAGGCCTTTGAGATTGGCCAATTGGAATATGAGTTCCCTGATTAGTGGGCCAATCAAGGACTCTCTTCTCTGTATATAACAGGGGGTGTCAGATCCTCTGCACTCCCAGTGTAGACAGCAAGCTGAATGCACCTGGTTGTACTGCTGTTGGTTTTGTTAATAAAAGGGATTCTGGTGAAGGGACTTCTGCCTCCATGGACTTATTACACTGGGTAAGGATTTTATTTTGTGTGCTGGGACCAAGCAGGCAACCTCTGACAATTGGAGAGGTGAACCCTCCAGAGGCAGCACCAAAGCCACGAAGGCAGCCATTTTTACAGGGGGGGTGGGTGGGTGGAGGCGGGTGCCACCATGGGCCTTGGACTAACTAGAAAGGAAAGCCCTGACTCTCCCAGAAACCTGCTGGGTGGGTTCCACAGTTTACTTGGAGGCCTCCTTTTTCATCAGTGGGAAAGGGAGCCGTGTCAATGCCAACCAGATGCGGCATTACTGGAAAATAGTTATTTGGCATAATTGCCAGCCTGTCTCTGGTCAGCAGGTGGCCAAGCCGCAGCCATTCCTGCTTCTGGGAATGTCCCATGTTGACATGAAGACATTGGACTTCCCTCTCGATGCCTTTACAGCCATTTTACAGGTCCTCTTACCTCCTAACTTATCTGCAGAGTGCTAGTAAAATTCAACCCAATGTGTTTTTCATTACAATCATTATTTCTGTGAAGGACAGTCAGTGGTCAGAAAAAGGATGAAATTGCCCCCTGAAAGTCATGCCTGTGATCAGAGTCTTTTTCTGGGTCACCTTAGATAAATATTTTCTCCAATAATACCTATTTAAGCCAAAGCTCAGCCATTTACCAGTTTTCCAAAGGTTAGATTCTACCTCTGCCTGTAGTGCATATGTTCCTGACTAGAGCTGAACCAAAATGAATAGAGGGTACCAGACATATTGAACTGGATTACAATTTCAATCCCATCCCAAATAGAACTGCAGTTTTCCTTTGTAGTGTTAGGAAAACAAATGTAGTTTTAAGGGATTTATATTTGTCTTAGTAAATATTAGAAATAATGTATCGATTTAAGTGGGTTTAATTTAATGTTTCTGTGCCTGGAAGGGTGAAACTTATAGTTAGATTCATGCTGGACAAAGGTGTTTGTGTGTGTGGGGATTGGTTAAGTTCCAACTGTGTTTCTATTGTCTTTGGAGAAGGCTAGGGCATGAAAGTAAATAAATAGGCCAGCACAGGCATGCGCTGTTACTTAGCAACTGGGGCCTTGTGAGGTAGAGCAGCTTTTAAGCTTTAGTTTGAGCTGAATTTGTGGGCAGTTAATAATATTTATTAGTGTCACAAGTAGGCTTACATTAACACTACAATGAAGTCACTGTGAAAATCCCCTAGTCGCCATACTCCGGCACCTGTTCGGGTACACTGAGGGAGAATTCAAAATGTCCAATTCAACTAACAAGCACATCTTTCGGAACTTGTGGGAAGAAACCGGAGCGCCCGGAGGAAACCCACGCAGACACTGGGAGAACGGGCAGACTCCGCACAGCCAGTGACCAAAGCCGGGAATTGAACCTGGGTCCCTGGCGCGGTGAAGCAACAGTGCTAACCACTGAGCTACCATACCAATTGGAGACAGGACCTCGGGGAGTATGAAGACCCAGGAAGCTAGCAATAAGAGTAAGTTAGATTTTAATCTTGGTCACATGAGGTCTTCCCACGGCAGCAAATATTTACATTATACAGTCCCATGTCGGTCCCTGTCTGGGCTGGCCTTTCTGCTCGATTCTTATGGGGCCACTAGCAGGGAAGCTCATATTCTCCAGGTTCCATAGGGAGGTCAATCATGGTATCCCCATGGGCCTTGTGGGGATTATTACAGGGAGGGAGCATCTCTTAACTCTGTCAGAATAAAACTGGACAAGCCGAAAGCTGCAAAGCGGCAGATCTCCTAAAATACAACTTGCTCAGATAACCAGGGAATTGGGACAGTAAGAGTGTTTAAAACGACTGGAGTTATGTGAGTATAGACCAAGGTATTGTTCGGAAGAATTCAAGGGAGGATAAACAAAGTGTTCTGAGTTAAAGATACAATTGCAGTAACCAGATTTAAAGTTGGACAGCAGCCTTCAAAGGCGAGGCAAACGTCTGATGCCATTTTAATATAGTCTGGGAATCGCGGGTTAAAGTAATTGCATTCAGTTTGCACAGTAGACAAATAAATTGTAAAGGGGATTGTATGAAATTCAGGACTGGAATTGCTGTTAAAATTGGAGCGCAGGATTCATTTATAACTGTCATTTGGAAAACCTGGTCTGGACTTCGGAATGCAAACCACTAAGGGAAAGTAGAATTATAGAAGATTTTTAGGTGGGTTTTTGGGAATGGAGTTTGGAAACGCTCATGTGATAATTATCTGGGTGGGGTGGGGGGGGGGGCGCAATTCTGAGGAGACAGCCACAAACATTCATTTGTGGTACAGAGTGAAGAGTGTATTTGCCCACCGTCATCTTGGATGCTTAAAAGGTACTTTGTGTTAATGAGACTGTTGTAGATTAAGATGTACATTTAATTTGTGTTAATCCTAAAACCTGTACATAATTGTTAAGAAAAGAGGGGAGTAAATGATTGTTGTGTCATAATCCAATATTTTCATGTTTAATTTTAAAATATCTTGTTGTTACAACTAATTAACAGTCCTGTGACCAGCCCAGGGGTGGGTAGCTGTTGGCTTCAGTGGCCATGGCACCTGGTCATGGGGGCCGGTATGAGTGCCAGCATGTAGTGCAGGGTGGGGGTTCAGCTACCCTACAGGTGAGGGGGGTAATGGGTGTGTGGGGCAAGGGTTGGTGATAGGGACACAGTGCTGCTGCCTACTCACCCTGGCCCCCCTGAGGAAGCCATGCAGTTTCCTTTGGTCCTGCAGGCAGGTCTGGATGGAGTTGCTCACGGCGTTTACGGCTTCTGCCACCTGCGCCCAGGCGCAGTGAATGGCGGCGTCTGGCAGTCTCCTTCCAGGGCCAGGGTATAGGGTCGCCCGCCTCGCCTCAACAGCGTCCAGTAGGATCTCAAACTCGGCGACAATAAAATGGTGTGCCGCTCTCCTCGCTGCCATCTTGTTGGCTGCGATGGTGTGTGTGGGGAGTGAAATGTGTATATGTGGCTGCAGCTAGTCGGCCTCCTGAGTGCCAATTGAGAATCTGGCCAAACTGGCACCATTTCTCATTAGAATCGATTGTGTTCCATGTGGCGCCGTTGCTCGCCCCTCAATGGCCATTGAATTGGTCCAGGCACGGCGTCAGTTTTGTTGTAGTAGAACACCGTTTATCCTGCCCCAGCGTCAACACGTTCTCAGGAATGGAGAATTCCACCGATGGTCTTTTGAGGCAGTGTTCCATGCTGGGATCTACCCGTACAGTTATTACATCAACTGAAATTGTAAGAGTAGTTCAATTTTTTTTTAGCCCTACCACTTCTTTGTTGTTACTGCCATTTCTACACCATCATTAATATCAATTGACGGAATATATGACAACATGAGCCCCCAAAAAATAATCAATTTTGTCAAATGGTGAATTCTAAGAGAACTCCCTGCCTTCCATGTAACGTATTTCTAGGTTTACCAGTGTAGCCATCTGGGATGGCCACTTCCAGAATACAAAATGGACATTTGCAAAGATTGCAGGGAAATATGGACAATGCTAAGAAAGCAGGCAGGCACAGAGCCTGTCTGCATATTGGAGCCGCAGCTCCCAGACGAGACTGAAACTGTAGGCCCATTAGCATATGGATGGCCCATCTCCGGGAACAAAGGAAGATACTTAAGTGACCGATCTGGCCCCAGACCTTGCGGCGCCAGTTCCCCAAACCGAAAGCAGAAAACAAAGCAGGCGAACGGCCACCTAGGACACGCCCAGCCATCAGGGCACCCACCCCTTTATTTGCCAAAATCAATGCGAATTATCAAGAAATGGCCCAATTGATTGGGGCCAAGTTCAAGGCCCGCCCAAAAGCACGTGAAGCCCCCTTCGGGTATAAGAAGAAGGCCCCAAGAGAGAATCGCTCTCTTGGACTTGGCTCTCACAGCAGAGAGATCCATCCACCAGCTACACTAGAAGCAAGTAAGTCCAAGGTCAATGCTCGCTACCAGATGGACGACCTTAGCTGTTCCCCTCTACCACTTCGACGCCAGCAGCCTCAGAACCGAACAACGGCCATTGTTCCTCTGACTGAGTGGGTGCCCGAAGCTAAGTATAGGCTTTAGCAGTAGTGATAGTTTAGACTGTAGTATTTTGTGCATGAGTGTGTAAATAAATAGTATTGACTTTGAACTAACTAACTGGTGTACCGACTCTTTGATCAGTATTTGGGTTTGAACCTTGTGGCGGTATCGAAAGATACCTGGCGACTCTAAAGCAAACGTAATTAGAATTAAGGAAGGCAACCATATTGGCCGCCATATTTAGAACCAAATAAACAGAGCAACATTTACTGGCGACTATGGTGGGATTCGAATTAGAAGTGGCCTAGTCACTCCGAGAGAACCCAAATTTGAATTGGAATCCAATTGGAAACAGAAAAACCACAAGTGTAAGAACGATACTGATCAAACCTCCAAGATTCGGAAGTGTGTTAATGCATGCGTACTAACAGGGATATAAGTTTTACCTGAGAGTTTTGTTGCGTAAAACTGTCGGGAGTTTTGTAGGCCGGAAATTAGCGTAAGTCGTACCCGTGATTACATCACCACTTTATCACCCCCTGTTCCAAATTTGGTAGAAACCCCATAGATAGAGAAAAATGACAATGAAGGCAATGGAACGCCTTATGAACCCCCAGGAATTTGAGGTCGCAGCGACCAGTAGAGTAGGACAGTGTCCCGTATATGAAGAAGAGATCAGAAAATATCTCAAAGGGAAAGGATGGCCCCTTTGGAGTGAATTCTGCGCCAATGATGAAACAGGTCCCGGAAGTATAGGGTATACTTGGTGGGAGAACCTGACAGAGATCCATAAGAAGAGCTTACGGAAAGCTCGCAAGCCGATGGCAATCGTGTCCTGCTTGGCACAATTGCGAGGCACAGAAGAGGTCGTGAGGACGCTCCGTAGAGAGATTGAGGAGAGAGACAAGAGTAGTGAAGGAGATGTGAACGGATATGAGAGAGAGAACAAGGAACTGAGAGAGCAGTAAGCGGCGAGGGACAAGGAGGTGGAGGATGCCAAGCAGGCACACTAGTCTTGTCTCGCCTATTTGAGCAGCTTTCAGTCCCAAAATGACAAAGCCTACCAGGACACGCAACGCATGGTGTTGGTAAGACAGGAAACCGAACAACAGGTCGAGCTGTTGCAGAAACAGTGCAACGACTTAAAAGCAGCCCTACGAGCACTCCACACTTCCACAACGGAACAAAGGCAGAGCTTGGTAGATCACGCAAAGTGCTGGAAGCAAATTGCAGAATTGCAATCTCTGCTTTCTGTTCAGAATGGGTTTCAGAGTATATTTGGACCCCAGTTAAACCAGGAAAACGGCCCCGATTGGCAGGAGTTAAATGAGACTGCCCACAGACATGTACATGGGACATGTACACAGGAAAAACCCCAGAAACGAAAAGCACCCCAACCCCCAACTGCACAAGCAGAACACACCCCTATGACCCCTGTAACCACGCATCGCAGGGCCACAACAGAAGGAGACTCAGATTTCCTATACACGACCCCGTTAACCGTCATCCAATTAAGAGACGTGTGTGATAAAATTACACCGTTCCTACCCACATCGGACCCCCACCAGTTCTTTGCTAGAGTAAAACAGCAGGCGACCATGTACGGCCTGGATGAAAAGGAGCAAGTGAAGCTCACAGTTTTAAGCCTCGGCCCTTCAGTCGTGGCAGCCCTTCCCGACCCACAGAATGTAGGAGGAGGCACACTCCAAGAAATGCATACAGCGTTCCTAGATGCGATCGGCTATAACAAAGGAGAAGGCCTAAACAAGTGTAGGCAAAAGAAGACAGAGCACCCGACAGCGTTTGCTGGACGCTTGTGGATACATTTTACTGCAGTGTTCGGAGAATTAGCCGGCGCCCATTTGTCCCCAGATAATATGGCCAAATGGACTCTCATCCTAGTCTCTCATGCGACAGAGGCAGGACAGAGAGCTTGCGCAAATTACGACCCCTCAGACAAGGCCCACAATGAGAAATGAGTTTTGAAAAGATTGTCCCGCTCTTGGGAACAGTCCATCCAAGGCAAAACAGCATTTGGTAGAGCAGAGGAAGAACAGGCAGACATGCATCCAGTTAGGATGCACCAGAACCCCGCATGGGTAAATGAGGGCAGGAACAGCCCACAGCAACCCAAATCCCAGGAGTGTTACAATTGTGGACAATTAGGACACTATGCACGAGAGTGCCATGCGCCCCAGAAGCATCAGAGAAACCAGCAGACAGGCACCCTAAATAAGAATAGGGCAAAGCCAATCCACAGGGTTAGCGCCCGTTCTGAGAACGCAGATATGAATGGCACCCCAACTGTGTTCGGACTCCCCAACTTGGGTCTGCAACACCCTTTGGGACACGTCCGGTGGACCAGTAGTGGCAGGCACAGGCCGGGGACACACCATAGAATTCCTTTGGGACACAGGAGGGTCCCGAACCACGCTCAATTCCTCCACGATGTTTCAGCGAGACACGTGGCCCATGACAGACATCATCACACTCCGTTGTTTGACAGGTCATTTACAGCAGGGACACATCACAGCCCCTGTAGCAATCCAGATAGGGAACATTAAAACTAAACACCCTGTAGTTCTGGTCGATCTACCCCAGACAGCCGAACACATCTTAGGAATTGACTTCATAAGCTCCCACAACCCCTCATTTGATCCGGTAAATAAATGTGTATGGAGAATGGCAAAGGCAGCACGAGCCCCCGCCACGCTCACAGTTGGAGAGTATGAAAATCTGATTAGTGCAGTAGGAGATTTCTGGTTCGACCCTCAAGCCTTTAGGCAGGACAAACATGTTAGGGAAGTCCTGCAGCAACACAAAGCAGCATTTGCACAGTACAAGCATGACTGTGGCAAGATCGCAGGCTTTGTGAATATTACAGGTCCCGACCCCAGACCCCAAAAGCAGTACAGTTTTCCCCAAGAAGCAGAGGGAGACATCTCAAAAGTGATACAGAGTCTGCTTGATCAAGGCGTACTCTGATCAGTAGCCTCCACGAATAACGCACCAATTTGGCCCGTCAGGAAACCCGATGGATCATGGTGACTGACCATTGATTACCAGGAACTGAACAAAGTAACCCCAGTAGCAGCCCCCACCGTAGCCATGAGTCCCGAGACCATGCTCAAACAGGGACTACAGTTAAAAAAAAATTCGGTTTTGGACATTAGCAACGGCTTTTGGTCCATTCCATTGGATAAAGCGTGCCAAAATAAATTCGCATTCACATTCCAGGGACAGCAGTATACGTGGACGTGGCTTCCACAACTCCCCCTCCATTTTCCAACGACAGCTAGCAAATGGATTAGCAAAATCTTCCTGACCCGATTGTCTGGTCCAATATGTAGATGATCTGCCACTACAAACGGACACAAAGGGAGAGCACATTTCGCTTCTTGCCGAATTATTAGGACTCCTACAACAAATTGGCTGTAAAGTAAACCCCAAGAAGGCCCAGATTTTTCAGGAAAAAGTGATTTACTTAGGCGCAGTAATCACACATGGCAAACGCAAGATCGAGCAGAAAAGAATTGACTCGATCGTCAAATTACCCCTGCCCCATAATGTCTCAGCCCTCCGGTCATTTCTAGGACTGGTTGGCTACTGCAGAAACCATATCAACGGTTTCGCCACAAAAGCAGCACCCCTATCCGAACTTCTCAAGAAACAAGCACCTTGGGAATGGCTTCCACAGCCCATGGATGCCTTAAAAAGAGCCCTCAGCACAGCCCCCGCATTACAGGTCCCAGATCCACTTTCCCCGTACGCAATTGAGCTTGCAACTACCGACCGAACCCTTTCGGCCGTGCTCCTCCAAGAACGACATGATCGATTAGGCCCCGTGGCATACGCCTCACGCGTATTAGATCCAGTCGAGCAAGGATTTTCTGCCTGCGAAAGGCACCTGCTCGCAGTTTTTTGGGCAATACAATACTTCGCCTACATTACAGGATTCAACCCCATCACCATTCTCTCTGAACACACCCCAACACAGCTACTACTAGATAGTCGACTTAAAGATGGCACTGTCAGCCAGATCCGCGCAGCCCGTTGGACCCTTCTTTTACAGGGACACGACATAGCAGTTAAGAGAACCAAGACCCACACTTTCCGAGCCGATAATTTACATTATGCAGGTACCTCACATGAGTGTGAAATCATTACCACTAAACATAATACAGGACCCTTTATACCTAAGTCAGCTCCCAAGAAATCAGGTACTACGCCCCAGAGACCCCAGCCCACAGACACATGCGCACCCCTTAGAATCTATGTGGATGGCTCCTCCACAGTTTTAAAAGGGAAAAGAATCACCGGTTGCGGCATATATGTAGAGGACGCGGGCGCGCCCTGGAAGAGATTTCGTTAAAATTGCCAGGACATCTAGGCTCGCAGGCAGCAGAACTGGCAGCCATAGCTTATATTGTAGACCACCCCGACTCATTTCCGACCCCAGCCTACATATATTCAGACAGTTTATATGTCTGCAACAGTTTAACAGAATTCCTACCCCTGTGGGAAACTAGAGGATTCATTTCCGCAGACGGAATGCCCCTACCCTCAGCCCCATTACTCTAACATATTCTGAAAACGGCCAAAGATAGGAAATATGGAATCATCAAAGTTTGCAGTCATCATCGTTCTTCCCCCCCTGATAACATTAAAGCAGACGCCCTAGCGGAAGCAGGTTCCAGGCATGGTCACTTTTGGAACCCCCCCCCCCCCCCCCGAAAGCGCCCCAGTACACGCGGTTCAGGTCTCACAGACCAACATTCAAGATTTGGCAAAGGCTCAAAAGGAAGATGAGAAGCTCAGGGAAGTTTTAAAAGGCAACTTCCCAGCCCCTTATGATAAGTTTAAAAACGCGATAACCACACATGACAGTGTGATTCTAAAAGACAGCATTTATGTAGTCCCCAGCCAGGACAGGAATCAAATTATTTGTCAGTTCCATGACAATCATGGACACCAGGGCATTGAACCCACCCTATCCCACCTCAGACCTTTCTGCCAGTGGCCTGATTTAAAAGCCAATGTACACATTACATCAAGAATTGCTTAATCTGTGCCCAGAACAATCCAGACAGATATACAAGAATGGTTCAGCTTAGTCACACCCGCCCCGTTAATGACCCCTGGACGAATTTACGAATCGACTATATAGGACCCTGTCCCCCCTCCAGAAATGGTTTTAAGTATGTGTTGGTGGTCATCGACACTTTCACAAAATGGGTGGAAGCTTTTCCACCCAGAACAAACACTGCCAAAACGACATCTAAAATCCTAACACAGCACATCTTTACAAGATGGGGCCTCCCACATAGTATAGAGTTCCATCAAGGCTCCCATTTTACAGGATGAGTGATGAAAAACGTCCTTACAATTTTCGGAATAAAGCAAAAGTTTCATATTGCATATCATCCCCAATCAAGCGGCATTGTAAAAAGGATGAACAGAACTCTAAAGGCCACCTTAAGAAAAATGGTGCAACAGCACAACAGTACCTGGGACACAGTTCTCCCATTTGCATTAATGTTCATTCAAAACACAGTATCCACGTCCACAGGATACACCCCCCACGCCCTCATGACCGGATGCCCCATGAAAGGCACAGAATATTTATTAAAGCTGGATTTGGCCAGCCCCACAGTCACTGCCCTCATGCATGAGAAAGCAGTACAACAGGTTATTGAGAATGTGAAGGCCGCCCAGCTTGCAGCAGCCGTCAGGCTTGGCACACGGAAGGAAAAATGCAAGGCTTGCTTTGATAAAATGGTACACGCCACCGAGTTTGCAGTAGGGCAGCAAGTGATGCTATCCCTATACAACCTCAGTTCATTCCTTTCCCCAAAATTTCCCAGACCCTACTCCATCTCAGATAAAGTCAGCCCCTCTGTGTATAAAATCACCTATCCGAATGACAAGTCTGCGTGGTTTCACATAAACCAGCTTAAGGCCAATGGCTCGCAGAACAACCATACACACCACATCTCACTTGCAGCAGCAGATGAGAACTCCCCGCCCACGAATGACGTATTCCTACCCTCCCTGAACCTGTCCAGCCCATCCTCAGCCACGACTTCGACTCCACCCCCAGAGGTACGACTCCGCCTCTCCCTTCCTTCAACCAGCAGCGACAACGACAGCGGCAGCGATAGCGACAGCCCCAGCACACCACGCTACGATTACACCCCTGCACCAGGCCCCACTCCCAGCCAGTGATTCCGAACATGATTCCAGCGACCCCTTCGACATAATGTACATTAAAGCCCCTGACCCAGACCACCGCCCGACGATTATGGATTAGACCCTAGCAGCTCCAACCTCGACACAAGATTCTGGCACCGAGCCAATTCGTTCAGGCTCATCCGGAATGATGAGATGGACCCCAATTCACCCCAAGCAGCTTTAGCGCACCTACTCCAGTCAAGAGTATGGCAGCCGGAAGAAGATGATGACATAGAGTCAGACTTAACCAAACAAATCCCTTTGGGACTCTTCGCTATTGAGCAATGAGGTGTCCAGATGATGGTAAAAAGGAACCGATGGAGAGATACGGTGTCCTTTCTGATGGAACCTGCACCATGTTTGTAATGTATGTTTGTTTGATATTGTGAATGTTAAATGTTGTTGGTCCACTTAAAGTTTTCATGGCCCCACGCCACCACTCTTTTAATGCCCAATGGCAGTTAGAGGAACTAGTTTGTCGGCAGACAACCAATCATAGCTACTCTTCTGATTCGAAGGTAATCATAAGAGGCAACCCCACGACGACAACAAATTCTTACCGTTCTTGCCGGTCGCTCAGGCAGTGAAGAAACGGCACTGGTCCGCGCCCTGCCTGAGGACCCCCCTCTGGTCAGCTAGGCTCGGTGATGCGACCGTCAATTCACTCAAGACAAGAGTAAAGGTAATCCGTGACTTTAATCAACTTAGAACAGTGCCTGCCTGCGACTGATACAATACTGTGCGCCGCCTACTCAGGTCGACTGCTCTTTATACCTCCCTCAAGGGGAGGAGCCACGGGAGGAGCCCATACATGTCCCAACATGTTCCCCTATGAATGATGCCATACAATGGCCATAGGTGGAGCCCACAAGGGCAACAACATAGCATAGATGCAAATACAAAGGCACAGCATGGTACTGATACTGTGGTGGATTATTGGTATAATGCATTCACCACATTCACCCCATTAAAAAAATGAAGTCCGGCGGGGCAATGGGTTCATAAGTTCAGACGGTCCGGTGCACAGTTTGTGCGCTGTGATCGCCGAAGCTCTGGCACTGCTGCTGGCCCGGGTGTCTAGCTCATCCGTGCTGGCATCGGTAGTGGGGGCGCCAGTGCGGGCACAGACCTGGACTCCGGGAGCTTCTCTTCTGGAGCTTCGTTCCTGTGGATCGGTGAAGGGGGGGATGGTGGGCGGGAGGGAGCGCGGGAGCCATATAGGGGCGGGGGCGCTGGTCATGGTAGGTTGGGCAGGATATAGTGGAGGGGCGGCGGTGATGATAGTGGTGGTGGTGGTGGAACCGGCGGGCGCCCGGTCCGGAGGGAGACCGTATCTTGTTGGCCATCGAGCTGTTTGATATAAGCGTACTGGGGGTTTGAGTGTAGGAGCTGGACCCGCTCTACCAGAGGATCGGCCTTATGGTTCCTGACGTGTTTTCTGGGTAGGACTGGCCCCGGTGTCTTCAGCCAGGACGAAAGCAAGGCCCCTGAGGTGGATCCCCTAGGGAAAACAAATAGGCGGTCATAAGAGGTCTCGTTTGTGGCTGTGCAAAGGGACCTAATAGAGTGGAGCGCATCGGGGAGGACCTGCTGCCAGTGAGAAACTTGGAGATTCCTGGACCGCAGGGTCAGTAGGACGGTCTTCCAGACCGTCGTGTTCTCCCTCTCCACCTGCCCGTTTCCCCTGGGGTTATAACAGGTAGTCCTGCTCGAGGCGATACCCTTACCGAGCAGGTACTGATGGTGTTCGCCGCTCATGAACGGTGACGAGGGTAAACCTCCTACCAGCGAGGTAGTGCCTCCAGTGCCGTTCGGCTGCCACGATGGCTTGGGCTTCTTTTTCGACCGAGGAGTGTCGTATTTCAGAGGTAGTGAGAGTGCGTGAAAAAAACGCTAGCGGTCTGCCTACTTGAGGGTAGCGGCGAGATCGACCTCTGATGCGTCGCTCTCCACCTGGAAGGGGACGGACTTGTCCACCGCGTGCATCGCGGCTTTGGCGATGTTCCCCTTGATGGAGCTGAAGGTCTGGCGGGCCTCAGTTGCCAGTGGAAAGATGCTGGCCTTGATTAGTGGGCGGGCTTTGTCCGCATAGTTGGGGACCCACTGGGCATAATATGAGAAGGCACCTCTTCAGGGCCTTGGGGCAGTGAGGGAGGGGGAGTTGCAGAAGGGGGTGCATGCGGTCAGAGTCGGGTCCTAGGACCCCGTTCTCCATGGCGTAGCCGAGGATACGTGCTGTAGGTGAGATTGAGGGTTTGGGCGGTTTGGAGAAATCGGTGGAGGTTGGCATCGTGGTCCCGCTGATCATGGCCGCAGATGGTGACATTGTCCATGTACGGAAATGTGGCCCGCAGCCCGTACTGGTCCACCATTCGGTCCATTGTTCTTTGGAACACCGATACCCCATTTGTGACGCCAAAGGGAACCCAGAGGAAGTGGAAAAGGCGGCTGTCTGCCTTCAAAGCTTTGTAGTGGCGGTCCTCCGGACAGATTGGGAGCTGGTGGTATGCAGACTTCAGATCCACCGTGGAGATCCCCCGGTAGTGTGCGATCTGGTTTACCATGTCTGCAATCCGGGGAAGGGAGTACGCATCGAGTTGCATGTACCGGTTTATGGTTTGGCTGTAATCAACAACCATCCGGAACTTTTCCCCGGTCTTGACAACCACCATCTGAGCTCTCCAGGGGCTATTGCTGGCCTCGATGACTCCCTCCCGTAAGAGACGCTGGACCTCGGACCTGATAAAAGTCCTGTCCTGTATGCTATACCGCCTGCTTCTGGTGGCGACTGGTTTGCAGTCGGCGGTGAGGTTCGCGAATAGTGAGGGAGGGTCGACTTTTAGGATCGCGAGGCTGCATAGGGGCCCCCCGAACTTCAGGGTTGGGCTCCTGAGGTTGCATTGAAATCTAGTCCCAATAGGAGAGGAGCGCAGAGGTCTGGGAGCACATATAATTAAAACTTTTCGTACTAGGCACCCTGTATTGCTAGGGTTGCAGTAGTGCACCCTTGGATTTTCTCCGAGTGCAACCCAGAGGCAGGGGAGACAGTTTGGTGCGCCATGAAAATTGGGAGCGAGCAGCGTCTTACCAAGTCTGGGTGAATGAAGCTCTCTGTGCTCCCGGAGTCGAAGAGGCAAGGCGTCTCGTGCCCGTTTACCCGGACGGTCATCATGGATTTCCGGAGGTGCTTGGGTCACGACTGGTCCAGGGTGACTGCGCTGAGTTGCGGGTAGTCGGCTTGGTCGGAGGTGCCGGGGCAGCTCTGCAATGGCTGCCCATGTTGATCTTGCGCGTCGAGCGGCATAGCAGATGACGGCCAAGATGGTGGCCCCCGTTGGTCGAGCGTGGCGGGTGGCGAGGAAGATGACGTCCAAGATGGCGGCCCCCATGGATCGTACGTGTCCGGCCGCGTGGGGGAGGATGGCCAATATGGCGGCCCCCGTGAGTCGCACGTGCTGTGAGGGCTGGAAGATGGCTGCTCCCACGGATAGCACGAGACTGATGAGGGGGCGGAGTCGGCAGACATGCTGCCACGCTGCGGGGTCTGCGGGCCTGTGAGTCTGAGGATCGGGCCTGTGAGTTAGAATTCTTAGACCTGGCCAGGCAGGCTTTGGCGAAATGTCCTTTTCTCTCGCAGCTGCTGCAGTTTGCATTGCGGGCCGGGCAGTGCTGCCGGTGGTGTTGGGACTGGCCGCAGAAATAGCAGGGTAGCCTCCCATAATGGGCGGGCGGCCGCGCAGCACAGGCCTGGGGTAGTCTGTGGTGGGGGGCCCACGAGGGGGTCGCGTGGTCAGCCGGGAACGCAGTAAGGCTCTGGAACGCTACTTACCGTCTCATCCAGGTCCAGGGCCCCCTTTTCGAGTAGGCGCTGTGGCACGTAGTTAGATCGGACTTCCGCCACTTAAAAGCCTCGGATGGCGGATTCCATATGCTGAGTAGCCATAACGGCCTGGTAATTGCAGTTGCGTGCGAGGGCTTTGAGGTCGCGACTCCCCGGGTCGCTGGCGGCAAGTGGTGAGGATGTGTCACACATAGACCTTGTTCACGGGCCGCGCATAGAGGCGTTCGAGCTTCACATGGGCATTTGTATAGGAGGAGGCTTCGTCAAGTTGAACAGAGCTCCGATGGCTCACCCGTGCGTGGAGGAGGCTCAGCTTCTGTTCATCAGTGACGGAAGGCGTGGAGGCGGCTGCGAGATAAGCCTTGAAGCATCGAAGCCAGTGCAAAAAAATGTCTTTCGCCTCCGCTGCCTACGGATCGAGTTCCAGTCGGTCAGGTTTGAGGGCCGATTCCATAGTTGCGTTTAAGTTGATTAAATTGATGCGACCATCAATTCACTCGAGACAAGAGCAAAGGTAAACTGTGGCTTTAATCAAATTAGAACAGTGCCTGCCTGCGACTGATACAATACTATGCGCCGCCTACAGGTCGACTGCTCTTTATACCCCCCCTGAAGGGGAGGAGCCATGGGCGGAGCCCAAACATGTTCCCCTATGGATGATACCATACAATGGCCCATAGGTGGAGCCCACAAGGGCAACAACATAGCATAGATGCAAATACAAAGGCACAGCATGGTACTGATACAGTGGTGGATTATTGGTATAATACATTCACCACACTCGGGTAGAGCACATACGGCACTGGTCACCGTCCTACCCGGGGATTCCATCCATTCTTACCTGCCCATACGCACCCCATTTTGGCTCTTTTAGTTCAAAACTCTTTTGTTTCTTTATGGCACCCCTTAGATTGCTTCCAGATGCTATTTACATTCTCAAACACTAGGATGGTAGACCACACAGGCTGCGGGACGGCTCGCACTGTGTCAGTATTTTTCTCGGATGTCTTGTCCCCAAATATTTGGATTAAAAAGAAAATGAAGGAGTCACAGCTGGTGACCAATTATAATGGATGATTGGCAATAAAGGACAGACAGACGAGATCTTAAACAAGATAATAACAGAAATTATGCTTGTGTCCATAGAACTCGGGAACCACAGGAACCTCAGAAAAAGAAAAGAAGAAAACAGAAAGAAGGAAAGATGAAGACAACCATCATTCTCTACAGTTGGATCTTAGCGGGATCCCTCCAGTTGCGCGCGGATGCTACCCCCACCCCCCACCCCCCCCGACCCCTACCACACAGGCCATGAATGTTTCCCACACCTGCCATCCACTAAACCCCGAGATTGTTACCAATACACTGACCTGGTGTGACAAGTACATCACCTGGTATTCCCTGCCCTACATTGTGGAAGCACTGTTAGTACTGGCGATACTCTGCAGTGTCGTTCAGACCCTTCGACTCAGGAAATGGCGGAGGAAAGCCTCCCGCACCCTGGTATACACCCTCAGGTCCGCTATTTTCAGACTTCAACAAACCCCGCAACCTGTTTAAGTGAATTAAAGTACATCCATTTCTTTTGTGTGTTTGTTTTGTTTTAATAAAGAAATGTAAAACTCTGTGCTTGACTGCCAAGCCAGAGAGACCTGTGTTGCTGCTATTGTACAGTTTAAAATGTTGTAAATTATTTTGATTGATTGAGGTTAGTTTAGTTAAGGACAGTTAGAGGTTCCAGTTTTTTTTATTTTGTAATGCATGCCTGAATGCCATAGCGCACGGTAGAATTTTATAATGATGTATGTACATAAAATAATTTAGGTAAAAGTTGCAATTCATAAGACAGAGCAGTGTAGAGCCTGTCAAGTGCTTATGGGTGCCCAACTTGGGAGGAGATCAGAAACAACGTGGTAATGTGATCCTTCACGCTTCGCGTCGTGGATCACAAGAAGGGAGTGTAGCCATCTGGGATGGCCACTTCCAGAATACAAAATGGACGTTTGCAGGGAAATATGGACAATGCTAAGAAAGCAGGCAAGCATAGAGCCTGTCTGCATATTGGAGAAACAGCTCCCAGATGAGACTGAAACTGTAGGCCCATTAGCATATGGATGGCCCATCTCCGGGAACGAAGGAAAATACTTAAGTAACCGATCTGGCCCCAGACCTCGCGGCGCCAGTTCCCCAAACCGAAAGCAGAAAACAAAGCAGGCCAACGGCCACCTAGGGCATGCCCAGCCATCAGGGCACCCACCCCTTTATTGGTCAGGATCAATGCGAATGATCAAGAAATGGCCCAATTGATTGGGGCCAAGATCAAGGCCCGCCCAAAAGCGCACAAAGCCCCCTTCGGGTATAAGAAGAAGGCCCCAAGAGAGAATCGCTCTCTTGGACTTGGCTCTCACAGCGGAGAGACCCGTCCACCAGCTACACCAGAAGCAAGTAAGTCCAAGGTCAACGCTCGCTACCAGATGGACGACCTTAGCTGTTCCCCTCTACCACTTCGACCCCAGCAGCCTCAGAACCGAACAACGGCCATTGTTCCTCTGACGAGTGGGCGCCCGAAGCTACGTATAGGCTTTAGCAGTAGTGATAGTGCAGTCGGTAGTATTTTGTGCATGAGTAGATATTGCTGTGTGTGTAAATAAATAGTATTGACTTTGAACTAACTAACTGGTGTACCGACTCTTTGATCAGTATTCGGGTTTGAACCTTGTGGCGGTATCGAAAGATACCTGGCGACTCTAAAGCAAACGTAATTAGAATTAAGGAAGGCGACCATATTGACCGCCATATTTAGAACCAAATAAACAGAGCAACACCAGCAAGGATCCTCAGGAGATTAATTGAAAAGACAGCTCATCATGAAGACTGAGCTGAAAGGGAGTTTTATTTATAAGGCCTGTATGTGGGAATTTTTGATGTGTTAGATGGGCTGGATAAAGGTAAGCTCAGTCATTTAACATAATGATTTTTAGTGTTAAGCAACCACTTTCCCTGATTAATCCCGAGGGCTATGCGCAGACTTCCAAGTTTCAAATTATAACTATTTTCATGGCACTTTAATTATAAGAGTGCCTTTTGCATATCTATGAATGTTAATCATGGCAAACTCGTAAAGCTTGCATTTTTGTGAGCCACAGGGAACATTTAACAGTAAATCAACATCTTCGCAATCAAAGGTTTTCAAGGGGTATGTAGAACTGTCAGGTCATGTTACAAAATAAATCAAAACATTGAACTTTTCATGAGATGTACAAATTGATTAAATGTGTGTTTTGTTAGTAATGGTCTTCCCAATACAGTGAATTCTCCCCCATCACATTCCCATATTACACATATTTTTTGTGACTTCCACATCGAACCTGCATGAAAAAACTGCCTTGCAGCAAACTTTTTTGTATGATTCCCAAAAAGAAACAAATAAAGAAATAATTAAAACAAAGAATTTGTATTTACATGGCACTGTTCACGATGTGATTACATCCAAAATTCTTTACTGCTCCTTTTGAATAATGTTTGGACAGGTCCATGGACCTGAAACATTCAATCTGTTTCTCTCTCCACGGATGCTGCTTGACTTGCTGAGTATTAGCAACATTTTCTGTTTCTATTTCAGCTGAGTATACGTGTCGAAGACCAACAACCAATCCGGTTACAGTGGTTGGTGGCAGGGGTCTACAGAGTCCAGACGATTGTTAAAGTAACTGATTTTCCAATTCTTGACTCTGTCCTCACACAAGTTGCTCAATTAATCTGCTTAATACAGAATATATAAAATGAGGGTGGGTGCAAAATCAGGCCACACCTTTGGTTGCAGAACGTTCATTACATAGGGACCTATTTCCAAGGGCTATCTCCTGCACCCATATCCCCCCTCTCCAGTAGCACCAGGGTTAACTGCCTATAGCAGGCATTAGGCCTTTGAATATACCATCAAATGCCGAACAACTGTTTCAGGATCCCAGTGCCAGGTTTGGTAAAACTGAGATGAACAGAGTCTTTTTAGTTGTCCAGATACATGGGGCAGGATTCTCTGATCCTGAGGCCAAGTGTTGATGCCGTCGTAAATGCCATCGCGTTTTACGAAGGCGCCAACAGGCCCCCAGGATCAGCGATCCTGCGCCCGACAGGGGGCCAGCACAGCACTGGAGTGGCTCACGCTGCTCCAGCTGCCGATACCGGCATCAAACGGGCAGCGCGGGTCTGCGAATGCATGCAGCGGCTGGCGCAAATTTGCGCATGCGCGCTGTGACCAGAGCGAACTCGCGCATGCGTGCTAGTTTCCTTCTCTGCGCCGGCCCCGACGCAACATGGCGTAGAGCTACAGGGGCCTGGCGCGGAGTAAAAGAGGCCCCCACCAAGAGAAGACGGCCTGCCAATCGGAAGGCCCTGATCGCAGGCCAGGCCACGGTGGAGGCCCACCCCCCGCCTCCCTCCTACCAGGCCGCACCCCACAGGATGGACGCTGAGGTCCCGCTGGGTAGGACCACATGTGAACGGCGCCGGCGGGACTCGGCCTATCTCGGCGGCCACTCAGCTATCCCGCGCGGAGAATTGCCGGGGGGCCCCTGACCAGCGGCGCACCAACTGCGCCGGTGCCAATGGCGCCGATTCTCCGCTCACCGGAGAATCGGCGGACCGGTGTCGGGGCGTCGTTGCATGAATCGCGCCCGGCACAGCGATTCTCCGACCTGGCCCAGGGTCAGAGAGTCCCGCCCATGGGCTCTAACCAATGACCACTGGAGGCTGCCAATGAACAGTTTTTTAAGTTTTCATTCACCTTATTGTGGAGCAGGGTGGTGTCCAAGTTTAACCCACTTGGTTTCAATTGTGTATTTTATATTCCTTTTCACAAAGTGCCACTAAAGTGTCAAATTTTTGTGAATATTAATGAATGTAGTAAGGAAATACAATAATTGATTGAATTATGATGTGGAGATGCCAGCGTTGGACTGGGGTAGGCACAATCCAAGTTTTACAACACAAGGTTAAAGTCCAACAGGTTTGTTTCGAATCACAAGCTTTCGGAGCACTGCTCCTTCCTCGGGTGACGAAGGTGCTGCACTCCGAAAGCTCGTGATTCGAAACAAACCTGTTGGACTTTAATCTGGTGTTGAAGACTACTAATTGAATTATGGTAGTGTTTAGATAGAACGTGCACTGAACTTCAGTTCATGCCTTCCGACAGCAAGTCAAACCCAATTTAATTGTTTATGTGGTAGAGGATAAAAGCCTTGCTAACAAGGAAGAAATATTTTTAGCACCTTTCATGAGCACTGAACCTCTGAAAGCATTTCACTGCCAATGAAGTACTTCTGTAATGTAGTCACTGTTGTAGCATAGGAAACAACAGTAGCCAATTTGTGCACAGTGACTCTTACAAACAACAATGTGATAATGACCAGGTAATCTGGGTTTCTTCATGCAATGTTGATTGAGGGATAAATAGAGTCATATAGATGTTTACAGCATGGAACAGGCTCTTCGGCCCAGCTTTTCCATGCCGCCCAGTTTCTATCACTAAGCTAGTCCCACATTTGGCCCATATCCCTCTATACCCACCCTGCCCATGTAACTATCTAACTGTTTTTAAAGGAAAAAGATTGTACCCGCCTCTACCACTGCCTCAGGCAGCTCACTCCAGATGCTCACCACCCTCTGTGTGAAGAAATTTCTCCTCTGGTCTCTTTTGTATCTCTCCCCTCTCACCTTAAACCTATGCCTTCTAGTTCTAGACTCCTCTACCTTTGGGAAAAGATGTCGACTATCTACCTTATCAATGCTCCTCATTATTTTATAGACCTCTATAAAATCACCCCTAAGCCTCTTACTCTCCAGGAAACAGTGGGCGGGATTCTCTGATCCTGAGGCTAAGTGTTGACGCCGTTGTAAACGCTGTCGTGTTTCCCGATGGCGTCAACATGGCCTCAGGATCAGAAATTCTGGCGTCTACAGGGGGCCAGCACAGCACTGGAGCGACCCACACCGCTCCAGCTGCTGATCCCGGTGTCAACTGGGCACCGCGGGGTCCGCCCATGCGCAGTGGCTACCTTCTCCGCGCCAGTCCCGACACAACATGGCGTAGGGCTACAGGGGCCGGCGTGGAAGAAAGGAGGCCCCCAGCCCGAGAGGCCGGCCCGCTGATCGGTGGATCCCGATCGTGGACCAGGCCGCCCCCGGACCCTTCCACAACGCGATCCCACCGGCTAAGAGCAGGTTAGAACGGCACCAGCGGGACTCGGGTTTTGTGGTACAGCCGCGCAGCCCAACCCGGGTGGAGAATCGCCGGGGAGGGCCCCGTAGTGCGGCCCTTGCCCGGCGCCGCGCCAACCGCGCCGGCACCAATGGCGTCGATTCTCCGCTCTGCATCGGGGCGGCGTGGCGCAATTCGCGCCGGTCACGCCGATTCTCCGGCCCGACCTCGGGCTGAGAGAATCCCACCCAAAGTCCCAGCCTATCCAGCCTCTCCTTATAACTCACACCATCAAGTCCTGGTAGCATCCTCGTAAATCTCTTCTGCACTTTTTCTAGTTTAACAATATCCTTCCTATAATAGGGTGACCAGAACTGAAACAGTATTCCATGTGTGGTCTTACTAATTGTGGTGTTACCTGCATGGTCGATAACACGTGTTACTCAATCCTTGGTTGATGGTGAGGTCCTCTGAATCTTGTTGAAGAAGACTCAAACTCTCCAGTAACAACAAAGATTTATTGAGTAATCATAACAATAAGTGCATGAGTTCTTTACCTTAACTTGGAAACTAGGGATAAGGTTAACAAGATTAAGCAACAACTAAACGTAACTCCACTAACTATCTAAACTATTCTGATGTTACCCTGTTCACAGTATACCCACGAGAGAGAGAGACCCCGTGTGGCTGCTTTTTTAACCCCTGTTGGTCCGGCCCTCTAATGATCATGTGGTGCTGCTATTTACCCATTAACCCCTTATGTACATGCACCTACAAAGATCACTACATCCCCCCCTTTTACGTGTGTTACAGATTTGCTGTATGGTGTAAAGAAAATTGAACAAACATAATGAATTCAGTCAACTGGGAACAGATAATACAAGTAACGCTGTGTACAGTATGTGATGGTAATGATGACTGTACAAAGTCAATCAATGTTTAAAAAGTTCAATCTTAACGAAAAACTTTGAGTCCAGAGTGTATGAATTTGATCAAGTGAGTTGATTTCTTCTTCTGTCGTTGAGGTGACAGTGTTGATGTCGTCAATTCGTTGTGAACACCATCAGTGTTTATTGTGTATGTGAGCACATCACGAGATATCGGAATGGTCGAAGTAGTTTGTTGTCAGTACCGGACTTACTTTTGTGCTTGTAATATTGACTCCGTATGTCAACTTTTTTGCAAGCTGGGCTGGTTGATTGCCGCTCACGTGATCTGTTGTTGTTGTTGGTGTTTTGCTCACTGACTGTACCATGTTTATTATTCGAGACATACTCAAAGGTGTTCGTGTCAGTGTCCTTTTTTGTAGCCAATTTTCCGATGAACGTATCCGTACATGCAAGCCAAGCTCTGTCAGTCTTGCTGTGATCTTGCACACCTTGTCTGCCGAGTGTGATCACTTTGTCACTGTTTTTATCGGCAGTGGGTAGACATTTAATGTCTGCTGCTGGCTGCTCATATAAGGCAGATAGACCTTCATCGTCTTCCTCGTTCACGGCTGTCGCTCCGGAGTCTTTGAATGCGCCCATTCTGGAGCCTGTCAACAAGCTCGCAATGGAGGCTGGTATCAGTCCCTCAGTGGAGTCGATCTGTGTTCTCTGCGTGGCGTCGCCTTCTTCGAGGATATGTGACATGTGGCTGTCATCCATTGTGTCGACAAGCTGCCATGTCGTCATGGTACTGGATTCCCCCACCATGAGACTTGTATTGAACTTGGGCACCCATGTTGCTGCTGCAATGACCATGCAGAGAACTGATCCATGGCTGAGTGGCATTCGTCAGTGAGCAAATCATCGCTTCTTGTCGAGGATGTGTCATGGTGCTCTATTTGTCCAATGAGGAACTCATCTCCTGAGTAATCATCGTCAATGAACAAATCTTTTGCTATGGATTTGTCATTGTGCTCTCCTCTTTGGGTGTTGCAAACTGCATGTTCCAGGGTGCTGCAGCAGGGAAAATTAACTGTGATTGGAGGCGCGGGCTTCATTCTGTTGCTGGGGAAAATAATTTTGTGTTTTGAGACTTTAAAACCCTTGTTGTTTACTCTCGGGCATTTCGGATGAGGCGTGGTGATGTGAGGTTCCTCAGTTACTGTAACCATGTCATAGGCAAGGTCATCATCTTCTGACAGGTAATCACTGTATATTGGTTTGCGGTCCATAGATGCCACGTTCCTAACATCACAGAGCCTTCGTTTTTGTCCTGTGGAAGTCATATGTAGCACAGCTCGACATTTGAATGCATAGTGGTTGTATCTTCCACACCTCAGGCACTGTTTGCCAAAAGCTGGACATTGCCCTTTTAAGTGGGTGTTTCTGCAGTTATGACACGTCATGACATTGTCCCGCCACGCTCGCACATGCGCAGTAGCGTTGTCAGCCGGTTCCAGTCTCCGTGCAAACTGCGCATGTGTGTGGGCCACTGCCAGATTCACGTGCGCGGGATTGCCGGTGGAGGAGCGCCTTCGAGAAGCGTGGGCCACCATTTTGACAGATCCAACCTCGTAATGGAGGCCTTAGTCCCGGTGAGTAAATTGTTGATATTGTGCTTCAGTGATTTCGTGAGAAGAGCAAGAGTAAGGTTTTTGTGCTTCAGGAGAGATTTTCTGAGTTCCTCATCAGAGATGCCACTGACAATTTGGTCTCTGATGAGGGAGTCACGGAGGTTCTCATAATTACAGGATTGGGCCAGCAGCTTTAAGTCAGTGACAAAACTGCTGAACTATTCTCCTGGTCTTTGTATACGCCTGGTGAATTTAAAGCATTCAAATGTCTCATTAACCTCCAATTTGCAGTGGGTGTCGAATTGTTTTATAATTATGTCCCACTTATCCTTGTCCTCCCCTTCCGCGTAGGTAAATGAATTACATATCTCCATGGCCGGTTTCCCTGCCGCAGCTATTTCTTTGGAATCTGGCGCAGCGGTCATGTCCTTAATTTCCAAAAACAGATTAAATTGTTGTAGGAAAATTTTCCAATTATACTGGAGATTCCCAGAGGTTCTGAGGTGTTCTGGAGCTGGAAGTGACTCCATCTTACCAGTTTGTGCCCGAGAGATCCGAGTGTTGCGATGCCTTCCTCGGCCGAATATTTTATCTGAATTTGTTTTTTTCTTGTCTCTTCTTTTTTTATTGTCGAACCTAATCTAGCTAGTTTCTTTTTTTTTGTTGTTAATGCCAACACTCCTTGGTACCATGTGGTGTTACCTGCGTGTCGAAAACACGTGTTACTCAATCCTTGGTTGACGGCGAGGTCCTCTGAATCTTGTTGAAGAAGACTCGAACTCGTCCAGTAACAACAAACATTTATTGAGTAACTACAACAATAAGTGCATGAGTTCTTTACCTTAACTTGGAAACGAGGGATAAGGTTTACAAGATTTAACAACAATAACTAAACGTAGCTCCACTAACGATCTAAACTATTCTGATGTTACCCTGTTCACAGTACACCCACGAGAGAGAGAGCGAGAGACCCCGTGTGGCTGCTTTTTATACCCCTGTTGGTCTATTTACCCATTAACCCCTTGTGTACATGCACCTACAGAGATCACTACACTAATGTCCTGTACAACTTTAACAGGACATCCCAACGTTGACCAGGACACCAGAGATAACTCCCCGGCACTTCTTCGGAATACTGTCACACAATTTTTTTATATCCACCCAAGCAGAGAGGTGGAACCTCAGTTTAACATCACCTCTGAAAGACAGCACCTCTGGTAGCACACACTTAATATGGCGCTGAAGTATCAGAGTGTAAATATATGTGCTTAAACTTGGAGTGGGACTTGAACCCTGTTTGACTTGAGGTAAGAATACTACCAACTGGACCACAGCTGGCACTTAAAAAACAAATTTAATATTTAGCTTTGCCACCAAGTTGAATAGTCACGTTATTTAGATGGATGGGATAAATGTCGTTGATTTCAAGATTTTGTCGGAAAATGGATGGAAGGATAGAATACCATCTGTAAAACATTGGTGGAAATCCCATGTAGTAAAAATGAATTTGACTTATTCGGACATCACAAAGCAGTTAAATTGATTACAAACTTACAACATCATAAAAATGAAGCAACCAGGAAATCTTTCTGTCACCCATTGAAAGTGGAATTTGACTTATTAGGCGTATTTTTGGATCGATTCTGAGTTATGGACACAGCAAATCATTAAAATGGGTGGGGAATTTGACACCGGATTTCCATCCACTGAGCATACCATTTAATTTTCCAGTCAGGTCTTTTACTGGCACCAAATGTTTTGTTAGTTATGTTAAAAATAGGTCCAGTTGACATGATTAAAATGTTGGGCGCAATTTACCAGCCTTGTCATACCCAGCTTGGGTGATGCAACAAGAGGCTTTTCACAAGATTCGCGATGCTTGAGACGTCTCGCGAGATTCAACCAAACCTCGCAAGACAGCGCGATCCAGATCCGCATATTTAAATAATCTGTTAACCTCATTTAAATATGCATTCCCTGGATTCTCCAGGCGCCTGGGAACTAAAGCCTCTCTAGCAAGACCTCACTAGGGCATCGTTTAGTACTGGTCCACACAAAAGCTGACAGCACCGAGAATAACTTCGCTATTAAACGGGACTATGTTTCATTCCAGGGGCTCGGTGAGGAAGCCCCACTGAGGAAGTCCAAATTCCTGCACTAAAGAGCTCCGCTCACCAGTGCAGGAAGAGATCAGGGTGCCATTTTTATATGGTGCCCCGATCTCTCGATCCCCCAGCATGACTCCCCGGACACCCCCAACTTACCTGTTGGGGGCTCCTCAAGCCCTCTGCAACCCACCTCATAGGGGCAGGGCACCCTAGTCCGGTTCCCGGTGCGGGCAAAATGCTTCCGTGGCACCCTAGCAGTGCCAACCTGGCACCAGGGTGGCACTGCCAGGGTGCCCGTGTGGCACTGCCAAGCTGGTGGTGCCTGGGTGGCATCCACAGTACCAGGGTGCCACCCTGCCCAGCGGCTGACCACCCAGGCCCTCCGATTGCCTGGGAGACCCTCCCAAGTGACGTTCCTCCTGGTCCCCGTTTGTGGGGATCAGTGCTCAACGGTGCCCATGTGGGGGCTGGGGTCTCCTCAGCGAGGGGATTCAATCCCGGGCGTTGGTTGGATCTGCCGAGTGCATATTCAAGTGTGCCTAACACTTAAATATACATATTTAGGCCCCGTCCATTGTGAGTGGAATCCAGATCGCGACGTCTCGCGAGATACCTTTAGATCTCGCGAGGCGTGGTTAGCCAGGTAAATCTCGCGAGAGGCCTGTCGTGAGATTTACTGGCCGTGTCGCATCCCGAGTCGGCACAGCGCAGTCGTTAGATTTCACCCTAAGTTAGGGTGAATACCAGTGTGGATCTCACCTGAAAAGCCAGAGAGAAACACCCCGCCAAACCTGTCCAAAATGATATTTAGAAATGTGTTGGTTACAACTGGCCCATGCGTCTATGTGAGGCAGCTTGATTGCTTTGTAGGCCCCAATTTTCACTTGATTCGATTGTGCAGAGTTGGAAAGTTTCCTGACTCCGCAAACCCAACTCAGGTAACCTCCAGATTTTCATTCCCTTGGTTGGTGGGGGGCTGACTGGAGTTCGGGCTGCCACCCTCTGAAACAGTGCAGAGGCACCCACAGGGTGCAAACATTTGTATTCGCAGCCCCACATCAAAGATAGCTAATTCCTTTATTACCACTTGGAGTTGTGAATCAAGCTGCGAATTTACAGCACCCCCTACTCCCCACTGTGATAATTAATAATTAATAGCAACAACTATATACGGGTCTGCACATGACGTGATTAAACTGAGCCTAACAGTTTACACAGGCTGATTACCTGACTATGGGTGTGATTCTCCCAAAACGTAATGAATTGTCGCATTGGGTGGGTTTGGTGAGGTGTTTCCCACTGGCGTTTTGGGTGAAATCCAAACCTGAATTTACCCACACTTATTCATTTGTTTGGGCTTTGGGGAGTGTTTCACCAGTCTAACCGACACTTGGAAATATTTTAAGCAGTGGAGAGCTGAACCCGCTGGTGTGAATGGCTCGTCAGAGATCGAGGCATCAATTTGAAAGGGTGCTCTGATCTTTAAGTGAGATTGAGGGTTCCCCAGATCCTCTCACCCCATGGACAATGCCACCCCCTGCAGACATGGGCATTACCCCACCCACCCAAGTGAACACACCCCGCTATGGGATTGCTGAGGACCTCCCCCAATTTCAGAACCCCCCCCCATCTTTAGGACCGCCACAAATTTTATGATATCCCTTCATAGCCCCCTTCACCCATCCCACTCGTCTTAATGCCCCCTTTAAGAACATAAGAACTAGGAGCAGGAGTAGGCCATCTGGCGCCTTGAGTCTTCTCCGCCATTCAATGAGATCATGGCTGATCTTTAGTGGACTCAGCTCCACTTTCCGTCCGGAATAACATAACCCTTAATGCCTTTATTCTTCAAAAAACTATCTATCTTTATCTTAAAATCATTTAATGAAGGAGCCTCAACTGCTTCACTGGGCAAGGAATTCCATAGATTCACAACCCTTTGGGTGAAGAAGTCCCTCCTAAACTCAGTCCTAAATCTACTTCCCCTTATATTGAGGCTATGCCCCCTAGTTCTGCTTTCACCCGCCAGTGGAAACAATCTGCCTGCATCTATCCTATCTATTCCCTTCATAATTTTATATGTTTCTATAAGATACTCCCGCATCCTTCTAAATTCCAACGAGTACAGTCCCAGTCTACTCAACCTCTCCACGTAATCCAACCCCTTCAGATCTGGGATTAACCTAGTGAATCTCCTCTGCACACCCTCCAGCGCCAGTACATCCTTTCCCAGGTAAGGAGACCAAAACTGAACACAATACTCCAGGTGTGGCCTCACTAATACCTTATACAATTGCAGCATAACCTCCCTAGTCTTAAACTCCATCCCTCTAGCAATGAAGGACAAAACTCCATTTGCCTTCTTAATCACCTGTTGCACCTGTAAACCAACTTTTTGCGACTCATGCACTAGCACACCCAGGTCTCTCTGCACAGCAGCATGTTTTAATCTTTTATCATTTAAATAATAATCCCTTTTGCTGTTATTCCTACCAAAATGGATAACATCACATTTGTTAACATTGTATTCCATCTGCCAGACCCTAGCCCATTCACTTAACCTATCCAAATCCCTCTGCAGACTTCCGGTATCCTCTGCACTTTTTGTTTTACCATTCACCTTAGTGTCGTCTGCAAGCTTGGACACATTGCACTTGGTCCCCAACTCCAATCATCTATGTGAATTGTGAATAATTGTGGGCCCAACACTGATCCCTGAGGGACACCATTACCTACTAATTGCCAACCAGATAAACACCCATTAATCCCCACTCTTTGCTTTCTATTAATTAACCAATTATCTATCCATGCTACTACTTTATCCTTAATGCAGCAACCTTTTGTGTGGCACCTTGTCAAAAGCTTTCTGGAAATCCAGATATACCACATCCATTGGCTCCCCGTTATCTACCGCACTGGTAATGTCCTCAAACAATTCCACTAAATTAGTTAGGCAAGACCTGCTCTTTATGAACCCATGCTGCGTCTGCCCAATGGGACAATTTCCATCCAGGTGCCTCGCTATTTCTTCCTTGATGATAGATTCCAGCATCTTCCCTACTACCGAAGTTAAGCTTACCGGCCTATAAATACCCACTTTCTGCCTACCTCCTATTTAAACAGTGGTGTCACGTTTGCTAATTTCCAATCCGCCGGGACCACCCCAGAGTCTAGTGAATTTTGATAAATTATCACTAGTGCATTTGCAATTTCCCTAGCCATCTCTTTTAGCACTCTGGGATGCATTCCATCAGGGCCAGGAGACTTGTCTACCTTTAGCCCCATTAGCTTGCCCATCACTACCTCCTTAGTGATAACAATCATCTCAAGGTCCTCACCTGTCATAGCCTCATTTCCATCAGTCACTGGCATGTTATTTGTGTCTTCCACTGTGAAGACTGACCCAAAAAATCTGTTCAGTTCCTCAGCCATTTCCTCATCTCCCATTATTAAATCTCCCTTCTCATCCTCTAAAGGACCAATATTTACCTCAGCCACTCTTTTTTGTTTTTTATATTTGTAGATACTTTTACTATCTGTTTTTATATTCTGAGCAAGTTTGCTCTCATAATCTATCTTACTCTTCTTTATAGCTTTTTTAGTAGCTTTTTGTTGCCCCCTAAAAATGTCCCAATCCTCTCGTCTCCAATTAATCTTTGCCACTTTGTATGCTTTTTCCTTCAATTTGATACTCTCCCTTATTTCCTGAGATATCCACGGTCAATTTTCCCTCTTTCGACCGTCCTTCCTTTTTGTTGGTATAAACCTTTGCTGAGCACTGTGAACAATTGCTTGGAACGTTCTCCACTGTTCCTCAACTGGTTCACCATAAAGTCTTTGCTCCCAGTCTACCTTAGCTAGCTCTTCTCTCATCCCATTGTAATGGACATGGTCCCCCTCAGGCCCCGACCCTTGGCACTGCCAGCCTGGGACTTGAGCATTGCCCTGGCACCCTGGAACTGTCAACCTGGCACCCTGGCATGCAAGGGTACTGCCTGAATTGTGTCCCTCCCACGATGCTCCGGCGCAACAAAATCGGTGCTGGACACAATGTGGTGGGAAAATTGCGGCCTACATGTCTGACTGATCAGCTATACATGAAGCCTTACTGATACAGAGTCACAGAGTGTAGTGAACATCTGTAGTAGAGATCACAGGCAATAGTAAACATCTTACATTGAGGCTGTACCTTTTATCCTCCAGCCTTACACACAGTGATGTTACTATGCAGCGTTCAAGGTACATGTCAGTGTGTGCTTTTGCATGCAGACAATATCACAAAAACCATCACCTTCTTAAGGACAATTAAGGATAGACAATAAATCCTTGCAAGTGATGGCCACAGATTGTGAATAAAGAAACCTTCCATGGTGGCTTACAAAGGCAGACCCAATTTGGAGTAGGAATTGGGGCCCACATAATATAACTGAATGTAAGCCTGCAAAATCAGGTTCTAACAAAACATTACCCTATGAAATCATTAGAAAACCATCACCCTGACTATATCAGTATAAATTGCTGCATATTTTTAAAACCTCTTAATCTAAGTGCATATCAGTACACCACAAAGCATGGAAAAATATGATTAAATAACTTATTTAAACAAAATCGATTCTAACTTCCAATTATTCCCACTAATGTTATCAGAACCTTCTTCAGCTAGAAGATAGGAATAGTCTACTCCTGTCAAAGTCAATCTCTGATTATCTAACAGGAGTTAATCTTGTAGCAGATCCATTTCCCCCTCTCCAGTCCTGATTAAGACAAGAAGAAACAATTTTAACTCCCAAAGTAAGAAAGCTCGAGAAGCAGACAGTTTTGACAGGGGCCTGAAATGTGAGAAAGCAGAATGCTTTTCCAAATATATGCTTCCTCATAGTTTTTCCATCCCGGTTTTGGAAGTATCAGAAATACTTTAGTAAAATATCTCTTGGATTATTGGACGCATTTTGTGTATTTTCAGTCAATTATGTTAAGAGCACAGCACTACCATGTGGCAAACTTTGTCCAAACAATCTAATTCTGAAGGTGACAGAAAAGTTCTCGCTGTTGACAATGAGTTATGATGGTTTTTTCATCAGTGTGAAAGAGCCATAACTCATGAGTGCTTGTGGCATTTGAGTTATGACGAATGGAAAAGTATGAACAGTTCCCTGTCACTGGTGAGATATTCTGTTTCTCCTATGAATATTAGGCTCAGCTCACAGGAGAAGTCTGACGGTATACTTTTTAAATAAATCCTTCAACAACGAGGGCTCCTTTGACATGCGCTGACTCACCTTACGGGTACGGCAACCTAGATTAGTAAGAACCTTTCCTCATTATTATCTTTAAAGCATGACTAATTATTATTTATTTCTGGATCTTTACATGAATACAGCAGTGGAATTCTTGAATGCAACTGAACAAGATAGGTTCCAAAGTAAAATGGAATTTTAGGTTGATAACAACTCTCAAAAATGAATATTTAGCCCAATAATATCTACTCCTATCCCCGGACAAATGATAGCATGGTTAGGGGAACCTTGTGAAATAATCAAGGGGAATATTGTTATTCTGTAGCCTGCATTCCACCAGTTAGGCTAGTTCTAACTCTTCAAATCTTGTTACGTTAACTGTAAATACTTGGGACTGAGCAATTTTCATACCCAAATACATCCATCACCAAGGCAGGTGTAATTACACACCTATAAGATTGCCTATCTTTGCTCCATCTTAACACATCCATCAATGGAACCATTATACTTTCTAAAAGAAAATTCATCCTAAAGGTTCAACAATATGAACATCTTTTCTGTCCTCCATTTTGTTTCTCTGAAGTCCAACAGTGGGCGGAATTCTCCTCCTCGCGACACTGCAAATGCGAACCACGATTGGGCGGAGAATCGGGCGTCTGGCCAAAATCGAAATCCGCACACGCCGTTGAATCGGACGCCATGCTCCGGTCCCTCACTGGGTGACGATAACAAAGTTCACGGCCCGTGTAGACGGCAGCATGCAAAACTGGCATTTGCATTCATTTAAATGTAATTAGTGGGTTTGAATCACTGTGCACCGGGCCTCCACGATGCTCAGTCCCTCTCAGGCGGAAGTCACGCAGGCGCAGTTTACTGCAGGTGGGGACTGGGAGCCATTGTGCGACGGGGAGAGAGAGTTGGAACAGTGGTTAGCAATCCTGTCTCGCAGCGCGAGGGACCCGGGTTCAATTCCGGCCTCGGGTGACTGCCTGTGTGGAGTTTGCATTTTCTCCCCGTGTCTGCGCGAGTTTTCTCCGGTTTCCTCCCAAAATCCAAAAATGTGCAGATTAGGTGGATTAGCCATGCTAAATTGTCCAAAGGTTAGGTTAGGAGGTGGGGTTACAGTGTTACGGGGATCGGGCGGGGATTGAGCCTAGGTGGGGTGCTCTTTCGGAGATTCTGGGTGCAGACGTGATGGGTTGAATGGCCTTCTTCTGCACTGTAAGGATTCTATGAAAGTTTGAAAAAAGATTAAAAGTTGTATCACTTGCTGGGGAGTGACTGCCAGGGCTGGGTGTTGTAGCGGGGAATGACTTGCTCACAGCTCGGTGGATTCGGGGTGTCCCCTCGGGATAGGGGTGGCCTGGCTCAGACCATCATTGCTGCTGTATTTGTTTTAAATGCATCCATTTGGTACAAGTTACAGGCCCCAGTCTGCTGACTCTGCTGACTGCCCGCTGTATTGTGTAAATTTTCACAGAGCCTCTGGTCATTTGGGAGCCAACACAGGCCGCCGCTTTAAAAACCCTCAGACGCCAGCTGACACATCAATGCGGTGGGCGTGGCCAAGCTCAATCAGTGGCCCAGCAGGTGCTACTCCTCAGTGCACTCATCAGAAGGAGGAGTAGGGGAATAGCAGAGCTCACACCGAACAAAGGGCACATGCACCATGGCCTTTGGCAACCTCCATTGCATACTGCCCCTCTCAGGGCAGTGGCCTCACCAGTGACACTATTAGCTAGCCCACTCCACAGAACCACCAGCTGTCTCCAAGCCCTGCCTGTCCATCACTCTCCTGGTCCCACACATCCTGCCCTGGACAGGTTGTCACAACTTGTGTGTCACATCCAGGACCCACATCACATTGCAGCGATGCTCCCAGCAGATGCCCACTTCTCTCGCTCACTCCAATCTGTAATACCTGCCAACAAACAAGCTTCTAAGCATGGAGGCAATTGGTGACCCTCTGCACCGCATGAGCAGCTAGCGGGATAACACGTAGTCCACCCAATGAGGACATCCACAGTAGACCCCAGTACAGGTGCATTGAGCCTAACATCCTCACGTATTGTGGCAGCCACTGGTACCCCTGTTGACAAGGAAGGGTGGTAAGATAGAGGCTCCCCACATCACAGGCCAGTGCCACTCACTGATGGGGACAGGCGTGCAGTGTGAAAGGCCACATTTCAGGGGGAATGGCTGAGGGGTGGGAGATGGATTTGGGGTGAGGTTATGTGGAGGGTGGAGCTGAAGTGTAACTCAAAGTCACCATGTAGCCTGTTAGATCTGCATTGGCAAGGGAACACTCATCTTGCTAACATGTCTTCTCTTCCTCCCCCTCCTCCGGCAGAGAATGATTTTGGAGTAGACAGGAATGCCTGCTATCTTATTGGCTGTAGCTGCCATTACAGATGTATGTACGCTGGAGGGACAGGGCCTGGGGATGATTCTACACAAGAGGAACCTACCCCAGAAGACCAGGCACCAGCCGGTGAGGCTCCAGTGCTGGCCGTCCAACAGGCCGAGGTGGAGGTGCGAAGGAAGCGCCGCATCAGGCCACAGGTATACTGTTACCGCCTGTCCTTCGAGGAGATGCCGGACTGCTTGTGCCGCCAAAGACGTCAGCTAACCAGGGACACAGTGTGCCGCCTACGCCAGATGATGCCGCACTTGGCACCGCGGGTTATGGAGGCAGATACCCGATCCCGGTGGCCATCAGGGTGACAGTCGCCCTGAACCTTTATGCCTCTGGGTTTTTCCAGGCGCCGACTGGGATCTTGCAGACATCTGCACGCAGGTGCACCCGCTGTGATGGCTTCCCTATGTGCCCGGGCAGCAGACTATATAAACTTCAATCTGGACCACGCACACCAGGATGCCGGGCAGCAGGATTTGCCGCCATCGCTGGCATGCCCCAGGTCCAGGGGATAATCAATGACCAAAGGTCCCCCTATGAGTACCGGCTTGTCAAGGGGTGCGCTTCATCAATCGGACGGGCATTCACTCACTGTGCAGTTGGTTTGCGACCACTAGCTGTGCATCGTGCACATCCGCACCCAATATCTAGGCAGTGGCAGGACGCATACGTCCTGGCGCACTCGGAGGTTCCCGGCACCTTTGAGGCATTCCTTCAGGTGAGGGGTTGGCTCTTGGACAACAAGGATTATCCACTAAGATCTTGGCTAATGTTGCCTGTCCGGAGGCCAGAGACTGACAAGGAGAACGGCTATAACGACGCCCATGCAGCAACGAGGAACGTCATTGAACGGTGCATCAGAGTCGTAAAGATGCGCTTCTGATGACTGGACCGCAGCGGTGGGGCACTTCAAAATATCCCCAGGAGGGTTTTGAGGATCGTGCTAGCCTGCTGCATCCTGCACAAAATCGCGCACCAGAGGGGGATATGCTGGAGGTGGAGGAAGAATGCCAGGCCTCATCTGATGAGGAGGATGAGATGGATGACCAGGAAGAACCGGGCAAGGAGCCTGGGCGGCATGGCAGGCCACCCGTGTGCTCCCGGGCCGCCGCACAAGGGACAACCTCATCACCTCCAGATTTGCCAACTGAGTGGTCTGGCCACCGGCAGCTCCGCCACCTTGTCCGTCCACTCCACCCCCCCCTACCCTCTTCCAAGTGGTTCCCCCTTTCCCCTTCCTCTCACATCCTCCCCTGTCCCTCCTCCCTCACTCCGTTCCACCACTCCAGCTCCCCCGACCCCTCCGAGGGTCCACCAGCACCACCATTGGGGTTGGCCCTGGGCAGGCAGTATCAGCGAGTCTTGTGCACAGAACGGAGGCTGATGAACACTCGCTGTGAGATGAGTTCTTGCGCTCCTTATCGTTTGACAAAGTCTGACTCCTGCCTTCAGGAGCACATTCCACTCTCCACCTGGGTGATCCCTCCATGTGTGCTGGCCATTCCATAGATTGTTTGGAGTGGTGCTGGGAGATGGCAGTTATGGAGATGGTGAACAGTGATATGATTCTGGGTATGCTGTCCTACACGGCGGCCTTACACTTCTGGCCCCGTTCCTTGCCGCCTCTGAGGATAACCCCAGAATGTTCAATTGTCCTGGGGATCCTGTCCCGTACCATCCTCCAACACCCACACCATCAACCTCCCCCACCTGGCACACCCTCTACACCCAGCTCAGCCCATCTCTCGCACCCTTTGCACAGAGAATTGAGGCAGGTTGTAATATTGGTGAAAAAGTGTTTAATTGTGATGATATACATTTATTATGCCCTGCCCCCCACCTCTAACCCATGTTCTGCACCCGTGCCAACTTAACTGGTGTCTCACTTTGTTATTTTATGTGGCCCACCGTTCCTTCTGGGTGTGACCCCAGACTGCACATCAGACATGGAGGCGGCCTGCTGCCCTCTGACTTGAGATGCCTTTGACGGCCTCTGGAGGGTCTGGACCTTGATGGGCCCGGCCGACTTTGGTGTCAGAGGTGACGATGTGCCACCCTGTTCTGCCTGCTGCCCATCAGATATGCCAGTTTCAGGTGGGGGGGGGGGGGGATTTAGAAGCGCTGAGGTGTTCCAGAACCTCCCCTGCGGGAGTCACCGGTATGGGCCCCATCACTTGCTCCTCACTCAGGGTGCTTGATGGCCCCCGGGCTACTCCATGGGATGGAGTTGAGGCTCCACTGTGTCCTGGCGTTGCCAGTCCTAGAGGCATGCCCTTGTTTCAACGAGGGTCTAGATGCCCACAACCATGGAGCACAGAGACTGTGCCATGTTCCTCAGCGTGTGAGTCATGTCCGTCTGTGCCTCGGTCATGTCCCTCTGTGACTGGCCCAGATCAGTCAGCATCTGGCCAATGCTCTTGTTGCCCTCAGCTGTGACCGTTTGTGACCGGACCAAGTTCTGGAGCGCCACAGCAATGGCAATGTGGGCCTACATGGCTGCCTGTGATTGACTCCCCTGCCCTGAGCCTCAGCCACCACCCACACACTGTGCCCCAAGCATTGGACATCTTGACCCATGGCAGTGCCTTTTTCACCCAAGACTTCCACCGCTGACACAGCTTGTTCAGTGTTGACCTGGGTATCATACGTTGTTGGCACGATCTCCTGCACCTGAAGGCAGTTGGGCTCCTCCAACTGCACCTGCAGGTGCTGGGAATTTGCTGACAAGCCTCCTGTAGATCCTGGCTCTGCACCTGCATCTCCATCAGTGATGGGATCATACTTTACAGAAGCGCGGGCGACAGTTGATTCTTGGGATCGGGCAGCTCTCTGACTGTCCACTCCCTCAGGAGTCCGTACCTCCACTGATGTGCTGCAGCATGTGTGATGTGCGCACCAGAAGGTGACCCAGGAGCCTCTTCACTAATATATCCCACTGACGTGGTGGAGCGTGCAGGTGAATGCAGTGCCGAGAAGTCAGTCTCAGCCCCGCATTGGTCACCCGGGGTTGCTGGGGATGTGGTTGGGACCGAGGTACCCCAGACGGGCTGCCTGGTCTGTTGGGGATCCTGCAAGTCAAAAGACAAGGGGCGCGATTCACTGGCCTCCTTGCACTCTTGCTCAAGTGAAATGAGGCCAATGAATAGCGGGAGAGGCTGAAAATGAGAACCCCACCAGGCACCAAACAGTTTGATTTTGATTTGATTTGATTTATTGTCACATGTACCGAAGTACAGTGAAAAGTATTTTTCTGCGGCCGAGGGAACGGACACAGTACGTACATAGTAGACAAAAGAATAATCAACATAGAACATTGAGAAATGGTACATCGACAAACAGTGATTGGTTACAGTGCGGAACAAGGGGCCAAACAAAGCAAACACATGAGCAAGAGCAGCATAGGGCGTCGTGAATAGTGTTCTTACAGGGAACAGATCAGTCCGAGGGGGAGTTGTTGAGGAGTCTTGTAGCTGTGGGGAAGAAGCTGGTCCTATGTCTGGATGTGTGGGTCTTCAGACTTCTCTACCATCTGCCTGATGGAAGGGTCTGGAAGAAGGCAATGCCTGGGTGGGAGGGGTCTCTGATAATGCTGTCAGTAAACCGGTCCGCTCCTGTAGGCGAAATCGGGAGCCTGCTGCAGCGTGGCGAGAAACAAACTATTACCATTTAAGCCCCATTTCCAAACAATTAACAGGAGTGACCTTATCTCCAATGGCCTCCTGTCTTTCAGCGGCCTCCCCAGCAAGTGGACACGCTGGCGCCGATTTGTATTCCCTTTTAAAAACATGAACCTAGCAGAAGGGCTCCTGCGGGGAGCCGAGGAGGTGAGTAGCCATCTTTGCTCACAGACGGGGACGCTGGGTTTGCCGCTCCAGTGCTCAGCGGGGGGTGGGGGACCCTTGGCTGTGGAGGGGGGCACCCTCCATGGGAAGGGGGGAGGGGGAGGCACTGAGGGGGTGGGGGTAACCGCATGTGGCACCACCACAACAATTATCCTTGTCCATCTGGCCCACTGACCACCCACAACCCCCACCGAGTGACGAGGCCTCTGGCCGTGCGGCCAAAGGCTATTGATAATAAGGGAATTGGTGATCGTGGTTAAGTGAGCACACCACACAACCCAAGTGGATTCCCGTTGGTGGGCGGTGTTGTGTTCTGTGTTATAACTGTTGTAATGATGTACACAGAACATCCAGTTGTTTAACTAAAAAGGTGATTTATGAACAAACATATGGAAAGATAACTAGCAAACAATAATAGACGTTGGTTATTAAATTAATTCAGTGAATTCACCTGGAGCTACTCTAAGTGCGACAGTCTATTTGTGCATCCTACAACCAACTGGCGGGTGTCTTAAGTCATGTGGTAGATCTCTATCGCCACCAGCTGGTTGAAGGTCACATTGCTAACTATATACAGAACTGTGTACAGGCATATCACCACAGGCAGGCCATGTAGCATGTAGGAATCGTTGCCTAGCATCCCAATCAGACCACGATGCCTGGACACCGTGGGTGGGCAACATCACACATGCAGCAGCCAACATCAGAACACGCAGATGATGGGACACAGCTCCGGGGAAATGTCCACGGCCGGAGGGTGTGTGTGTGCAACGGGGAGGGGACCAGCGCCCTGTCCAAGTGACATTATGAGCGGGTGTCCAGTATGCAGGGTCTGGAGTCCTGTGAGGGGAGCCTGCTGCGGCCGGGTGTGAGTGAGCAGGACTTTCTGGGTGGGGGATGGGGGGGATCAATGGGAGAATGGAGGGTCCTGGGGTGGGAGCCACCACTGTTGTCAGTCTAACACCCTCTCCTAATTCCTTACAGATATTGAAGGGTATGGATGGTATTTTGGACCCCGCAGAACAGGATGCCCGGGCAACAGGATTCTCCGGAATACCCCAGGTCCGGGGCTGATAGACTGCACGTATATCGCCCTGCGCTATCCGGTCCATCTAGGAATGTCCTACATTAACAGGAAGGAACTCCCTGAAAATACAGCTTGTGCGAGCCACACATGAAGATAATGCATGTGTGTCCACACTTCCCAGTAAGTATGCACGACATCTACATCCTGGGGCAGTCGGTCATCCCCGGCCTCTTCAAGGAGTACCCCAGCATGGACAGCCGGTTCTTGGGGGATAAGGGGTACTCGTTGAGAACCTGGCTAATGAATCCAGTATGGAGGCCGGAGACCGACACAGAGATCTGACACAATTACGCCCATGTGGCCACTCGAGCTGTCATTGAGTGGTGTATCGGACTGCTCAAAATGTGGTTCCAATGCCTCAGCCGCTCTGGTGGAGTACTGCAGTACACCGCCCGTAGGGTTGCCCACTTTCTGGTGGTTTGGGATGTTCTCCACAACCTGGCACAGCAGCTGGAGACCGGAGATGAGGAACATGTGCCCAACTCAGAGGTGGGAACGATGAGGAGGTGCCAATCAGCAGGGGCTGGAAGACAAGCCTGAGAAGGAACCGGAGGACCAGCTAGAGGCTGCAGGACAGGCAGCAGCGACGAGGGTGCGGCAAGCCCAGAGGGCCAGGGAGATCTTCATACTTCACAAAGGACATGGCCTGGTACATCATCTCTACCTTACCCAACACCCACCCCCATTTCCCACCCTCCCAGGGTCGGTGTCACATCACTCCAGGTGCTGGGACGATATCGGCACCGTCAGAGCAGTGGGGTGATGATAACCCACAGAGAGCTGAGCGCCAGTGCTCCTCAATCTATGCCAGTCTGACCCCTGCCTGTCTGCTGACTGCTCTCTCACACCCATCACCTGCACATGGTGTGAGGGGAGGGCATCCTTGGAGAGATGGGCCAAGGGTTAGGAGGTGGGGCAGCATTGCAGAAGTTACAGATGCGTCATACTGGTTGTGGTCAAGAGTTTTAATGTGTCACAGGTGTCGTACAATTCCCCACTCTCCCAATGGTGCGCCTCCACCCCCCCCTCCACCAGTGCCCTCAGTGATCCTCAAAGTGCTTAACCTTCCTAGCTCTACCGCTACGTCTATGTGTGTCTCTGGATGCACATCTGAGGTGGAGGCAGCCAGCTGTTTATCACATCCCATGGCCTTCGATTCCCCTGGCGGGTGCCATCTGGGGGCTCTGGGGCCAGAGGACCCCGGCGCACTTGTTGGCAGCACATGCACAGCCACGCCCCCCCCCCCCCCGTCCCATGTGCTGACTGCGAGACGCGGCCTCTTCAGAGGGGTGGAACTCGGGGGAGTTGGTGGCCTCCATCCACACTCCGTGGGATGGGTCCGACTTGGCACCTAGAGCCCTCTCATCCCACACGGTGCCCATAGGACCCTGGGGTTCACCGCAGCTGGTTTGAGTCACGGCTGCCTCTGCATCTGCCAGCCTGGTGGCTCCCCGATGTCTGCACCGCTGTGCCGACGCCCTCGGCGATGCTCCTCAGTCACTGGGACATGCTCTGCAGTGTCTTGGCAATGCCTACCTGTGACTGCAACAAGCTCCGAAGCACCTCAGCCATGCCCACAGAACATCATCAGGGTCAGCTTGGTACTGGGTAACATCCACCAGCGAGTCGGACATTCGGCCGAGACCTTCAGCCATGGCCGTCATCAACTGTGCAGTGGTGATGTGCATCACTGTGGGTACACGGGGGGTTAATGTAAATACATGTAGGCTAGCTAGACACTAGTGGGAGCACCAGAGACATCACACACACACACTCAACCAATAGATCAATTAGATAGGACACGACCAATGGACATTCACGATACACACAGAGGTGACACGACCATAGGAGGGCATTACACCAGCCCATATATAAAGGACACCACACACATGATCTGCCTCTTTCCAGTGGAGACAGTCAGTAAGGACAGACACAGGGTTGATTCAATATCACTCCCACCACATGGATTGCAGCAACTGGTTAGTCAGTCTGGGTAGCTATAGTAGGATTCGCAGTAGTGTCGAACCTGAGTAATAGAAGTGTAAATAGTTTAATAAACGTGTTGAAGTTATCTCCACGTCTGAACCTTCCTTTGTCAAGTGCACCACAAGGAAGCTGCTTATGCTACACATAGAGCATAACAAATCATGCGCGATGCCTTTGACATCTTCACTCATGGCGCTGACGTTGTGCACCAGGCTCTCCATTGCGGTCGCCACCTTAGCAGTGTTGGCCTCAGTACCACGCATTGCCAGCAACATCTCCTGCGCCCGTAGCCTCTGGGTCTCCTCCAATCGGTATGCACCTGCTGGAGTGTCGCTGACATCTCCCTCTGAATGTCCCGGCCGCTCCCCAACGTCTCCATCATCCCCGGGATAGCCTGCTCCATAGGCTCAGCATCTGGCCAGGACCCAGCTGGGTATGGGGTCCAGCAGACCTCCGACTGCTGTCTCGCCTGGAGGTTCCTGCCTCCACCTGATGTACATCAGCAACTGTGTGATGCTCACCAGATTGTGCCCCGAATGCCTTTCCACTAAGATTTCCCACCGGGGTGTGCGTATCTGCACTGGGGGAGGGTGGTGATGACAGCTGTAGCGTGTCGGTCATTGCATCCTTGGTGCTCTCCTCCGAGGTGGGGAGGCAGGGGAGGAGGCCAGCCCAGAAGGGTGGGCTCCGTTGGGTGGAGGACCTGTGGCAGAATGGCGTGTGGTCAGTTGGAGGGATGGGTCAGTCTGTATGGCAACAACAACTCACATGTGACAGGTCCTCCAGGTGGGACCCGGTGGATCTTCACCTCGGTGGCCTGCGCCAACCCCCACATTGGTGACCACTCTGTCCGTGACCACCCCAGTCACCTCCAGGGTCAGTTCCTAGAAGGTGGTGAGGATTCATATGTCCGGCACTCCTCCGACAGTATGGGCCCTCTCCCGGCGAATGTGGGAGAGTTTTTCCTGCGGACATTAAGAGAGGGCATCATTAGCCACACGCATGGTTCACAGTGGTGGGAGGAGGGTGTGATGGAAGGGTTGGGGGTGTTGAAGGGAGAGGGGGGTGAAGGGATGGTTGGGGGCCATATGGAGAGTTGGGGCAGGTGGATGCTCGCATGGGGGTGGACATCTCTGCGGGGGGGGGGGCATGGGGGTAGTTGGTGTCAACTCACCCCATGCTGCCCGTTGTAGGATGTTAACCTTCTTGCAACACTGGTTGCCAGTCCTCCTGGTCACACGTCACACGTCCCAAGCTCACAGCCACCGCCACTTCGTCCCAGGTGGTACTGGCTGCCCCATGGTTCATCCTTGGGGAACAGGACATCCCTCCTGGCCTCCACTGCATTGAGGGGTGACTCACTTGCTGTTGTGACAGAATTAGGCATTAGGGGCTCACTTACGCATTAGCCCTCTCCTGCACTTCCCCGGATAATGTGATCACTCTCTGCTCGGTGGGGGTGAGAGCCCTGAGGTCTGGGACACCCCCTCCAGTTTTCTCTTGCTCACTTCTGTTATGGGCCATATTTTCCTAGGGGACACAAAAGGACATGGTGAGCTGCATGGAGGCAAGTTTCTTGGGGAGTCTGTAGCTGGTTCTATATGTGCGCAAGGCACTTGGCCAAAGAGGACAATACAGGGTTTGATGAAGGGTGGGATGTGAGGGAGGTGCAGGCAGGTGACTTTTGTTTGGCCTCTATGGGAGTGAGGGACAGGAGTGATGCCAGGGGAACTGAGGCGTTGAATCACCCGAGCTGGCCTAAAGCGGTTGTTTATCTTCTTGTGGCACCGCATGCCAGTCCACCAAGTGAGGCTCACTTCGGTGAGTGCCTTGGCCACCTCCACCCAGGCCCAGTTAATGTCTGTAGGTGATAGCCTCCTGCCCACCCTGGGAAAGAGCATTTCACCTCCATCACATTCAACGCTCTCTCTCGCTCTTCGCCCATGAAGCTGCTCTTCGTGGAGCCATCATCTTGCCTGGAATGATGTCAGACCCTGCTCTCCAGACTATAGAGCAATGGTCACAGGCCACCTGGATACTCATATAACAACAGCTACCTCTGGCTAGACAAAAAGGTAATACCCCAGATCAGTTCCCCTCCCCAGAGGGTGGTAATCATGGGAGACTAAGGCCGGGATTCTCCGACCCCCCGCCGGGTCGGAGAATCCCCGGGAGGCGGCGTGAATTCCACCCCGCCGCTCCGACACAGGCTGCCGTATTCTCCGCCGCTGGTTTTCGGTAGGGGGACGTTGGCAGCGGCCCCCCGGCAATTCTCCGGGCCCCGATGGGCCAAGCGGCCATTGTTTCCTGGCCAGTCCCACCGGCGTGAAATGGACGTGGTCCATCATGGCGGGACCTGGCTTGTAGGGAGGCTAGCAGGGTCCTCGGGGGAGGCGTGGGGGGATCTGGCCCCGGGGGGGGGGGGGGGGGGGGGGAGGGGGCGCCACGGTGCCCTGGCCCGCGATCGGACCCCACCGATCTGCGGGCTGGCCTGTGCCGTGGGGGCACTATTTCGTTCCGCACCGGCCTCTATAGGGCTCCGCCATGGCCGGCACGGAGAAAAAAAACCAGCGCCTGCGCAGGAACACTTTGGCCGGTCGCAGACCCACGCCGGCGGTTCTGCGCATGCGGCAACTTGCGCCGGCCCTTCAGCGCCGGTTGGCGCGGCACCAACCCCTCCAACGCCGGCCTAGAGGTGCGGAGGATTCCGCACCTTCCGGTCGGCCCGACGCCAGAGTGGTTTGCGCCGCTCTTGGTGTTGCGGGAGAATCCCGCCCTAAGTGTTGACCCCAGGACTTAATTGCTTGTGGTTCGCATTCCCGTTGGAGGTGCGATTTCCGAACAATTCAGGACATGCTAATGGGCCAGCTCTCTGCCCACGTGAACCTAGACCAATTCTCACACCCACTGGCGTCAGATTTGCTGGGGCGGTTGGGGCCAGAGGATACCTGGGGGGGCGTGGCCTGCAGAGACACCCATATGACCCGTGGTACTAAACTCGCAGTGGGCAGTCAGCGACATGCTCAGTCATATGGTTGCCTTGCAGGCTGCAGCAATGGTGTCCACCCCAGCCCCATGGACCACCTCCTGACCACCCCGGCCCTGGCAGATGCCCCCCGGCCAACGGCACAACTGTCAGCCCACACTATAGCGACATTGGTCACTTTCCGTATTCCCTCTCTCTTCCTCTGTTTCCCAATTTTTGAAAGCACAAGTGAAACTCACCATCGGTAATTCCTCCCGGCGGAGACCCCGGGTCAGGCCCACTAATCATACGTGTAGCCAGCTGGGTTGGCCACTTCCCAACTTAAAATGGAGATCTGCAAAGAATGCAGGGAAATTCAGTCAAGCCAGGAAAAACTAGCAGGTGCAAAGTTCCTGTGTATTAGAACTTGCAGAAACCCAGACAGCACTGAAACCAAAAGCCATCTGCATATTAATGAGCGATCCCCAGGAACAATTGAAACATTTAAGGTGAATAAGGCCAAGCCAGACTTCTCAGCGCCAGCAGGAGCCAAGACAAAGGAAGGCCAACGGACACTCAGGAACCGCCCAGCGATCAGGGAACGGCTCCAGTATTGAAGAAATCGGTCCAAGTGATCGGAATGTAGTCCAATCACTTGGAACCAGATACAGGGTCCGCCCCGAATGGCGCGAAGCCCCTGGGGACTATAAAGTAGAGTCCCCAAGTCCAATTCGTCCTTCTTGGCAGTGTCACTCAGCAGCTCGAAACAACCCTTGACAGTGACCTGCCCAAGCTGCCGCATCAACCAAGTAAGTCTCCAGTCAACGTACGCTACGAGATGGGCGCTACTAGCTATCAGTCCATACCAGCTTTTGAATCCTGCAGACTCAGAATCGAACGAAAGGCCATTTGTTCCCCTGACCTGGTGGGCCAGTTCCGAAGCTAAGTATAGGCCTTTTAGTATTAGAGATAGTCTAGTAAGTAGAGTTTTATGCATGAGTAGTGATTGACTGTGTATAATAAATGTGTTTTGATTTGAAACTTACTAACTGGTGTATTGAGTTGTTGATCAGCACTTGAACTTGAACCTCGTGGCGGTATCATAAAGATAACTGGCAACTCTAGAGCAAAAGTTATAGAAACAGAGCAAATTAAGTAAAGACACAACGAGCAACAAATTAAGAGCTAACCAAAGTTAGTAACATTTACTGGCGACATTCTGAAGGGACCCGACTGAGAAGTGGCCTAACCATTCCGGGAGAACCCAAAATTTGAATTGAGAATCCAATTGGAAACTGAAAAACCACAAGTGTTCAAGCAGTTCTGATCAATCCTCATAATTCGGAAGCGTGTTAATGCATGCGTAACTAACAGGGCTATAAGGTAAAACTGATAGATTTTTTGTTGCGAAAAACTGTCGAGAGTTTGTATTCCGGAAAGTAGCGAACGCCGTACCCGTGTTTACAGCACCGCCTTAGTCCCCCTCGTTCCAAATTTTAAAAGAGAGCATTCGGATAGGAAAAATGGCAATGAAGGCAATGGAACGCCTTATGAACCCTCAGGAATTCGAGGTTGCAGCGACCAGCAATAGAGTAGGACAGTGTCCCGTTTTGGATGAAGAGATCAGAAAATATCTCAAAGGGAAAGGATGGCCCCTTTGAAGTGAATTCTGTGATAATGAGGAAAAAGGACCCGGGAGTATAGGACATACTTGGTGGGAGAACCTGTCAGAGATCCATAAGAAAAGCTTAGGGGAAGCTCGCAAGCCGATGGCAATCCTGTCTGGCACAATTGCGAGGCACAGAGGAGGTCGTCCGGACGCTCCGCAAAGAGATAGAAGAGAGACATCGAATGAGCAAGGTCGATATTAGTGAGATCGAGAGAGAGCATAGAATTCAGAAGGAAGTTGCAGCAAAGAACGGAGAGGTGAATGATGCCAAGTGGGCACACCAGTCTTGTCTAGCGCATCTGAGCAGCTTCCAAACCCAATACAATAAGGCCTATCAGGACACGCAACGTGCAGTCCTGGTAAGGGAAGAGACAGAGAAACAAGTAGAGGCATTGCAAAGGCAGTGCAGCGATCTAAAAGCAGCGTTAAGAGCACTCCATGCTGCCACCACGGAGCACAGACAAAGCTCAGTGGATCATGCGAAATGCAGGAAGCAGATTGCGGACCTGCAGTCTTTGCTTTCAGTGCAAAATGGGTTTCAGAGCACCTTTGGGTCCCAATTAGATGAAGAAGATGGCCCTGATTGGCAAGAACTAGATGAAACCGTGCAGAGATATGTCCAGGGAACATGTGCGCAAGGAAAGCCCCAAAGGAGAAAAGCACCCCAACCCCCCACAGAGCAGATAGATCAGGCACCCATGAATCCAGTAACTACCCACCGCACAGTCACATCGGAAGGAGACGTGGAATTCCTTTACAACTCCCCCTTAACCGTAACCCAATTACGGGACGTATGCGAAAAGATCACACCATTCCTCCCCACCTCAGACCCCCACCACTTCTTTGCTCGAGTTCTTTACCGGAGGAGGTGGTGGAAGCAGGGACGATAGTGACATTTAAGGGGCATCTTGAAAAATACATGAAAAGGATGAGAATAGAGGGATACGGACCCAGGAAGTGTAGAAGATTGTAGTTTAGTCGGGCAGCATGGCCGACCCGGGTTGGAGGGCCGAAGGGCCTGTTCCTGTGCTGTACTTTTCTTTGTTCTTTGTTCTTTGAAGCAGCAGGCGACCATGTACGGCCTGGATGAGCGTGAGCAAGTGAAGATCACAGTTTTAAGCTTAGACCCTTCCGTTGTAGCAACCCTTCCCGACCCACAGAATGTAGGAGGAGGCACCCTTGCAGAGATGCACACGGCGATCCTAGATGCGATCGGCTATAACAAAGGTGACCCAGTGGAAGGCCTGAATAAATGCAGGCAGAAGAAAACAGAACACCCCACAGCGTTTGCTGGTCGCCTGTGGATTCATTTCACAGCAGTTTTTGGAGAGTTAGCCCGCACCCATTTGTCCCCAGACAACATGGCCAAATGGACCCGCACCCTTATCTCCCATGCCACAGAGGCAGGACAAAAAGCTTGTACCAATTATGACCCCTCAGAAGAAGCGCACAACGAAAAGTGGGTCTTAAAAAGGTTGTCCCGACCTGGGAGCAATCTGTCCACAACAAACCCGCGATTAGAAAACCCGAAGAACAGCAGGCAGAGGCAGATATCCAAGCAGTTAAAATGCACCAGAACCCCGCATGGGGGAATGAAGGCATGAACAGCCCCCCACAGAAACCACAGGAGTGTTACAACTGTGGACAATTAGGTCACTTTGCACGAGAGTGCAATGCCCCACGAAAGCCACAGAGAGCCCAGTGGGCAGGCACGCTGAATAATAACAGGACAAAGCCCATACACAGTGTGAGCACCTGTTCAGAGCAGATAGACATGAACGGAACTGACTGACGGTGTTCGGGCTTCCCCACCTGGCTCTGCGACACCCTTTGGGATAGGTCCGGCCGACCAGTCATTGCAGCGAAAATACGGGCCCATCAAATTTCTCTGGGACACAGGAGGGTCCTGCACCACAATCAATTCCTCCACCATGTTCCAAAAAGACACGTGGCCCACTACAGCCACAATCACCCTCAGCGGCTTCACAGGCCACTCACAACAGGGACACATCACAGCCACTGTACCCATTCAAATTGGCAATATTACGACAAAACACCCCATAGATTTGGTCGATCTGGACCAAACAGCAGAACACATTTTGGGCATTGATTTCATGAACTCCCACAACCTTTCATTTGACCCAGTAAATCAATGTGTCTGGAAAATGACAAAGTCAGCAAGAGCCCCCGCAACGCTCACGGTAGGTGAGTATGCTAATAAGATTAGTGCAGTCGCCGATTTTTGCTTTGACCCGACCACGATTAGTGCAGACAAACAGGTTAGGCAGTTCTACAGAAGAACAGGGCCGCATTTGCAAGTCATTAACATGACTGCGGCAGGATGGTTGGTCCGGTTCAAATAACAGGACCTGACCCTAGACCCCAGAAGCAATATGGTTTTCCCCAAGAGGCAGAGGGAGAAATCGCAACAGTTATTGATAACTTATTGGAACAAGGCATACTTCGATCAGTAGCCTCTACTAATAATGCCCCGATTTGGCCAGTGAGAAAGCCCGATGGATCATGGCGACTGACCATCGATTACCGGGAGCTCAACAAAATCACCCCGCAGCAGCCCCCACGGTAGTCACAAGTCCCGAGACCATGCTCAAACAGGGACTCAACTCACGATATTTTACAGTTTTGGACATCAGTAACGGATTCTGGTCCATTCCATTGGCAAAAGCGTGCCAGTATAAATCTGCCTTCACTTTTAAAGGTCAGCAGTACACGTGGACATGCCTTCCACAAGGAGTCCACAACTCCCCCTCCATTTTCCACCGACAGCTTCCAAATGGTTTATCAAAATGTTCTCGCCCCGAATGTCTGGTCCAGTATGTGGACGGCCTATTACTGCAGACAGACACCAAGGCAGAGCACATTACGCATCTGTCCGAACTCCTGGAACTCCTACAGCAAATTGGATGCAAAGTAAACCCCAAGAAAGCCCAAATTTTGGAAAACAAAGTGGTATATTTGGGAACGATTATCACGCATGGTAAACGCGAGATCGAGCATAAAAGAATTGACTCTTATGTTCTTATGTTCTTATGACTCGATTGTCAAATTGCCCCTTCCTCAGAATGTTTCAGCCCTCTGGTCGTTTTTAGGACTGGTTGGCTACTGCCGAAACCATATTGACGGTTTTGCCACCGAAGCAGCACCCCTCTCGGAACTCGTAAAGAAAGGAGCCCCTTGGGAATGGCTTCCGCAGCACACAGATGCTGTAGATGTTTTAAAGCGCGCACTCATTGCAGCCCCCGCATTACAGGTTCCAGACCCACTTTCCCCCTATGCTATAGAGATAGCTAGCACAGAGCGTACCCTTTCGGCCGTGCTCCTCCAGGAACGGCACGAACAGTTAAGAACGGTGGATTACGCCTCCAGAGTTTTAGATTCTGTGGAGCAGGGATTTTCGGCCTGTGTAAGGTACCTGCTCACAGTTTTCTGGGCAGTTCAATACTTCTCCTATATCACCGGACTAAACCCCATCACAATCGTCAAGTAACACACCCCCACCCAACTTTTACTAGGCGGACGACTTAAGGACGGTACAGTAAGCCAGATCAGAGCAGCCAGATAGACACTTCTTTTGCCGGGACGGGACATCACTGTTAAAAGGACCAAGACCCACACTTTCCTAGCCGACAACCTTCAGTACCCAGGCACCCCCCACGAATGTGAAATAATCTCACCGCACCACAATACAGGCTCCTTTATCGTGAAGACACCCCCCCAAAAAGATAGGTAGTTCACCCTAGAGCCCCCACACACAGACACGTGCGCACCCTTGAGAATATATGTGGATGGTTCTTCCACTGTATTAAATGAAGAAATCATCTTAAAACTGCCAGGACACTTAGGCGCGCAGGCGTCAGAACTAGCAGCCATTGCGTACATTATAGATCACCCAGATTCCTTCCCCAGCCCAGCAGTCATATACTCGGACAGTCTCTATGTCTGTAACAGCCTCACAGATTTCCTACCCCCGTGGAAAACAAGAGGATATGTTTCCACGGACGGAAAACCCCTCCCTTCAGCCCTATTGCTCCGGCACATTTTGGACAAAACACAGGACAGGATTTTTGGCATTATTAAAGTCCGAAGTCACCACCGTTCTTCCCCACCTTGAAATGTAAAAGCCGACGCACTGGCTAAAGTAGGTTCCAGACATGGACATTTTTGGAACCCCCCCCCGAAAGCGCCCCAGTGAATGCAGTTCAGGTCTCACAGACTAATATCGAGGATTTTGTGCAAGCCCAGAAGCAAGATAGTAATCTTTGGAAGATTTTAAAAGGAAGCTTTCCAGGCCCATACGATACGTTTAAAAGTGCACTGACCACACATGACGGTGTGATCCTAAAATATACCCTTTATGTGGTTCCTGAACAAGACAGGAATCAGCTCATTTGTTTTTTCCATGAAAGTCATGGGCATCAGGGAATTGACCCCACTACAGCCCACCTCAGGCAGCTCTGTTGGTGGCCGACTTTAAAGGAAGACGTCAGGCACTATGTGGAAAATTGCCTTATCTGTGCCCAAAACAATCCAGACAGATATACACCCCACACACTCTCATGACCGGACGCCCCATGAAAGGCACAGAATTTTTATTAGGACTTGACATGACCAGCCCCGAAGTGACGGCCCTCACACACGAGAACACAGTGAAACAACTAGTTGAGAATGTAAAAACGGAACAGCTAGCAGCCGCAGTAAAATTAGGCACCAGGAAGAAACAGAGCAAGACCTGTTTCGACAAGACAGTACATGTGACTGAGTTTGATGTAGGACAGCAGGTCATGCTCTCCATCTACAACCCTAGCACGTTCCTGTCACCTAAGTATTCGGGCCCGTACTCCGTTGCGGACAAAGTAAGCCCCTCCGTTTATAAGATTAGGTACCCCAACGGGAAGACCGCGTGGTTTCATATTAACCAGCTCAAGGCATATGACTCGCAGTCTAACCACACACACCACGTCATGCTCGACGCAGCAGACCACACCCCGCCCACAGCCAACGTATCCCTACCCTCCCCCAAAACGTCCACCCCACCCACGGACTCACCCTCGACTCCACCCCCGAACTCTAGACTCCGCCCCGGAACATCCACAGACAGCAGCAGCAGCGACAGTGACTGTGACACAGGCAATAGCCACAGCACGCCTCCCTACTATCCCCATGCAACAGGACCCACACCCAGCGAATCTGAACACGATTCGAGTGATCCCTTCCTGATCACATTCCTCAACAAACCTCACCAAAGACTATCGCCCTACGATGACGACTCCGACTCCATCCCCACAGAATTAGACACCACTATTTGACACCGTGACAATTCACACAGGCTCGTCCGAAACGACGAGATGGACCCTAAGTCACACCATGCAGCTTTAGCAACCCTCATTCACTCAAGAGTATGGCATCCGGGAGAAGATGATGACATTGAGTCTGACTCCCAAAACGAGAACCCCTTTGCGACCCTGTTCGCAACTGATAACTGAGGTGTCCAGATGATGTTTTAAAAAGGAACCGCTTGGGAGAAACGGTGTCCTTTCTGATGGAACCTGCAGCATGTTCATTCAATGTTTGTTCGTTAATGATATTGTTACGTGTAGTTTGTCCCAGACAACAGTTCAGAGGAACTAGTCTGTCGGCAGACAACAAGCATAACTACTCTCCTGATTCGAAGGTAATCATGAGAGGCAGCCCCCACGATGACTACATTTTTACCCGTCCTTACCAGTTGCTCAGGCAGTGGAGAAACGGCATTGGTCTCCGCCCTGCCTCAGGACCCCCCTCTGGTCAGCTACGTCGGGTAGAGCACATACGGCATTGATTACCGTCCTACCCGGGGATTCCATCCAAATCTTACCCGCCGCGGCCCATACGCACCCCATTTTGGCTCGATTACGTTCAAAATTCTTTTGTTTGGTTTAGCAACCCTTAGGATTGCTTCCCTATGCTATTTACATCCTCAAACACTAGGATGGTAAATCACACAGGCTGCGAGACGGCTCGCAGCACGGCAATATTTTCTTAGATGTCTTGTCCGAATATTCGGTTTTAAAAAAAATGAGGGAGTCACTCATGGTGACCAATTATAAAGGGAAATTGGCACTAAAAGAGAGACATGCTAACGTACAAAGATATTAACAAGACAGTAACAGAAACTATGCTTGATTTACAGAATTCCAGAAGCTTCAGGAAGAGAGAAGAGACGAAAAGGAAGAGAAGAGAAGAAAGAAGAGAACAATGAAGATGTTAAACGTGTTTTTCGTTATTGTAATTTGTATTCGGTTACACGCGAATGCGAACCCCCTGACCCCAAACCCCCCGGCCGTCAATGATTCACTTCCCCATAGCACCCAGAGCCCAGTGACAAGTAACAATGCACCATCATGGTGTGATACGTTTATAACATGGTACTCCCTTTCATACGTAATTGAGTCCCTTTTAGTATTGGCGATATTCTGCATCATTGTACATTAACATTAGAAAATGGCGAAGGAGAGCCTACCGCTCCCGCACCCCGGTATACAGGATGAGATCCCCTATTTTCGGTTTTCACCAAGCCCCCAAACCCCTTGATCTAAAATAAAGGACATTCGTTTGCGTCATTTTGTGAATAAAGACAACTGAGAGATTGTACAACTCTGAGCTTGAACACCAAGCAAGAGGGAAATGTGAATGCTGCTATTACTTTTTGTATTGTTAGGAAGTTGGTATGATTGGATGTTTAAGTGAGTGTAATTTATCGAAGATAACTAGAGGTACCGTTTTTTCTTATCATATGTTATACTGCATGTCCCTGTTGTGACATAGCGCCACTTAGAATCGTCAGTTAAAAAAAAAAATTATTGCATCGTTATGGTCAGTGTAGAGGCCATGGAAGAGTGCTCGCTTGGTCAGGAAGTGAAGACGACGCAGTTATGTGATCCGTCACGCTTCGCGTTGGGGATCACAAGGAGGGTGTGTAGCCACCTGGGTTGGCCACTTCCCGACTTAAAATGGAGATCCGCAAAGAATGCAGGGAAATTCAGTCAAGCCAGGAAAAACTAGCAGGTGCAAAGTTCCTGTGTATTAGCACTTACAGAAACCCAGACAGCACTGAAACCAACAACCATCTGCATATTAATGAGCGATCCCCGGGAACAATTGAAACATTTAAGGTGAATAAGGCCAAGACAGACTCCTCGGCGCCAGCAGGAGCCAAGACAAAGGACGGCCAATGGACACTCAGGGACCGCCCAGCGATCAGGGAACGGCTCCAGTATTGGAGAAATCGATCCAAGTGATTGGAATGTAGTCCAATCACTTGGAACCAGATACGGGGTCCGCCCCAAACGGCGCGAAGCCCCTGGGGTCTATAAAGTAGAGTCCCCAAGTCCAATTAGTCCTTCTTGGCAGTGTCACTCAGCAGCTCGAAACAACCCTTGACAGTGACCTGCCTAGCTGCCGCATCAAGCAAGTAAGTCTCCAGTCAACGCACGTTACGAGAAAGGCGCTCCTAGCTACCAGTCCATACCAGCTTTTGAATCCTGCAGACTCAGAATCGAATGAAAGGCCATTTGTTCCCCTGACCTGGTGGGCCAGTTCCGAAGCTAAGTTTAGGCCTTTTAGTATTAGAGATAGTCTAGTAAGTAGAGTTTTATGCATGAGTAGTGATTGACTGTGTATAATAAATGTGTTTTGATTTGAAACTTACTAATTGGTGTATTGAGTTATTGATCAGCACTTGAACTTGAACCTTGTGGTGGTATCATAAAGATAACTGGCAACTCTAGAGCAAAAGTTATAGAAACAGAGCAAATTAAGTAAAGACACAACGAGCAACAAATTAAGAGCCAACCAAAGTTAGCAACTACATGAACAGCATTTATCTTACACACAGAATAGAACGTATTGACGCCGCCGCTGAGGCACCAAAGAATGACATTTTGACGGCCGCCCAGCGCCAGCCATGATTTTGGCCTCGTGGCCGATTCTCCATCCAATCGTCTTTCCCGATTTCAGCATCAGACGTCAGAGAATCCTGCCCCGGTATTTGGTGGAGCAAATAAGGAGAAACCATCTTCACTGATAGAAGGGTCAGTAACAATGGGCATAGCTTTAAACTAAATCACAAAATAATTAGAGGGAATGGCGGGAACATGTTACAACAAAGATAACAATCATGTTAGGATGCAACAGGTTGTTATGATCTGGAATGCACTTGCTGAAAGACTGTGGAAGCTGGTGGAATAACAAAGGTCAAAAGAGAATTGGTTACATACTAGAAAAAAAAATCAGGGGGCAGAATTCGCCGTTGCCCGACGCTGATATCATAATCGGCGATCGGGCAGAGAATCCCTGTTTACGGCCAAATCGGGGGCGCCGCCTGTTTTCAAATGCTCCCACCCCTCAAAAACAACATCATCGAGGAGTACGCCGCACTCCTTTGGGACGGCCTCAGGACGTTACCTGAACGCCCTCCCCCGATGGGCCGAGTTCCCGACGGTGCGGGACATGTGTGCCCTCGGTTTTCAGTGCCACCACAGACGGGGGGAGTCGTGCTGCTGGCCGGGGATCTTTGGTGAGGGTTGGGGGGGGACTGGCGAGGGGGTGGCGAGGGGATGTCCAGGTGGCACTATCTGGCAGATTGGGTTCATATGCGGCCATGTTGTACGGCGCAGCTGCTGCCGGTCGTCGCGCACACATGCTCAGCCACGGACCTTAAAATTCCCCAGCCGTTTATATCGGGAAGGCAGTGCGTTTTACATGGCGCGGCTGCTAGCCCCTTACCGGTCGGAGGATCGGTGCTGGGGCCTCGCCAATTTCTTTGTCATAAAACTGGACACTTCCTCCGGACATAGCCTCAAAATCGGAGATTCCAGCCCCAGGAATGTGGTACTGATTTTGTCCAGAATGCTCACTCAGGAATGCAGGAAGTTATTATCGAGGCCAGCAACAGCCCCTGGAGAGCCCAAGTGGTAGTGGTGAAAACTCGGGAGGAAAACAGGATGGTCATTGACTCCAGTCAGACCATCAATCGGTACACGCAGCTCGACGCGTACCCCCTCCCACGCATCTCTGATATGGTCAATCATATTGCACAGTACCGGGTCTTCTCGACAATGGACCTTAAATCTGCCTACCATCAGCTCCCCATTCGCAAGGCGGACCATCAGTACACCGTGTTTGAAGCGGACGGTCACCTTTACCATTTCCTTAGAGTTCCCTTCGGCATCACTAATTGGGTCTCAGTCTTCCAACGGGAGATGGACCGAATGGTTGACCGGTACGGACTGCAGGCCACTTTCCCGTACCTATATAACGTCACCATCTGCGGCTACGACCAGCAGGACCACGACGCTAACCTTTCCAAATTCCTCCACACCGCCAAACTCCTTAACGTAACCTACAACAAGGAGAAGTGTGTGTTCAGCACGAACCGATTAGCCATCCTCGGCTATGTGGTTCAGAACGGAGTTCTAGGGCCCGACCCTGATCGCAACCACCCCCTCATGGAACTCCCCCTTCCCCACTGCCCCAAGGCCCTCAAACGATGCCTGTGGTTCTTCTCGTACTACGCCCAGTGGGTCCCTAACTATGCGGACAAGGCCCGCCCACTCATCCACTCCACAGTTTTTCCCCTGACGGCCAAGGCTCACCAGGCCTTCAACCGTATCAAGGCCGACATCGCCAAGGCCTCGATGCAAGTCAAGTCAAGAGCGATGCATCAGACGTCGCTCTGGCCGCCAGCCTCAACCAGGCAGGCAGGCCCGTGGCATTCTTTTCCCGCACCCTCCATGCCTCCAAAATTCGGCACTCTTCTGTCGAAAAGGAGGCCCAAGCTATCGTTGAAGCTGTGCGGCATTGGAGGCATTACCTGGTCGGCAGGAGATTCACTCTCCACACTGACCAATGGTCGGTTGCCTTCATGTTTAACAACACACAGCGGGGTAAAATCAAAAATGATAAGATCTTGAGGTGGAGGATCGAGCTCCCCACCTACAATTACGATATTTTGTACCGCCCAGGTAAGCTCAACGAGCCCCCCGATGCCCTATCCAGAGGTACATGTGCCAGCGCACAAGTGGACCGACTCCGGACCCTGCACGACGATCTCTGTCACCCAGGGGTCACCCACTTTTATCACTTCATAAAGGCCCGCAATCTGCCCTACTCCATCGAGGAAGTCAAGGCTATCACCAGAGACTGCCAGGTCTGCGCAGAGTGCAAGCCGCACTTCTACCGGCCAGACCGTGCGCGCCTGGTGAAGGCCACCCGCCCCTTTGAACGCCTCAGTGTGGACTTCAAAGGGCTCCTCTTTTCACCGACCGCAACACGTACTTTCTTAATGTGGTTGACGAATATTCAAGATTCCCCTTCGCCATCCTATGCTATATGACGTCTGCCACCATCATCAAAGCCCTCAACACCATCTTCGCTCTGTTCGGTTTCCCCGCCTATGTCCACAGCGACCGAGGATCCACATTTATGAGCGATGAGCTGCGCCACTACCTGCTCAACAGGGGCATTGCCTTGAGCAGGACGACCAACTACAACCCCCGGGGAAACGGGCAGGTGAAGCGGGAGAATGGGACGGTCTGGAAGGCTGTCCAGCTGGCCCTACGGTCCAGAAATCTCCCGGCCTCCCGCTGACAGGAGGTTCTCCCTGATGCCCTTCACTCCATTTGGTCGCTCCTGTGCACTGCGACTAACAAAACTCCCCATGAACGTCTCTTTGCCTTCCCCAGGAAGTCCACCTCCGGGGTTTCGCTCAAAACATGGCTGGCAGCTCCAGGACCCGTTCTCCGCAAGCACGTGCGGCTCCACAAGGTGGACCCGTTGGTTGAGAGGGTACAGCTACTCCATGCAAACCTGCAGTACGCCTACGTAGCGTATCCTGACGGCCGCCAAGACATAGTCTCCCTCAGGGACCTGGCGCTAGCTGGGTCCCCACACCCCCCCCCCCTGTCCCGGAGCGACCCTCCCTCCTCCCGGCACACGCCACCACAGCCCCTGCTCCAGGAGGGTCCGTCCTCCCCTTGGTCCCACCCGGGGATAAAGATGAGGTCGACACGCTCCCGGAGTCACCGACGACCGAACCGACGCCTGAATCGCCACCAGAACTGCGGCACTCGCAACGACAGATCAAGGCGCCCGATCGTCTAAATTTGTAACCTCTTTCTTAAATTTTAAACAACCTGAATGTAAATAGTTTTCCACCAACCCCGCTGGACTCTTTTTTAGCAGGGGGTGAATGTGGTAGTCACCACGGTTGTATTGTATATACCGCATACAAGGGTATTACAATAAGACCCCTGTACTACAGGTACGGGGGTAGATCCCTGCCTGCTGGCTCCGCCCAGGAGGTGGAGTATAAATGTGCGTGCTCACCAAGCTGCAGCCATTTCGGCAGCAGCTGCAGGAGGCTCCACATGTCTGCGTAATAAAGCCTCGATTACTCTCTACTCTCGTCTCATCGTAATTGATAGTACATCAAGAATATTCCACAGGAAACCCATCCGGCCCTGCCACTTTCCCCGATTGCATCCTCCCAATTGCATTCTTTATCTCCTGCTCCACTATCGCTCCTTATAATCTAGCCCTGTCCCCCTCCCCTAACCTCGGGTACTCAAACCCATCTAGAAATTCCCGCATCTCATGATCTCCCCCGGGTGGCTCTGACCTGTACAACCTTTCATAAAATTCCTCAAAAACCTTGCGAATCAGATCCGGCACCACCACCAACCTCCCCGCCCTATCCCTCACCTGCACAATTTCCATTGCCGCTGCTTCCCTCCGGAGCTGACCTGCTAACAGATGCCATGCCTTATCTCCATGTTCGTAAACTGCACCTCTTGCTCGTCTCAGTTGGCACACTTGTTTGGCCCCTTGTTCAGCACTGTAACCAATCACTGTTTGTCGATGTACCATTTGTCAATGTTCTCTGTTGATTATTCTTTTGGTCTACTATGTACATACTGTGTCCCTTCCCTCGGCCGCATAAAAATATTTTTCACTGTACTTCGGTACATGTGACAATAAATCAAATCAAATCAAATTTGAGCCACCACAGCAAACCGATGGATATTAGGTAATAAGGGCAATTCTTTGACAACATGACTTATAACTTGTGTTGTTGATGGTATATAGGTATGTGTGAAATCATTGAACCTCTCATGGTGCATACAGGGACTCATGGCTAGCCTCCTGACATTGACTGCCACAGAAATATGCTCTTATTTCCCTTACACAGATTGAATGGAAGGCCTTCTGACACCCTTATTATTGAGCTCTCTCCTCCTTCATCATCTCCTCCATCAAGGTGACAGTTGGCGTCAGAGAAATTGAGAACTTGGGGCGAGATTCTCCGACCCCCCGCCGGGTCGGAGAATCGCCGGGGGCTGGCATGAATCCCGCCCCCGCCGGTTGCCGAATTCTCCGGCACCGGAGATTCGGCGGGGGCAGGAATCACGCCGCGCCGGTTGGCGGGCCCCCCCCCCCCGCGATTCTCCAGCCTGGATGGGCCAAAGTCCCGCTGCTACAATGCCTGTCCCGCCGGCGTGGATTAAACCACCTCTCTTACTGGCGGGACAAGGCGGCGCGGGTGGGCTCCGGGGTCCTGGCCCGCGATCGGGGCCCACCGATCCGCTGGCGGGCCTGTGCCGTGGGTGCACCATGGCAGAGGCGGAGGCGGAAGAGACTCCCTCCACGGCGCAAGGGCGGGGATGCCGTGGTGAGCAGCCGCTAACCCTCCCACGCATGCGCCGCCCGGCAATGTCATTTCCGCGCCAGCTGGCGGGGCACTTCCGCCAGCTGGCGGGGCGAAATCAGTCCGGCGCCGGCCTAGCCTCTCAAGGTTAGGGCTGGGCCCCCCAAGATGCGAAGGATGCCGCACCTTTGGTGCGGCGCGATGCCCGACTGATTTGCGCCGTTTTTGGCGCTGGTCGGCGGACATCGCGCCGATACCGGAGAATTTCGCCCATGCTGTCTGACCTGTTTGACCATTGTGCAGCGTCCTTGCTCACACTTCTGCTGCAACCAGTTCCAGCACCTGTTCCAGCCAAAATGCAACTCTTCTTTAAGAGGTGCAGACCACCTCCAAGTATTGCATTTTACATGGCGCTAGCGTTGCTCTAACTCTGGCCCTTGCAGAAACATGCAGTCCCTCAACAGTGTGTTTAACGCCAGCTTCATGCAGCTATCATACAAATCAGCAGGCAGCAGGAAGTTTGCATCAGAAACAATGGGCATTGTTCAATTTGACGTTGCAATTTTTGGGTCCTGCCCATTTTGTGGCCAGTCTGTTAGGCTAGGCGACTGTTTGGTTATATGCTGTGCTAGTCTACTTGATTTCCACAGAATCTCCTAATCGGTACATATTTACCATGAATTAATTATTGCAGGAAAGTTCTAAATTGTTGGACATGATTGACTCCAGTTATCAGCGCAAAAGAATCCCACAGTAATGCATTACATGGTGAATATTTCTTCTATTAATACTTTTTCATATCAGCATCAGGCATTTCCTGTTCAGGCTTGGCATACAACATGCTGTAAAACTCCCATGGCTTTGCCCTCTTAAGCCGCCATTTCTTTTGGCCTCATTTCCAGTATGAGCTATCCTTCAGCCGTTTTAACTGAGGTTGCCAACTGGCGTTAAATTCTGAACAGTTTTATGCTACTGTTTTGCATTCACCCAGGTGCTTGATTCAAACTGAAAAATTTCACCTCACTTCGGACCTTTAGTCAGCAGGATATCTTCATCCCAGCACTCTGATGTGGATGCAGATCCTTACGAGAGTACTAAGATGTAAGTGAAAAGACTATATGCATTAATTCTACTGCGACCATTTACAGATCTCCTTTGAGTGTTTTGTGACATATGTTTGAGGACTGTATAACGCAAAAGGAAAAACAGACATTGGGTTTATCGCCTTGAGACATTTTATTTGATAAATATATCAAATTTTAAAAGCAAAACCTACAATTTAATACAATCACATTTTCCTGATTGCTTTCAGACAGTCTGTTTGTAAGTCTTTACAATTACCATTTATTACAGATCTGCAATTACGGTGGTATTTTATGTAATTTCATTTATCTGATTAAAGAATGTGTGTCACATGCTAACTGATTTGTATATTAAAGACTTGTGGCTTTATTACTAAAGAAGTCAGAAGCAGGAATCTGTCCTGAATATAAATCAGCATATTATATCATTTAATAAACAGAGAGAAAGATCAGGCAGATTGTAAATCAAACACAGCTTCACAGTATAAGCAATAAAGCGGGATGCCTCAAGACAGTGCACCACAAAATAACTGAAAAAAGCCAGATAAACACTGGAGCAAATTAACTTAGCCTTAACAGACTTGGTTGTCATTGTGTGATGGATAGAATTACAGTATATATTTATATTGTTAAAAGACTTATCTTTACACCACTATAATATAAATCATAAATCTTTTTAAAGTGTGCGATAAATGTGTGCGAAAGGGTGTGGTGGTGCAGAATCTTTTTGCCAAGCAGATTACAAAGCAGAGATCACGGTACCTTCAACCACTTATCAGATCAGGATGCACCAAGTACCTACCACCAGTTATTTCTGTTTTTCAAAGATGTTTCACACCAGCATTTTCACCAATCCACCTTAAGCAATACCATTATGATGATTAAAGCTTTCTCCTGACAATTTTTACTTACACCCAATCCAAAAAGTCAACCCCCATCATCAAACACATGCTTACTACGGACCAAATCTTCATTTGTGTGTAAAATGTTTATGATTACTGAATTCAACTTAAATAACGGGCTGGATTCTCTATTTTGGGAAACTGGGGGCTGGGTTCTCCGGTCGCTGCCGACGAAATCGCGTTCGGCGAACGGCCGGAGAATCCGAGTAGCCGACCAAATCGAGGGCGTCGCCGCTTTCACGATGCTCCGCCCCCTCCAAAACACCGTACTCTCCGAGTACGCTACATCACATATCGACGGCCTCAGGACATTACCTGAGCCCTGCACCCCGGATGCTCTGCTTCCGACCGGCCAAGTTCCCGACAGCGTGGGGCACGTGTGGTCTCACCCGTCGGGAACTCGGAGTGGCGGCTGCGGACTCAGTCCAGTGGCACCACAGTCGGGGGAGGGCCAATCCGCGGGCAGGGGGGGCATTATTCGGGGCAGTGGGCACTGTGGGGGGGGGTGGTCCGGGGCACACAAGCTGTCAGAAGGGGGGGACTATTTCACGGACCGGGCCCGCGAGCGGCCGCCGCCATGTAGCACGGCCCGGCCGCAGCAGGCTGTCGTGCGCATGCGCTGCCACAGAACCGACAATTCTCCAGGTCGTATCGGCAGCTAGATCCGGGTGCTCTACGTTGCCGTCCTGCTAGCCCCCAGAAGAAAGTGGAATCGGTGGCCAGTTTGCACCATTTTTCCTGGCGCAAAGCGCTGCCATACCGGCGTGGGGGCATAGCCCCAGAATTGGAGAATCCAGCCCTATGTTCTCCCGCTGAAACTGAATCATTCTGGTTTGCCTTGGTGCTTGTAGTGCCCAGAAGCAATTAGATTGCCCTTACCATACAAATTTATGCATGATGGGGAGCACAAGGGATTCCATTCCTAGTCCTGCTGTTGGGTCACCATTTTGAGCTGGCTGCTCGATAGCAAGGTCCAGCAGCTGGCCCCCTCCGCCCCCGCCTACAATGCAAATTCTGCCCAGCCCCCACTGACAAGTAGGGACATTATCTCCCCCTCACCAAATCAATATTTATAAACATCTAGCTATGATTGACAGCTCCTGACCCTATCAAATGCAGATAAGTGCTTCCTGCTGAGAAAAAGAGGAAGCATATTCATTTATGGATGGGAGTGTTGTAATGATACGCATAAGCAATTCTGTATATTAATATATTAGACCTCCAACCAGCAGGTGGCAGTAGAACTACACTATGTAACACTGCAACCTCTGGGAGTCTGGGTGAGGAGTCGTTGTGGATAGTCGTGTTTAGTATTAGCTCCCACATTCTAGTTGTTAACAATTTACAGTTCGTAATTAGTATTAGTATTATTTTCTACCCATGTTATTGTAATTCAATAAATCTTAACTAGTCACAAACGAGACATTCTTTGGTGCACTGACTTGATCATTGCAATGCACTAGAACATAACAAGCTTCGCTGGCTGGACCAGCATTAATTGCCCATCCATAAATGACCTCCAATTATAATAATAATAATCTTTATTGTTACAAGTAGGCTTGCATTGCAATGAAGTTACTGTGAAAAGCCCCTAATTGCCACATTCCGGCACCTGTTCGGGTACACAGAGGGAGAATTCAGAATGTCCAAATTACCTAACAGCACGTCGTTCAGGACTTGTGGGAGGAAACCGGAGCACCCGGAGGAAACCCACGCAGACACGAGAAGAACGTGCAGGCTACGCACAGACAGTGACCCAGCCAGGAATTGAACCTGGGACCCTGGTGCTGTGAAGCCACAGTGCTAACCACTGTACTACTGTGCTGCCTCTAATTAAGTGAAAACGTTTAACTCTGAGATGTTTATAAACATTGTGGTTAGGTTCAAAGCAGGGTACTTGAAATGCATTCAAGCGTGCAGGGAAATGAAAATAAACAATCTGGCCACCTGGTTTTCTGGAAGCTTTACCCTGTAAATTGCAGCCTGCTAAAAGCTTTTCTTCTTTGAAAAATGAATAGAAGCCTTGCAGGTCAAAGAATCTGAGGGGGGGATAAATATGTGGTTTTAGCTTTCAATTAAGTAACAGCTGCTGCTTTGCATACCTCTGTCTGTGGCAGCAGGTGTAAGGGTCAGGTGAGCGATAAAGCAGTTATCTTTCTGGCTGGACTGCTCTTTAGCTTCCAGGCAGGGTTGACTGATGGGAGGATCTCTAATATGGGGGGTCTCTAATATGGGGGGTCTCTAATATGGGGGGTCTCTAATCGGGAGGGGTCTCAAATAGGGAGGAGTCTCTAATAGGGAGGGGTCTGATGGGGGGCCTCTGGTAGGGGTGTCTGGTGGGGGGACTGGGAATGGGCAGGATTTGCATTGTGCCAGGGAGAGGGATCCCCCAATGGAACTTGGAGACACCTACGTTAAATACTTACCTTTTTGGCCCGCTGTAAGGTCCAGTACATGAGAGCCACACTGGTAAATACTTGCGCCAATCCATACCCACGTGAATCCCGGCCCAGAGGGTCGAGGCAAGAATCCGGTGTCCATCCCGTTAATATGTTGCAAGTGGGTTCAAACGCACTAGACAGTTTACAATCCTCCCCAATATGTCTTTTTTTTTACCAATGCTGCATGATATAGCAGTGGTTGGTGACAGCACTATTTACCCTTCAAGATGGAAAGCACCATCTGAAAGCCATATAGTTCAGACCAGAAAGAGCAAATACATGTTTATTAGGAAGTTAGATAATATAGAAGCAAAATAAATAAACATATAAGAATAATAAAAACATTCCTTATCCTCCGTATACTGTGGCATTATTTATTTATTTATTTATATAATCCCTTTTCGCTCATGTGTCACAAACATGTGGAGCCCGATTTTTCTGGTTTGTTTGACGCGCGCACAAATCCTGTTATGTCCGCTAAATAAGAGCATAAGAACTAGGAGCAGGGGTAAGCCATCTGGCCTTTCGAGCCTGCTCCGCCATTCAGTGAGATCATGGCTGTTCTTTTGTGGACCCAGCTCCACTTTCCCACCCGAACACCATAATCCTTTATTCCTTTAATCCTGTATCTGGATACATTACTCAAGACTTCTGTATAAAATTAACTATTTTCCTACGGTCCAGTTCACAATGACTGGCAGTATTATGTGTTACAGCTACTTAGTTCATCATTATTTTGAGAAGTTTAACTAGGGAGGGCCCAGGCTTACAAAAGGAAGGGATCACAGTAAAGAACAGTGACAAACCCTCCAGCTGTATTCTCAGTGTAAATTGCTGCAAATGTCATATTTGTTTCATTATCAGTTGCTTCAAGTGTTGAAATGATCCCCAGGATTATCATCTCAAATCATTACTTAATCCAGCGTCAACATAAGTCTCCCCTCTCAGTCCATCTTTTCTTCAAGGTAGATCATAATTAACACATCGAGGTGATAATTAACACATGGGGGCAGTACGGTGGCTCAATGGTTAGCACTGCTGCTTCATAGCACCAGGGATCCGTGTTCGATTCCAACCAAGGGTGACTGTGAGGAGTGCACATTCTCCCCGTGTCTGCATGGGTTTCCACCGAGTGCCCAGGTTTCCTCCCACAATCCAAAGATGTGCAGGTTAGGTGAATTGGCCATTCTAAATTACCCCTCAGTGTCCAAAAGATTTGGTGGGGTGACGGGAATAGGGTGGGGGCATGGGCCTAGGTCAGGTGCTCATTCAGAGGGTCGGTGTAGGTTTGATGTGCTGAATGGCCTCCTTCTGCGCTGTAAGGATTCTATGAACATTCTATGAACAATACAATTTGGACAATTTTATGCTGTCATACATTGTGAGCTTTGTTAACATTTAAAACATGCTTAATTATATCAGCAGGCATTTTGACATGGAATCACTTACTGCAATTCAGATCAAAGCATCCATTAGTCCAAGGAACAGTCATTAAGAATGTTTGAAACTGGACAGTCTGAGAATTTGAGCCTGTTGTTTCCTCAATTGATATTTGTTCAAAATGTCCTCTTTTATGCTCTGCAATTCCAGTAGGATTTCCTGATAGCTTTCTTATTATTTTGAAACAAAGACGGATACATTTCCTCCTTTTTAAGTATCAGTGAAAAGGCAGGAGAGATAAAAACTGCTGCACTCATTTTATATTCACACCTGCTTTTTCACTGGAACTGTGAAGTCAAACAATTTACCTTGCTACATATATTGAATAAAGAATTATCAATACCTTGACATCATTAAAAGGCAGCAATCTATCAGACACGAACGACAGTGAAAGCAAACCTACAGTCGGTAATGAAGGCATCATCTGAACTCCAAAGGTAGATTACGAAGAGTTATGAAGGGTTAACCTTTCTCTCCATTCTTAATCAATAAACAAAAGATCCAATACATGTTAGGTATGAATGATTCTGTTAATTATTTCCTTTGTATAGGTGTTTAGCTCTATTTTTGGTGTTGTTTGTGCGAACAGCTGCTTTACATTTAATCTAATTGAAGGATTCACTGTCTTGAGAGCAATCAGAATTTTATCTATTACCTTTACAATAGAAATACTGTGAATAGTTCTATTCAGTTTCAGGTTTATGTTGTTGCAAAGTTACCATGAAAGAATACAACAATATATATATTTTTTAAATAAATGTTTTTATTGGGTTTTTGAACAAAGTATATTTAACGTTATTTACACAGAATAAGAAATATATATATATACATATATAGAAGAGAAGGGCACACCCAAACATACCAAAAAATAAAGTAATAATTAAAAAATAAAATAGAATAACTGGTAGGGTATTGTGCACCAGCTCAACAGTAGCAACTCTGTACAACTGGCAAAAGTATTTACAACACATAAGTAGGCGACTGTTTGTGGGGGGGAGTGAGGGGGGGGGGGGGAGACTGGGGAGGTAAATACACATTTGGGTGCCGGAGAAACAATTACAGTGGGCAACACTCGAATGGGTCTGGTGTTGGTGTTGTCACTTGCTTCTCCCGGACGGATCTCGCTGCCGTTGTCATCTCGCGCTCACCTCCGCTTCAGCCGTTCCTCCCGTTTTTCGCCTGTATTCTCCTTGTTCTCTGTTCCCGGAGATGCCAAGTTTGTTATCGGATCCCGTGCCCTCCTTCCGGATGTCATTTCCCTGCCGCCTCCCCCCCCCCCCCCCCCCCCACCCCCCACCTCTCTGGTTCTCCTCTCTTGGTCCCTGCCCCTTCCCTCTCCACCCCTCCCCCCTCCTGTGGTTCGCCTTTCATTCCTCTTAGGTTTAGCTGTCCGTACCCCCCCCCCTCTCCCAGTCTATCTCTCCCTCTCATGCTTTGGCTACTTTCCCCTGATTCTTGGATACCTGGCTATTCTTCTGCATGTTCGTTGGCCACAAACAGGTCTCGGAACAATTGGGTGAATGACTCCCACGTTCTGTGGAAGCCGTCGGCTGACCCTCGATGGCGAATTTGATTTTCTCCATTTGGAGAGATTCCAAGAGGTCGGACAGCCAGTCTGAGCTTTGGGTGGTGCTGCTGACCGCCAGCCGAACAGGATTCTACGGCGGGCGATCAGGGAGGCAACGGCAAGGCGTCCGCCCCGAGATGTCATTTCCGCGCCAGCTGGCGGGGCAACAAAGGCCGTTTCCGCCAGCTGGCGGGGCGGAAATTCCTCCGGCGTCGGCCTAGCCCCTCAATGTTGGGGCTCGGCCCCCAAAGATGCGGAGCATTCCGCACCTTTGGGGCGGCGCGATGCCCGTCTGATTGGCACCGTTTTGGGCACCAGTCGGCGGACATCGCGCCGTTTCGGGAGAATTTCGCCCCAGAAGTTAGGTCTCAGCTGTGAGAAACATCTGATACATGGAAGCCAGATAAACTCTGAGTCAAGAAACTCCCCCAAAACTTAATGTCATGGCATTTTTTAAAAAAAATTATATGCCAAATTGCTTTTAAAAAAGTTAAAAACCTGGGGCGAAATTCTCAGGAAACGGCGCGATGTCTGCCAACTGGCGCCCAAAATGGTGCAAATCAGACGGGTATTGCGCCGCCCCAAAGGTGCGGAATCCTCCGCATCTTTGGGGGTCGAGCCCCAACCTTGAGAGGCTAGGTCGGCGCCAGACGAATTTCCGCCCCGCCAGCTGGCGGGAAAGGCCTTTGGTGCCCCGCCAGCTGGCGCGGAAATGACATCTCTGGGCGGCGCATGCGCGGGAGCGTTAGCAGCCGCTCACGGCATTCCCGCGCATGCGCATTGGAGGGAGTCACTTCTGCCTCCGCCATGGTGGAAACCGTGGCGGAGGCGGAAGGGAAAGAGTGCCCCCACAGCACAGGCCCGCCCGTGGATCGGTGGGCCGTGATCGCGGGCCAGGCCACCGTGGGGGCACCCTCCAGGGCCAGATCGCCCCGCCAGGACCCCGGAGCCCGCCCGCGCCACCTTGTCCCGCCGGTAAGGTAGGTGGTTTAATTTACGCCGGCGGGACAGGCATTTTAGCGGCGGGACTTCGGCCCATTCGGGCCGGAGAATCGAGCGGGGGTCCCGCCAACCGGCGCGCCGCGATTCCCGCCCCCGTCGAATACCCGGTGCCAGAGACTTCGGCAACCGGCGGGGGCGGGATTCACGCCAGCCCCCGGCGATTCTCCGACCTGGCAGGGGGTCGCAGAATCTCGCCCCTGGTTATCATTCAGAATAGCAGTCTGGATGATAAGTAGTCTCCCATATTGAGACTCGGATGACTCTTTACTTTTACCTATTGTTCTTCCCGTCTTCATTTCAGTCTGATGTGTTGGGTGTTCTGGATCCGTGGAACACATACAGGCCACCAACACTTAAAATAGTGCAACACTATTTTATTAAGTTAGAAACTGTTGAACATACCTTCACTGTGGGTTAACACGATGTTAGATTAAACTAAAGACCTCTGCCTGTCCGAACCAGTCTATGCACTCAGCACATGGTGAGGATCTGTGCTGTAAGCTGTAAGCTCTGTCCTTGTAGGAGGCTGCATCCCGAATCAGCGGGAACTCTGATGCCCCCTGTCTTTATCGTGAGTGTGCTCTAACTGGTGATTGGCTGCGGTGTTGTGTGTGTTGATTGGTCTTGCTGTGTGTCCATCAGTGCGTGTGTATCTGCACCATGATATAATGGTGTGTATTATGACACTGTCCTTTACAAGAGCTTCCCATTCTGATGAAGGCCCTGCACCCAAATGCTAGCTAGCTTGCTTTTCAGATACTATCAGCCCTGCTGGTGGCCTTTTCAGTTTTCATTTTTGCTTTAAGTAGCTACTGATCACAAACTGATACCTGCAGTGCAACAGTATCCTCAGAGAGGTCATGTCAGAGTTGCCTAAAGGTTTATAATGAATCAATTGTTCAGGCCATGCCACATCTTATTTAATTAAATGCATGAAAGTTCTCAGCTCGCATACATGAAAGGAGATGTGCACCTTTTCATCGAATTAAATATTGTTCGTGTAGACTGGGTGACAAAAAGCTTTCAGTCTCTTTAACTGATTGTAATGAAAGGTTGGAGATAAATGATTGCTCGAGGTTACAAATCTGTCCGGTTATTCTGCAAACAGTTTGTTATTTATTACGTGCCACCACGTGTGCAAATTGATATGATTTATTTTGTAAAGTGGAACTTCTAAGCATTTCAGCAAACAACAAAATAGAATAAAATACTTGGTAATCAGTGAATATAATCAGATAAAATATTACAATAACAAATCAGTATTTGTAATAACTGCAAGCTAAAATTTACAAATAGGTTGGCCTGAAGCAATCAGCCAAACCTGATTATAAGACGCTAAATCACAGAGCACTTGACGATTTGCTTGTTCAAATATTCAACATAAAAAGAACAAAACAAGGTTACATGTGCTTCAGAACTAACAAAGCCAGTTTTGTATAAGTTTATCGTTAAGAAACCAAACTATAATATTTGGATGCACTATTATTTTTTCTGTCTTTTTCACCTGTTTTGCTTACCCTGCCAAATTAGCCCATTGCATCTGTCTATCCTGTTTGCAGGCTTCACAAAGTGATGTAGGAAGAAACTCTCACATCCTTCCTTGGTAATATTCCCATGTTAGATCCCAGCAGAAAGTATCATCCCCCAGAGGAACAGAATCTCTTGATTGAAAGTCCTGTTAATCGAACGGTATGCCTTGTATAATTCAGGTTTGTATCTGCTAATCAGTCTACATATCCCATGAGTTGTTATTCGCCAATCTTTCACTGAAGTGATCATAGTTTGCTGTTTGGCAGCGCTAAAAAGTTAATTGTCGCATCTTGGCTTTAATGATTGGACTGATTACCATTCAGTCACATACAGCACAAACTGTTCAATAATTTAGAATAATCTGGTAACGCATTGCATCTAATTCCCTGATAACTTCCTAATGACGCAGACCGTCCCTGGCTCAGTCCTTTCATTGATAGTGTTTGTATGGGCAACCTCCTTGTCACATGAAATAATCCCCAAAAATATCACACAGAAATCAAGAACCCTGCAGGCCAGTGAGTTTTTATTTCATGAATTTAAAAACTTTCTGTTTATGCACCTACCCTCATTACAATCAGAGCTGCTGGTTTACGATAAGTAAATTAGCCACAATTATTTCTTTTGGGATTAAAATATTCTTTTTTTCTGATCACATTTCATATTACCAGTCATATTGCCTTAAAAACTGATATGCTCAGTTATAGTAAGCACTAGTTTCTATTTTGTGTCCTTAAATCACATTTTAATATAAATCTTCCAAGATAAAGAAAATGTGTCAAAAATAGTTACAAGTATCTATTCTTCGTACAACCTTCGTATAGCACTGAGGGACAAAAGGAGGAGATTGTATCCCACTCCTTGTGTATTTTCCTCAGCAGGTACAAGTTATAATCAGTTTGTCTGTAAGTAGCAAGCCAGCAGAGTTATCACGAATATTTGCTCATCAGTTATAGTAACCATATAGATTCTAGGGCCTGCATGAGTACGGGATTTGTAAAATCCAAGAATGTCCACAAATACCTGCAAGTGTCAGTGTAGTAATCTCTAGCAGGAGCATGTGACTTTCTCTAATCCCATGAAGCTCAAACAAGGCTAATTGGAATTCCTCCAAATCGCAAGTGGAGTCCAAGAGATTTACCTATACCATGTTGTTGAAAGATAGACTGACATATTTTTCAAAGCTTTCAAGATTGCACAAAAGAAGTTTTTCTTTATTTACTGGGCCTAAAGGATTAACCTTAGCACTCGGAGTGAAATAATGCGAGCTGCAATAGCAATATTCCATAAAAGGGTTCAGAAAATAGAATTTTAAAATTATAGATTCTTAAAAGATCAGCATTTTTCATTTCAGCATAAATTTGCCAATAAGGTACGATTGATAGTCTTTGCTCCTTATCATTAAAACATTTTTAAAAACAAAAATAATTGTCGGCTAGAAATTACTCAACTGTATTTATAACTTTGTATTTTCAAATGGATTCCGCTGAGCACCACTTTAAAAATAAATGGGTTAACAGATATATTAAAATAACATAAATGAACTTGCAAGTGTATTAGATAATTACTGCCAAAATTAATTTGAATCAATTTATTCTTCTGATCGTTTTATTCAAGCATTTACAGGGAATAATGGCTTCATGAGTCAGCCATTTTCCAACTGAGGCCATGTTCTGCTAAAACACCTTCATTACAGTAATAAAGCTACAAATGTTAGTTCCATAGCATTCATCTTAGGGTACCAAACCAAATACTCTAAAAAAAGTTCAGCAAAAAATTTAAAACTTGCTTGCCCTTGCTTCCAGTCTGTTCTACATTCGTTCATTCTTATATTTTCATTATTTTAGTTTAGTTCTAAATGATATACTGTTATATTTACTGTCTCGTTTAATTAACATCAGCCCATTACAGGAAAAATACTAGAAGCCAAGGCAAGGGGCACAGCTGATTCACACGAATTATGTTAGGAATGAGAGATTATAGTTTTGAAGAAGGCCAAAGGAAATTACAGGAAGGATTATTAGATGGGGTGGAAAAATGGCAACCAGCATGATTTTGTCAGTTTCCCCACTGACAAAAGGCTGGTTTAAAGCTACCCCCATAGGTCTTGTTGAGGCTAGCAGCGGTACAGGGATTTGGGGCCACCTAGCCTATTTTTCCATGCTATAACCTTTCGGATATATCCAAACTTAACTTGTTTGTTTATTTCTTCCTATCTGAAACAATTTATTAAATTTTCTGCTTTCCTGCTATTCCAGGTTCCAAGTCTACATTCTGGAGATAGTGCCATATAATACAAAATTAGCCCTCCAGTTATGTTAAGGATTGAGCCGGTCAAATCTCTTGATCAGTCTGGTCAAGTTCTTCACAGGATTTATGATTACGTCAGGGGCTCTCCTGCCATTCAACAAGTGATGGAAGGAAACTTATCACTGAAACAATCAGTAGTAGCATCCCACAGGTTAATTAGCTTGCCATAGACCTCCAGCTGGAGGCCACAAAGCTCATGCCTAATACAGACTGATTTGTTTTACTTTATAGGAGCTAGGAATATTGCTAGAATGAGAGAAAAATATTGTTTCAAAAAGATCAACACAAGTGGACTTCAAGGAGTAGATAACTACTCACTGAGTTTCAAAGAGATTCAGGATTTAAAAGACAATAATTGTGATGCATGATTGCTTTGAATTTACTATTTAGCTGCACAGTACTACCTTAGCGACATCCTGGAAGTATGATCATGCGATATTTGGTCACATGACATTCAATGACAGATAACAAACATTCCATTTACCTAAGTTGTGTAGCAAAGTATTAACAGGGATCAAATAAAAAACGTTACGCTTCATGTTTTGTCGGTTAAGATTTGAGTCAGATGAATTATTGCATAATCAATCAACTAAAGCGAGTTTGGATAATACATTTCTGAGTAGTTTTTGGACTGATGCTGAACTTTCTTTTCTCTACCACGAAAGAACCTACCATTGTTCCACTTTTCTTTTTACTTTGACATTCCCTATCCTGCCTCTTCATTCCCTATTTTTTTCTCTTCACATTATCTGTATTTAACATCAACTTCTCACTACTGCTAACCTTTGTGTGTTGTGCTGACCCTAACGCTCTCCCTTCTTGTCAATTAGTTTGGCTTGATGGTTCTTTCCAGATTCCAAACACGTAACCTAAATTGAGAGGACAATTGGAATACTGCAAAGATTAATCTTTCAACTTTGAATTAATTCTGTCGGATCATGCACGGCCTTTTCCACCCTCTCAGATTTTGGTTGGATTTTACAATTTTTGTGACATATTTCCCCTCAGTTGAAATCTCTGAGGCACACAGATGCAAAGTTGCACTTTACTGCTGGGTTATTAGCAGCATCACCCGGGAGAGCGACCCTGGGAAAACCAGCAGGGTTGACATCACTACTTACAAAATTGATGGAAATGAAAGTGGGGAAGAGAAACTTAGTTCCATTTTTTTCTCCCAACCGTCTATGTTTTAGAAATATAGATTCTAAGTGTTGCTTGTCCAATGTTCAATTTGTATTACACATTGATATGTTCCATCATTTTTCACAGGTTCTATTATATTTGCATTACTCTGATAAGTGTCTGTTGCAAAATGATAACAAACAGAATAGAGGAATATGTTTGTGACCATTGAGCTGTTTTTCAAGATCTTAGTGCAGGATTTTTTTTAAGTCCCCTGTACAATTTATTATGCTTTTTCTCATGAGAACCTTGTTTTTACACCAACATTCTTTCCTGAATAAAATCAGGGTTGTTTTTGCAATGCATACACAAGTCTTCCACAAGGAACAAACAAAAGACAATTCTGAATGTGTAACAGTGAGAATAATATTTTTTAAAGGTTCAATTCCAATCAAAATCAAAATGTAGAAGCATTCCAAATGTACTGACGTGTCAAAATAGTGGCGTTGAAAGATTTGTTGTGGAGTAATTGCTGTGGTACTTTGACACGTTACCGCGGCTGGGGACTGGCAGCAGATTTCTATTATGGTCACTGTCGCAAAAAGAGGTTAACTCCTTTGTCAATAACTTCCGGGTGGTTCAATTCCAACTGTGTGCTCAGCTGTGGACTTCCTGACCATCTGATAAATCTGCAATGTTGGTCAAAAGTACAATCCCAGCTGTGAGGAAGGTGATAGGCAGAATTTTATATTGCGCATAGTTCCCTTGCTCTCTGGTATAAATGTCTGGGACAAACCCATTCTGGTGTGTTTTCCTGCAGCCCTTTAATGTTCAGCCGGGCATTAATTGGCTCAGGGCAAAACCTCTTCCCACGTCTGAGAACCGCCAGTCTGGTCCCAGTATCACCATTGGGAATGAGCACAATACTGCAGAAAGCCTGAAGGAGTGCTGACAGTGCAGGGATGCAAGTAAAAAGGAAATTAGGAAATCAGTGAGGGCATGAAAATCTATTGGCATGCAAATTCAAGAGAAATGAAAAGATGCTTTATGAACAAATTAAGGACAAAAGAATGAGACAGGAAATGTAAGGCCTATCAGAGACTAAAAAAGGAATGTGTGTGCAGAGGTGGAAGACATGGACATGCTTTTTAATTAATACTTTGCCTTTGTCTTCACAGAAGAGATGGACAATGTAATCCTTGCATTTTAGGAGAAGCAGCATGAAATACTGGGTGGGATAAACACAGTGAGAGTGGGCGACAGAAACAGACAAAAGTCTGACCTATGCACGGTCAGGGTGCGGAAAGAGACAGAAAGGATTGGAAGGGGATAAAATACCAGGCCTGGTTGAAATATATCCCAGGGAAGCAAAGGGGGAAAAATAGTGAAAACACTGACTATCACTTTCCAATCCTCTCCAGCTACAGGAATGGTACCAAAAAACTGTAAATATGCCATTTCTTAAAAAGGGAGAAATGGATAGACTGAATAATTGCTGTCAGCCTAATCTTGGTGGGGAGCAAATTAGTTGAAAATAATCTGAGGGACAGCATTGAAGAATGAAGATCACGAGCAGTCAATTTGGATTTGTTAAGTAAGGTCACGTCCAATTAATTTAGTTGAATCTGTTGAGGTAACAGGAGGGTCAATGAGGGCAGTGTTTGATGCAGGGCAGACCTTTCGGCATTACCACCAGCGGATCTTCCAGTCTCACCAAAGATTACCTAGTTGCCGGGGGGCATAGTTCCGCAGGATATGTGTTGTGGGGTAGGGGGGCCAGTCGTCGGACCTTGGTATCGGGCCGGCCACTCAAAACGGTGGCCTGATAGCGGGATTTGGAATGGAATCTCTTGTGCTCCCCACCATGCATAAATTTGCATGGCAAGGCAGAGTGAATCACTTCTGGGTGCCGCTCCTGGCACCAGCACAAACCAAAAACCATTCAGTCCCAGTGGGATAGCCTCCCAAATGGAGAATCCAGCCCCTAGTCTCCAGAACAGTGAATCCAGTCCCACATCTGGAGCACTGTGTATAATTGTACTCTCCTTGCATAAGAAAGGATGCACTTGCTTTGCGGCTCCAAAGGTTTCCCAGACTAATTCAGAGGCTTCTGGGATGAGGAGGTTATTCTGTGAGGATGAATTGAGTACAGTGGACCTGAATTCTCCAGAATTTAGAACATAAATGAGAGGCAATCTCATTGAAGCACATAAAATTAATAAGGGGCTGAATAGAATAGATACTATGAAGCTACTTCCTTTGTGTGGGGAGTCAAGAACTAAGAGGCCACAGTCCCAGAAAAAGTGCTCAGACATTTAGGACTGAGATGAGTAGAAATATCAGGACTAAAAAGGGTTGTGAATGTTTGGAGTTATGTACGCAAGAGCAGTATTTTTCAAACTTTTTTTCCCGGGGCGCACCTTTGCCAACTGGACCTTCAGGACCTACACGCCCCGACCTTCGGGGCCCACGCCATGTTTACTAACCAGTCAATCCTGAGTCAAGGCAGTGTTTGAGTGTGGTAGTCACCACTGTTGTATATGTCACATACAAGATGTAATACGGTAAGGCGCCTGTACTACAGGTACGGGGGTAGATCCCTGCCTGCTGGCTCCGCCCAGTAGGTGGAGTATAAATGTGTGTGCTCACTGAGCTGCAGCCATTTTGGCAGCAGCTGCAGGAGGCTACACATCTCTGCTTAATAAAGCCTCGATTACACTCTACTCTCGTCTCGTCATAATTGATAGTGCATCAATTTATTACACAGAGATTTTACAACGATGGACCTCGCATCAAGCCGGATTGCCTGCAGCTGCACCCTCAAGCAGACAACGCCAAGTTGGCCTTTGCACATTGGCTAGCTAGCTTTGAAGCCTACATCGGATCTGCGACAGGACCACCCTCAGAGGCACAGAAGCTCCAGATCCTGTATACGTGGCTGAGCTCCGATATCTTTCCCCTCATCCGGGACGCGCCTACCAACGCTGAGGCCATGGCGCTACTGAAAGAGAACTACACTCAGCAGACCAACAAGCTCTACGCCAGGCACCACCTGTCCACGTGGCATCAACTGCCCGGTGAGTCTGTGGAAGATTTCTGGCATGCCCTGCACGCCCTGGCGAGGGACTACGATTGCCAGGCCGTTTCGGCCGTTGAACATTCCGAGCTCTTAATTAGGGACACTATCGTTACGGGCATAGGGTCAGCGTACATCCGCCAGCGCCTCTGAGAAGGAGCCACCCTCAACCTCCCGGCAACCAAGAAACTCGCGATCTCACTAATGGTCACCTCCCGTAATGTACAAGCATACGCCCCCGACCGCACAGTGCACCCCTCCTGGACATCGTGAACCCCACCAGAGAACACCCCATCGTGGACCCCACCAGCGAACACCCCATCGTGGACCCCACCAGCGACCGCCCCCAGCCAACCCCGGGGGACCCAAGTGCTACTTCTGCGGACAGACGCAACACCCACGGCAGCGCTGCCAGGTGCGGAGCGTACTCTGCAAGGCCTGCGGGAAGAAAGGACATTTCGCTGCTGTGTGCCAGGCCCGCTCGATCGCCACTGTAACCAGGCCCATTGTTCCTGCACCCCCCACGTGCAACAAGTGGGCGCCACCACTTTCGCCCCCGCAACCCACGTGCGGCCCATGGGCGCCGCCATCTTCCATGCCTCAGACCACGTGCGGCCTATTGGCGCCGCCATCGTGCTTGCCCCAGGACACGTGCAGCCTGTGGGCGCCTCATCTGGCCGCTCATCACCTGCCGACCAGGCAGGGGCCTTCCAACACCAGCTACATCTCGCCTCCATCACGATCGACCAGTCCCGGCTGCAGAACCTCGCAACCGCGTCGACAACGGTAAAGGTCGGTGGACACAAGACATCATGCCTTCTTGACTCCGGGAGCACAGAGAGCTTCATTCACCCTGATACAGTAAGGCGCTGCTCCCTCGCGGTACACCCCATTAACCAAAGAATCTCCCTGGCCTCCGGATCCCACTCCGTGGAGATCCGGGGGTACTGCACCGCCACCCTCACCATCCAGGGCGTAGAGTTCAGCGACTTCCGGCTCTATGTCCTTCCCAACCTCTGCGCTGCCTTGCTACTCCACCTGGACTTCCAGCGCAACCTCCTAACCCTGAAAGTCTAATCCTGAAATTCAGCGGGCCCCTACCACCCCTGACTTTATGCGGTCTCACGAACCTTAAGGTCGACCCGCCTTTTCTGTTTGCAAACCTCACCCCGGATTGCAAACCCGTTGCCACCAGGAGCAGATGGTACAGTGCCGAGGACAGGGCATTCATCAGGTCTGAGGTCCAGCGGCTGCTGCGGGAAGGCATTATCGAGGCCAGCAACAGCCCCTGGAGAGTCCAAGTGGTAGTTGTGAAAACTGGGGAGAAAAACAGGATGGTCGTTGACTATAGTCAGACCATCAATCGGTACACGCAGCTCGACGCATATCCCCTCCCACGTATATCTGATATGGTCAATCAGATTGCACAGTACTGGGTCTTCTCGACAGTGGACCTGAAATCTGCCTACCACCAGCTCCCCATTCGCAAGGCGGACTGCCCGTACACTGCGTTTAAAGCGGACAGCTGCCTTTACCACTTCCTTAGGGTTCTCTTCGGAGTCACTGATGGGGTCTCGGTCTTCCAACGGGAGATGGACCGAATGGTTGACCGGTACGGACTGTGGGCCACCTTCCCATACCTGGATAACGTCACTATCTGCGGCCACGACCAGCAGGCCCACGACGCTAAACTTTCCAAATTCCTCCACACCGCCAAACTCCTCAACCTAATGTACAACAAGGAGAAGTGCGTGTTCAGCACCAACCGCTTAGCCATCCTCGGCTATATGGTGGAAAATGGAGTTCTAAGGCCCGGCCCCGATTGCATGCGCCCCCTCATGGAACTCTCCCTCCCCCACTGCCTCAAGGCCCTCAAACGATGCCCGGGGTTCTTCTCATACTACGCCCAGTGCGTCCCTAACTATGCAGACAAGGCCCGCCCATTCATTCACTCCACCGTTTTCCCCCTGACGGCTGAGGCTCACCAGGCCTTCAACCGTATCAAGGCCGACATCGCCAAGGCCGCGATGCACGCGGTCGATGAGACGTTCCCCTTCCAAGTCGAGAGCGATGCATCAGACGTCGCTCTGGCTGCCAGCCTCAACCAGGCAGGCAAGCCCGTGGCATTCTTTTCACAAACCCTTCATGCCTCCGAAATTCGGCACTCCTCTGTCGAGAAGGAGGCCCAAGCCATCGTAGAAGTTGTGCGGCATAGGAGGAATTACCTGGCCGGCAGGAGATTCACTCTCCTCACTGACCAACGGTCGGTTGCCTTCATGTCCACAACACACAGCGGGGCAAGATCAAAAATGATAAAATCTTGAGGTGGAGGATCGAGCTCTCCACCTACAATTACGAGATTTGGTATCATCCCGGTAAGCTCAACAAGATCCCCGATGCCCTATCCCGAGGTACATGTGCCAGCGCACAACTGGACCGACTCCGGACCCTACACAACGCTCTCTGTCACTCAAGGGTCACCCGGTTCCTTCACTTCATAAAGGCCCGCAATCTGCCCTACTCCATTGAGGAGGTCAGGGCTATCACCAGAGACTGCCAGGTCTGCGCGTGCAAACCGCACTTCTACCGACCAGACCGCGCGCATCTAGTGAAGGCCTCCCACCCCTTGGAACACCTCAGCATGGATTTCAAAAGGCCCCTTCCCTCCACCAACTGAAACACGTACTTCCTTAATGTGGTCGACGAATATTCCAGATTCCCCTTCGCTGTCCCATGCCCCAATATGACGTCTGCCACCGTCATCAACGCACTCAACACCATCTTCGCCCTGTTCGGTTTCCACGCCTACATCCACAGTGACCGGGGATCCTCCTTTATGAGTGATGAGCTGTGTCAGTACCTGTTCAGCAGGGGCATCGCCTCGAGCAGGACGACCAGCTACAACCCCCGGGGAAACGGGCAGGTGGAGCGGGAGAATGGGACGGTCTGGAAGGCCCTCCAACTGGCCCTACGGTCCAAAAATCTCCCGGTCTCCCGCTGGCAGGAGGTCCTCCCCGACGCCCTTCAGTCTATCCGATCGCTACTTTGCACGGTGACTAATGCAACCCCCATGAACGTCTCCTTGCCTTCCCCAGGAAGTCCACCTCCGGGGTTTCGCTCCCAACATGACTAGCAGCTCCAGGACCCGTTCTCCTCCGCAGACACGTGTGGCTCCACAAGATGGACCCGTTGGTCAAGAGGGTATAGCTACCCCATGCAAACCCGCAGTACGCCTACGTGGCATACCCCGACAGCCGCCAAGACACAGTCTCCCTCAGGGACCTGGCACCAGTTGGGTCCCCAACCCCCCCACCCCCCCACCCACCCCGGCGCCACCCTTCCTCCCCCCAGTGCACCTCACCACAGCCCCGGTCCAGGATGATCAGTCCTCCCCTTTGTCCCACCCAGGGATGAAGATGAGGTGTACACGCTCCCGGAGTCACTAGCGACCGAGCCGACGCCAGCATCGCCACCGGGACTGCGGCGCTCATAACGGAGGATCAAGGCACCCGATCGGCTGAATTTGTGAACTTTCCCCAAAATGTTGACCTTAAAATGCATGTATATAGTTTTCCACCAGCCCCGCTTGACTCTTTTTTAACAGGGGGTGAATGTGGTAGTCACCACTGTTATATATATCACAGACAAGATGTAATATGGTAAGGCTCCTGTACTACAGGTATGGGGGTAGATCCCTGCCTGCTGGCTCCGGCAGCAGCTGCAGGGGGCTACACACCTCTGCTTAATAAAGCCTCGATTACACTCTACTCTCGTCTCGTCATAATTGATAGTGCATCATTGAGACACTAAAGTTTTCTTGCCCAGGCAAGGGAGGGAAAACAAATCATTAGTTTTCCTGTTCTTAGTCAGTATCCAGTAGCCTCTGGTGCATTAAATTCATGTCAACATTGAGTGAGGACAGGATCATATATGACTGTGATGTCCACTCATTCAGTAAAGTTCACTGTCCATGGTCACACATGAAGGGTAGGTACATACAAGACATACTGGAGTGCCACCAACAATTGTGAACCTGTGCACATCCTGAGAGAATGCCTCGAGGAAACAAAAAAGTGGAGGAAGAAGACTGAGGAGATAAGAACAAGATATCAGTGGGAGAGAGCCATATGTGATTCTTGTAAATAAAACAGCCATAAATCTGAAGATAGTGATATTAAAATCTTGGTCTATAATTAGATTAAATGCAATTCAATTATTCAATGCAAGTTTATTCAACTTCAAAGTACACTATTAGAAACAAGTTAATTGGGGAATTAGTGGCGTAGTGGTATTGTCGTTGGACTAGTAATTCAGAGGTCTAGGATAATGCTCTGGGAACCGGTTTTGAATCCCACCATGGCAGATGGTGAAATTTGAATTTGTTAAAAATATAAATAAAATCTGCAATTAAAAGTAATAATGATGACCATGAAACCATTGTTGAGTATCGGTTGACTAATGTCCTTTCGGGAAGGAAAACTGTCTTCCTTACCTGGTCTAGCCTACATCTGACTCCAGACCCACAGCAATGTGGTTGACTCTTAATGCCCTTATAGATTGGCAATAAATGCTGGCCCAGCCAGCAATGCCGATATTCCGCATGAACGAATAAAACAAAAATATTGATAAAGGCTGACACACTAAAACTGACGCACAGACAACTGACAAACTAACTGTTCTGGTTATCGTTAATCAGGCAAAATAGACATTGAGAAAAGTAATCTCAAATATTTATTATTTTCTCGGATATTCAATTGTGGCATCGTAATGTGCTTATGTCTCCCCAACCAGAAGACATGACATTGCAGTCATTTCATGGAGACTGCCATCTCCAGTAATGTAGCTCTTGCTGCAATGGATGCAAATTCCCTCCCACTGAAGGTGCCTCCATGGCATCGCTGACACACACTCTTCTGGCCCTCAGCAGCAACCACACTGCAAGAAGGTCTGCAGAAGGTTTTCAAGCTATTTGTCTGCACGGGAGACATTCCACATACACACAATCCCTGTGCAGGTTGGTGCTCACTCACTGAGGACTCTGACATAATCTGATTCTCGGATCTGCTGAGCTTGGCGGCAAGTTCGCTGATGGTCTCCGTTTGTTTCATGACGGGCTGGTTCTGCTGCCAAATGGTCTCCCGGAGGACAAGTATGGTCCCCTTGATGTCGTCCAGTAGACAACTGTTCTGCATCGGGGAAGAGCACATGGGATCCATGTCCAGAGGGATGGACGTGCTGATGGGCCACGTCTGGGCAAACACTTGGGCCGCAGCTTTGACCAGGAGAGGGCGAGGAATCCGGCAAACGCTTTGAGGCACATGGTTTTTGAAGCGGAACCGCCGCCGGGAAGGGGTTGGGAGAGGAGCTGTGTGGCTTACAGGAAATCCGTCAAATAATTGCTCCCTCTAGAGGACTAAAGTGATACTTTAGGCAGGATTTTCCCTGCAGTCTTCTGAATGTGGACGTTGGGAAACTCTGCATTAGCAGCTGATGGGTGCAGAACACCATGACGCTTACCTCCGCGACTCTTCTGACACCTGCCCACAACCCACCCATGGGTTGCGACCAGCACCTTGAAAAATCCTGTGCGAGAGGATATTCTAGAAAGATTTACATATTTATGGTTACAAAGGGAATCAAGCAATTTGGGGATAGTAGAGGAGTTGGAGTTGTTGAAGATCTGTCATGATCTCACTGAATGGCGGTGCAGGATCATAAGGGTGAATGCTTTTATGAAAACAATATACTGCAGTCACCTTAAAATGAAAGAATACCCTTTCTGTGTGATTCAGGTTCTAAACTCAACAAAGTCTGTAATGGGTTGCAGAATGCAAAATAAACATTGTAAAATCAGAAAGAAATCATGTAAAACCTGCAAAGAGAAAGTAGCATTATTATTTTAATTTAATTAATAGAAAATCCATGATTAAGCATTAGCTTCTTTGCAATAATTTGTCTTGGTAATAGCATATTGTATTGCAATTAATTCTATTGAAAATAGAATTGCATTTATTTAATTAGAGTAGGTATCACCTTTCCATGGTGATTACTTGGAAAAACAGAATTTAGAAGTTTCCACCAATTAAACCCAACTGCTCAGTATACTTGACAAGGGAGGCTTAGTATTACTCTAAAGCCACAAAGAGTTCATCTGGCTCGGTTGCTGCCCCCAAATTTAACTCTTTCACACAAAGTCAAACCACCCACCCCAACCCCAGCTCTCTCCCATTTCATTTGTGAAAACTCAACTCTTGCTCTCTCAGCTTCATTCCCACTGGACTCTTGATATCCCAAGTTTTTGTACTGCGTCCCATTATAAATGATCACAACCCCTCAAGCACTTATGTCCCCTTCCTTGAAAACACCACTGTCATCACCACCCTATTAAAAAAAACACCTAGAACAACTGTCCCAATGTGAACCACTGTACTGTTTGGATAAGCCACAATTTATGACTACTGTTGCCATAAACTCTGCACTGGCCATTGATTGCAGTCCCTTACTAGCCATTGTCCCAATCTGAATTTGACTGCTCGCAACCTTAGCACCTTGTTTGACCCTAAGCATAGCTTCCATGTCCATACCTCTTTCATCACAGCCTATTTCTACCTCCATAGCTTCATCTGCCTCCACTATTACCATAACCCATCTGCCAGTGAAACACACATCCATGTCTTTATAAGCTGGAAACCCAATTATTCAAATGCTTCCCCTCTAAATTTCAGCCAACCTTCTGCAGCAGGTATCCTATCCTGAAAAAATTCCTCCTCGACCATCAGCCCGGTCCTTGCTTACTTTACCTGGTTTGATGGATGCCTCAAATTTAGAATTCTCTTCCAAGTAGTTAAATCATTTTGACGCCTCATCGCTACCCATCTCCTCCAGCTCTACAACCTTTTCCACTGAAATCACCACTCCTCTAAGTCTTTTGCATCCCCAGCACTTTGACCCACCACTAGACGCCATGCCCAAGTCACTGAAGCTCCATAATCTGAAATTCTCAGCTGCTACTATTCCATCTTCCTCTCTTGATATAAGAGCTTTAAAAAAAAACACCCTTTAACCAAGCTTTTCAAAACCTCCTAATGTTTGTCCATTTTTTGTTTATGCCTCGGAAGGGACTTGAGACATTTTTCTGCAGCAAAGGTGAAATATAAACTAAAGCTGCTGTAGAAACTATGTTGTAGAAAAGTGGTTTTTAAAAATTCTATTATGGGATGTGGGTGTCACTGTGAAGGCCAGCATTTGTTACCCATCCAAAGTTGCCTTTGAACTGACTGGCTTGCGAGACCATTTCAGAGAGCAGTTAGGAGTTAACCACATTGCTGTGGATCTGGAGTCACAAATAGGCCAGATTTGATGAGGACGGCAGGTTTCCTTCCCAAAAGGACATTAGTGAACTAGACAGGCTTTTATAACACTAAATGGTGGTTTTTATGGTCACCACCACTGAACCGAACTTTCAATCCAGATTTATTAATTGAATTTAAATTTGAACTCATGTCCCCAGAGCATTAATCTGGGTCTCTGGATTACTCATTCAGTGACATTACCATTAGCATCATCTCTCCGTGCATTTTCCCCTGTTCAGCAAAATACAAAAAGGATGTATTCTAATTTTTGTTATATTATTCTGGCAGGTGCAAACAATTATTGTCTCCTTCCAAAAATAGTGAATGATGGAAAAACCGTAACTTTTTCACCCAAACGACAGTTTGTGTAAGTGTTTTGTTGGAAGAGTGGTTTGGTGATACAGTGCATTAGTATTAATGCATGCTGCACCCCTGCAGTGAATGTACGTTCCTATCTGTAATTCCCTATTGTCAATGAATGCCACATTGTGGAACTGAACTGAGCAGAGCCAAGAATACGACCACAGAAAGAAGCAAGGAAATCCGAAGGTGAATAAGGATATCCTGAGAGACCTCCGAGAGGCCTTTAACATAGAAAGATCAGGAAAACACAAAAGCATACCCTATGCTAAATATTACATTAATGGAAGGTACACATCTCCTTGTTAAAAATCCTTATTGCAGTTTTCAACTTTCCTTGATGGTCAACAATAGGAAATCCTTCAGAACTCATGAAGGGATCAGCTGTGCCATTATTTCTGTGGCCAATTTCCTATCTTGGGTGTTTGCCACAGATACAGGTTATGGTAGAGAAGGAAAATAACCGTTTGGAAATTAACTAAATCGAAAAAGGCCAAAATAGATGACTCTTTGATTGATCTAAAGATTTGAATTACAGATATTTCTCAAGATTATTTCTTCCCAGACGGAATATAAATCCCCAGAGCATCTCCGTGATTATAAACAATGGTTTTATTCATGAACAGGAAATAGGACGACTAAAGGTCCATTACCCCCTACTAATTAAATTAGCTGCCCCTTGAGGTAGAGGGCCATTTCTGAAATCTGTTTCATGTTTTGCTGGGTTAGTTTGTTGAGAAATCCCAGGATTGCTCGAATGTGTTTTTCAAGAATTTTGCCTTAATAAAAGAACAGCAAGTTTCAACTGAAGATTCTCAAGAGGTTTAGAGATACACAACTCAGCATTAAGGAAGGAACAGAAAGCAACTTTGTATTCGTACCACACAGGATTTGACAACATATATTTCAACTAGTTTGCAGTTTGTGTAATATTAACCTTCAACAGAAATGTTTTATCGTGGCAACAGATTAAATCAGAGGATTTGCTAGTGGATATATTTCACCCAGTTTACTTGATATTTCACTCTTCCCAATTATACCTTATCTAGGAAGTATACTACCTGCCTGTTGTAATACCAAAGCCAATAGAAGGACAGACAAAAAGTCAATCTTTGAACACTTTCATGTTTATTTACAGTGTCACACATTATAAGCATATGCCTCCTAGTCCAACAACCACAGTTTCAGTCAATGTTTATTTGTAGGATTCAAGTTAATGCCCACTACGTGCCTACAATTAAACACAATTAACATTGCCTGTATTATTTGTATTTCTTCTCAGGAGAAACTGTGAAGTAAGAAAAGACTTTGTTGTGGCTAAGGAGTCTGTAAGTTCTGCTTTTAGAAGGTGGAAAGTCAAATTCAAGAAGATCCATGGAAGTAGGTTACATAGGTCTTGCCCTAAAATATAAACTGAACTTCAGGGTTATCATGTAAAAATAGAAACAAAATTGATAGTTATTATAAACTTCAAGAGGTGGTAAATATGAACACAAAAATCAATATGACCTTAGTTATCTTAGCTTCTTTATGAATTGGAAAGCACCAACAATTTATTAACATCTTCAAAATTTCCAAATATTTTAACCAAATCAGATGTGAACAACTGCAAATAATGGTGGCACGGTAGCACAGTGGGTAGCACTGTTGCTTCACAGCCCCAGCGTCCCAGGTTCTATTCCCATTTTGGGTCACTGTCTGCGTGGAGTCTGCACGTTCTCCCTGTGCCTGTGTAGGTTTCCTCTGTGTGCTCCAATTTCCTCCCACAAGTCCCGAAAGACGTGCTGTTAGGTAATTTGGACATTCTGAATTCTCCCTCTGTGTACCCGAACAGGTGTCAGAGTGCAGCAGCTAGGGGCTTTTCACAATAACTTCATTGCGGTGTTAATGCAAGCCTACGTCTGACACTAATAAAGATTATTAGATGCACTGGTAAGAAAGAATGCAGCAGGACTTTCACTAAGGACAATACTAATGCCACTTTCAAAGGACAAAACAAAGTAAGTGTGCCCAAACAGTGAAAAATGAAAAGTCTCTAACAGGCAATTGATCCAATAATAAATTGCCTGAGTTCTGAATCCAGAACTTTTAACTCTACCCAATCTGAGCTGTGACTTGAATCTTTCAGTTGTGACAAGTGTTGATAAATGACTTCAGGTCACATGTAATTTACCAATATTTTTTCCAGCCTGTGCATTCCAGCAGGAGCAGAGACATTAATCAATTTATGGGATCTTGAAACAAAATATAGCAGCAGGAATTCCCATCAATGAGCATCTTCCCAATTGTGTTGCAAGTTGGAGGCGTGTTATTATTCTCATCTGCTTTACCCAGATAATTCCAAATATTTCTTCCATAAGCTCAGAACTGGCACTGTTCCGCTAATGATTTCAGGATTCAGTTCCATTCACAATTCTGGAGATAAGGTAACAGTCCATGCCCTCATGTAGTAATACCTGGACAACATCTAGACTTGGCCTGATAAAAGGGCAAGTAGAATGAATGCCATATAAATGACAGGCAATGACCATACCCAACAAAAGAGGCTAACCACGTCCCTATGGCATTCAATGTCATTTCTGTTGTATATTCATGTTTGCTCCGAGTTAGAACAAGGTCACTTTAAGAGTTCGATCATGTGACGTGTTGATGACATCATTGTCAATTTACATGGGAAAACGGGCAGTCTATCCTAATAGCCTGTAGAGTAAACATCTTTCCAGTAAAGGTTTTCTTTGTGTGTACCTTCATGATCCGCAAGCCTGTCCTTTAAAAACACCACAAAGAAAACTGCTGATGTGGAGGTTGGAACCACACTGCCAGACTTCTGGAGAAGTAAAAAATAATAGAAGTACAAAATAGGAGAAAATAATTTTTTTTAAATAGAACAATTGTCGATCCGTGTGCAGACATCTGAAAAGGATCAAGAACCTATAAACATTGCGACACCAAAGCTGGCGACGGAGGGGTGCCAAATATCAGTAGCAGCCATCGAAGGAACCAAAATTTAAAGGTAGATTTCAGAGGAAACAATATTGAAAAGAAGCTCACCACGTGCTCTGCCCAAAAATATCTGGAACAGTAGCGGGAGCACTGCAAGTAGCAAGTACCTTGCAACAATAGTTTAGGGCTCGGGATGTTCCAAAACCTGAAGGAAACAGGCTGAGATAAAAAGAAGCGAGGTAGTGCAAAAATATTTGTGGCACATCATACTTATGTATCTCCTTTCCGTAGTAAAAATGGCGGGAATGTTTGGCTCAGTGGAACCGTACGATGAGATCACTGAGCAGTGGAGCTCTTTTACTGAAGGATTTGATTATTTTGTCCAACTGAATGAAATTACAGCAGACATTGTAGTCCCAACTTTCCTGAATACAATGGGGGGAAACATTCAACCTCCTGCAAAGTCTGATTCAGCCAGGCTGAGGTGATGAGATTGTGGAGATATTGCAGGGCCACTTCTCAACTAAAATTTTGGTCATTGCTGAGAGGTTAAAGTTCCATAGACGTAAGCAATGAGAAGGTGAATCAATCATACAGTTTGCAGCTACTCTGAAGAAATTAGCTGAATTCTGTGAATTTGGAGATGTCTTGAACAACACCATTAGAGACAGATTAGTGTGTGGGTTAAGATGCAAAGCTATCCAAAAAAATCTGTCAGCAGAAAGCAAATTAAACCTAAAGAAGGCTTTCAAAGTTGTGACCTCTATCAATTTAACAACAAAGGAAGCCCAATAATTAGGTATGAGCACTAAAACAAAATGTTGACTGAGACCCGAATACAGATACAGGTTCGAGATTGCCACCAATGTGCAAAAACTGGGCACGCAGACTGCTGGTGCAAAGATGCAAAATGCAGGAATTGTGGTAAAAAGGGACACATTGAACATGCGTGTTCGGGTTAGAAACAAGTTCCAAACAAGAACTATATGAAGCAAAAACCAAGTGTATCAAATGGAAAAACGAATAGAGGGAAAAAGATCCACGTAATACAAAAAGGGCATGAGAAATGACCACAGTCATAGAACATAGAACAATACAGCGCAGTACAGGCCCTTCAGCCCACAATGTTGCACCGAAACAAAAGCCATCTAACCTACACTATGCCATTATTATCCATATGTTTATCCAATAAACTTTTAAATGCCCTCAATGTTGGCGAGTTCACTACTGTAGCAGGTAGGGCATTCCACGGCCTCACTACTCTTTGCGTAAAGAACCTACCTCTGACCTCTGTCCTATATCTATTACCCCTCAGTTTAAAGCTATGCCCCCTCGTGCCAGCCATTTCCATCCGCAGGAGAAGGCTCTCACTGTCCACCCTATCCAACCCCCTGATCATTTTGTATGCCTCTATTAAGTCTCCTCTTAACCTTCTTCTCTCCAACGAAAACAACCTCAAGTCCATCAGCCTTTCCTCATAAGATTTTCCCTCCATACCAGGCAACATCCTGGTAAATCTCCTCTGCACCCGCTCCAAAGCCTCCACGTCCTTCCTATAATGCGGTGACCAGAACTGTACGCAATACTCCAAATGCGGCCGTACCAGAGTTCTGTACAGCTGCAACATGACCTCCTGACTCCGGAACTCAATCCCTCTACCAATAAAGGCCAACACTCCATAGGCCTTCTTCACAACCCTATCAACCTGGGTGGCAACTTTCAGGGATCTATGTACATGGACACCTAGATCCCTCTGTCATCCACACTTTCAAGAACTTTTCCATTAGCCAAATATTCCGCATTCCTGTTATTCCTTCCAAAGTGAATCACCTCACACTTCTCTACATTAAACTCCATTTGCCACCTCTCATCCCAGCTCTGCAGCTTATCTATATCCCTCTGTAACCTGCTACATCCTTCCACACTATCGACAACACCACCGACTTTAGTATCATCTGCAAATTTACTCACCCACCCTTCTGCACCTTCCTCTAGGTCATTGATAAAAATGACAAACAGCAACGGCCCCAGAACAGATCCTTGTGGTACTCCACTTGTAACTGAACTCCATTCTGAACATTTCCCATCAACCACCACCCTCTGTCTTCTTTCAGCTAGCCAATTTCTGATCCACATCTCTAAATCACCCTCAATCCCCAGCCACCGTATTTTCTGCAATAGCCTACCGTGGGGAACCTTATCAAACGCTTTGCTGAAATCCATATACACCACATCAACTGCTCTACCCTCGTCTACCTGTTCAGTCACCTTCTCAAAGAACTCGATAAGGTTTGTGAGGCATGACCTACCCTTCACAAAGCCATGCTGACTATCCCTGATCATATTATTCCTATCAAGATGATTATAAATCTTGTCTCTTATAATCCCCTCCAAGACTTTACACACTACAGACGTGAGGCTCACCGGTCTATAGTTGCCGGGGTTGTCTCTGCTCCCCTTTTTGAACAAAGGGATCACAGTCAGATGATTAAAGTACGGGCCATTGTGGGTGCAACAAACTGTTGCTGAATCATTACAGGATGGGCAACTGGTGAAAATGGAGGTGGACACTGGAGCACCAGTTTCGTTGGTACAGGTTAAAGGTAATCATCCAGCCTAATGGGAAGAACCTGGCTGAAGAGGATCAAGCTAAATTGGGTCGAGGTGAATTTCATATCAGAGTCCAAAGCAGCTCTACCAAAGATTTTTTTTTTCTAATTATGGGGTAATTTAGCGTGGCCAATCCACCTACCCTACATATCTTTGGGTTGTGGGAGTGAGTCCCACGCAGACAAGGGGAGAATGTGCAAACTCCACATGGACAGTGACCCAGGGCCAGGATCGAACCTGGGTCCTCGGCATCGTGAGGTGGCAGTGTTAACCACTGTGCCACCCTACCGAATATTTTAGGGAAACATGCCATTGTCTTTCATGGAGAGCTGGGACGCATGAAAGAGATCTCAGTCAAGCTAAGGATTAAGGACAAAAGCCAGACAAGATGCTTAAAGGCTGGGTTAGTGCTGTACACCATCAGGCCTAAGGTCAAGGCAGAATTAGAGAGGCTGGTAAAGACAGGGGACCTGAAACCCCCTTTAGGAATTAGGAACAGAGGTAAGCAATTCAGCCCTTCGATCTTGCTCCGCCATTCAATCACGTCATTGCAGAGTTCTTCCTGGTCTCAAATCCACCTCCCCACCTGTTCCCCATATCCCTTTAACCCATTTTTATTATAAATATATCTACCCCCTTCTTGAAACCAGTTAATGACTCCATTCTACCGCACTATGGGGCAGCGAGTTCCACAAATTCACCACACTCTGAGAGAAGTCGTTCCTCCTTATCTCAATTCTAAATCTATTGCCTCTCAATCTATATCCGTGACCTCTCGTTCTAGATTGCCCCACAAGGGAGAACATTTGGTCTATGTTTACTTTATCAATCCCTTTTAGTATTTTATACGCCTCAATCACGTAAGTATTTGGGCCGCATATATATTACCCTTGATAAAGAAAGATGCCTCGGTGGCAGTGTTAAAGTCACTATTAATTCGGAGCTGTGTGCAGAGCAGTATCCTCTGCCTTTAATTGATGATTTATTAAGGGTTGGCTGGAGTCCAGCCAGTACTTCAGTAAAGTTGAGCTTAATCAAACTTGGCTCCAGATAAATGTGGATCCAGATTCACAACAATATTTGGAAATTGTGGCACACAAAGGGCTATTCAGATATAAAAGATTTCCATTTGGTATCACGCTGCACCTGCGTTGTTCCAATGTGCCATGGATCAGCTTTGATATGCGCTTGGCTGGGATTATGGCATTGAAGGCGGAGCTGTAGACAATGAAAATGAGTCTGACATAGGGGGCGGGATTCTCCGACCCCCCCGCCGGGTCGGAGAATCGCCGGGGGCTGGCGTGAATCCCGCCCCCGCCGGTTGCCGAATTCTCCGGCACCGGAGATTCGGCGGGGGCGGGAATCGCGCCGCGCCGGTTGGCGGGCCCCCCCCCGGCGATTCTCTGGCCCGGATGGGCCGTAGTCCCGCTGCTGGAATGCCTGTCCCGCCGGCGTGAATTAAACCACCGCTCTTACCGGCGGGACAAGGCGGCGAGGGTGGGCTCTGGGGTCCTGGGGGGGGGGGGGCGCGTGGCGATCTGGCCCCGGAGGGTGCCCCCATGGTGGCCTGGCCCGCGATCGGGGCCCACCGATCCGCGGGCGGGCCTGTGCCGTGGGGGCACTCTTTTCCTTCCGCCTTCGCCACGGTCTCCACCATGGCGGAGGCGGAAGAGACCCCCTCCACTGCGCATGCGCGGGGTTGCCGTGAGCGGCCGCTGACGCTCCCGCGCATGCGCCGCCCGGCAATGTCATTTCCGCGCAAGCTGGCGGGACACCAAAGGCCTTTCCCGCCAGCTGGCGGGGCGGAAATCAGTCCGGCGCGGGCCTAGCCCCTCAAGGTTAGGGCTCGGCCGCTCAAGATGCGGAGGATTCCGCACCTTTGGGGCGGCGCTCTGCCGGATTGATTTGCGCCGTTTCTGGCGCTGGTCGGCGGACATCGCGCCGATTATGGAGAATTTCACCCAGGATTCCTTGTTGTCGCGATGCTCCAGGGATGAGTGTAGGGCCAGGGAAATGGTGTCTACTGTGAACCGGTTGTTGTGGTATGTGAATTGCAGTGGATCAAGGCATTCTGGGAGTATGGAGTTGATATATCTCATGACCAACCTCTTGAAGCACGTCATAATGGTCGATGTCAATGCCATCGGACGGTAGTCATTGAGGCACGTTGCCTGGTTCTTCTTTGGCACCAGATGGTGATCTTCTTGAAGCAGGTGGGAACCTCGGAACACATCTGCCAGTTGCTTCACGCAGGATCTGAATGCATGACCAAAGACTCCGTTTTCCAAGGGCTCACTTTCAAGTAGGCCGATCTGACTTCGGAAGTTGTGACGTTAAATATGGGTGTGTCCAAGGTTGCTGGGGAAGTTGACAACGGTTTGAAGGTTTCCTGCTCGAACCAAGCATAGAATGCATTTTCATCGGGGAGGGGTGCGCTGCTGCCGAAGATTCTACTTGGCTTTGCTTTCGAGCCCATTATGTTGTTTGAGTCTTGAAAAACCAGCGAGAGTCGGTGACGTTCGTCTGTGGCTCTAGCTTAGTCTAGTATTGTCTCTTGTCATACCTGGATTTCCTGTATAGGTCAGAATCTCCAGTCTAGAATGCCTCAGACCTGGCCTTCAGTAGGGAGTGAATCCCCCGATTAAGCCATGGTTTCCAGTTGGGGAACGTACTTACTATCATATTTTGCACGCAGTCTTCTACAAACACGCTGATGAAGTCTGTGACGATGGTAACATACTCGTTGTGGTAGTACCAGGTATTGCGGTACCTGAGAGGCTGATGACCATTGGTTAGACCCAGGAGTCTACCATTGGCTGTATTACATAGCTCCGCCCTGAAGGCGGGGTATAAGAGATGGCGCCGTCCCAGCAGCATTCACTTTCTGTATCGAAGCTGCTGGGGAAAAGGTTCTAGCAGATTAAAGCCTTCAGTTATGGAATCACTTTGTCTTGAGTGTAATTGATCGCGCATCAATTTAATCTGCTACAACTTAAGTTGGAAGGATGGATCTCCGAATCAAACCGGAGTGCCTCCAGCTCAGCCCCCACGCGGATAACTCTGCTGCTATTTTGAAATACTGGCTGGCGTGCTTTAAGGGCTACCTCGACACGGCCGTAGGCACAAACATGGAAGGACAGAAGATGCATCTCCTGCGCTTCCGGGTCAGCCCTGGGATCTACCCCCTTATCGAGGAGGCGGAGAACTTTGCTGCCGCTATCGAACTGCTAAAAGGATATTACATCCGCCCTGTAAACCAGGTCTACGCTCGTCGCCTGCTTGCAGCTAGGCGGCAAAGTCCCGAGGGAACGTTGGAAGATTTATACCGGGCGCTACTGCTGCTGGGCCAAAACTGTGGCTGCCCGCAAGTTTCGGCGAGCGAGCACACGGAACTTTTAATCAGGGATGCCTTCGTTGCAGGTATGAGCTCCCCCGCTATCCGCCGAAGACGCCTAGAAAGGAGGGTCCATGGACGTTGCCGACAAAAATGCACTGTCTTTTGCACCCGATCGCGCGGTGGCCCCTTGGGCTGTGTGGCACCCCGCAGCAGCAGCCCCTCAAACCTTCTCCCTGACCCCGCAAGCCTGCGCGGCGAGACGGCCCGCTAGCGCCGCCGGGCCCCGCTGTTTCTTCTGCGGGCAGGCGAACCATCCCCGCCCGCGCTGCCCGCCCACACCGCCGCCTGCAAAGGGTGCGGCACGAAGGGCCACTTTGTGGGGGTCTGCCAGGCCCGCGCCGTGGCCGCGGTCTCCAGCGACTATGGACCGCCGCGGCAACCCCCCCTTCAGGCCCCGACCGGCCAGCGCTCACCGCCACCCCACTATCCTAGCGCCACGTGCGACCCACGGGCGCGGCCATCTTGCCCCCCGGACTCCACGCTGGACGGGTGGGCGCCGCCCTTTTGTCCATCGCCGCCGCCATCTTCTTCATCCCCGGACACCATGTGCGACCCATGGGTGACGCCATCTTGGATGGGGCCCCAGGCCCCCAGCACGGCCGGCTACACGCTGCCCGACCAGAACTCGCAATTGCTTCATCTGGCCTCAGTGACACTGGACCAAAGTCGACCCTGGACACTCGCAACGGCTACAACGGCGGTCCTCATCAACGGCCACGGGACGTCGTACCTGATTGTCTCTGGGAGCATGGAAAGCTTTGTTCACCCCGACACGGTAAGGCGCTGTTCACTTGTAACCCACCCTGTAAATCAAAGGATCTCCCTGGCCTCCGGGTCACACTCGGTGGAGATACAGGGGTTCTGCCTAGCGAACCTCACTGTCCAAGGCAGGAAATTCAACAATTTCCGCCTGTACATCCTGCTGCCCTCTTCGCGGCTACCCTCCTGGGGCTGGACTTCCAATGCCATTTGCAAAGCTTGACTTTTAAATTCGGCGGCCCTATACCTCCCCTTACTGTCTGCGGCCTTGCGACCTTTAAGGTCGACCCGCCTTCCCTGTTTGCGAACCTCACCCCGGATTGCAAACCCGTCGCCACCAGGAGCAGGCGGTACAGTGCCCAGGACCGGACCTTCATCAGGTCAGAGGTCCAAAGGCTGCTGGGGGAAGGGGCCATCGAAGCGAGCAACAGTCCCTGGAGAGCTCAAGTAGTGGTGGTAAAGACCAGGGAGAAGCATAGGATGGTCATAGACTACAGCCAGACCATCAACAGGTTTACGCAGCTAGATGCGTACCCTCTCCCCCATATAGCCGACCTGGTAAACAGGATCGCACAATACAAGGTCTTCTCCACGGTGGACCTCAAGTCCGCCTACCACCAGCTACCCCTCCGCACTAGTGACTGCAAGTACACTGCCTTCGAAGCAGATGGGCGGCTCTATCAATTTTTAAGAGTTCCCTTTGGTGTCACTAATGGGGTCTCGGTCTTCCAGCGCGAGATGGACCGAATGGTTGACCGGTACGGCTTACGCGTAACGTTCCTGTATCTGGATAACGTCACCATCTGCGGCCATGACCAGCAGGACCACGACACCAACCTCCGCAAATTCCTCCAGACCGTGAAAATCCTTAATCTGACATACAATAAGGAATAATGCGTGTTTATCACCGACCGTCTAGCCATTCTAGGCTACGTAGTGCGAAGTGGGGTCATAGGCCCCGACCCTGAGTGCATGTGCCCCCTTATGGAGTTCCCCCTCCCTCACTGCCCCAAGGCCCTAAAGCGCTGCCTCGGGTTCTTCAGCTATTATGCACAGTGGGTCCTCAATTACGCAAAGCCCGACCCCTGATCTAATCCTCAACCTTCCCCCTGTCGACGGAGGCCTGCCAGGCCTTCAGCCGCATCAAAGCAGACATTGCAAAGGCCACGATGCGCGCCATTGATGAGTCCCTCCCCTTCCAGGTCGAGAGCGATGCGTCCAACGTAGCTCGGCCGCCACACTCAACCAAGCGGGCAGGCCCGTGGCTTTCGTCTCCCATACCCTCCAGACTTCCAAAATTCGTCACTCCTCGGTCGATAAAGAAGCACAAGCCATAGTTGAAGCTGTGAGACATTGGAGGCATTACCTGGCCGGCAGGAGATTCACACTCCTCACGGACCAATGGTCGGTTGCCTTCATGTTCGATAATGCACAGCGGGGCAAGATTAAAAACGACAAGATCTTGCGGTGGAGGATAGAACTCTCCACCTTCAACTACAAGATCTTGTACCGTCCGTGGAAGCTGAACGAGCCTCCTGATGCCCTGTCCCGCGGCACTTGTGCCACTGCACAAGTGGACCGCCTCCGAGCCCTCCACGAGGACCTCTGCCACCCGGGGGTCACTCGTTTTTTCCATTTCGTCAAGACCCTCAACCTGCCCTACTCCATCAAGGAGGTCAGGACAGTCACCAGGGACTGCCAAATCTGCGCGGAGTGCAAACCGCACTTCTACCGCCCAGAGAGGGCGCACCTGATAAAGGCTTCCCGTCCCTTTGAACGCCTCAGCATGGACTTCAAAGGCCCCCTCCCCTCCACCGACCGCAACACGTACTTCCTGAACGTGATTGATGAGTACTCCCGGTTCCCATTCGCCATCCCCTGCCCAGACATGACCACAAACCACCGTCATCAAGGCCCTCCAAGGTATCTTTACACTGTTCGGTTTCCCCGCATACATTCACAGTGATAGGGGGTCCTCCTTTATGAGCAACGAACTGCATCAATTCCTGCTCAGCAAAGGCATTGCCTCGAGCAGGACGACCAGTTACAACCCCCGGAGAAACGGGCATGTCGAGAGGGAGAACGGAACGGTCTGGAAGACCGTTCTACTGGCCCTACGGTCCAGGAATCTCCCGGTCTCCCGCTGGCAAGAGGTCCTCCCAATGCCCTCCACGCCATCCGGTCACTGCTCTGTCCAACCACAAATCAAACGCCTCATGAATGCCTCCTTGTTTTCCCCAGGAAGTCCACCTCCGGGACCTCGCTCCCAACCTGGCTAGCGACACCCGGACCCATCCTGCTTCGGAAGCACGTGCGGGCGCACAAGTCGGACCCGTTGGTCAAGAGGGCCCACCTGCTGCACGCTAACCCCCAGTACGCCTATGTGGCATTCCCTGACGGCTGGCAAGACAGTCTCCCTTCGGGAACCGACGCCCGCCGGAACCCCACACGCACCCGAACCATTGTCCCCACCCCCACCTCCCCCACAGCACCTCACTGGAGAGTCAGTACTCCCGTCGCTCCTGCCTAGGCCTGACCACCCACCGATGCCTCCTACAGGTGCCCCCCCTCCCTGTCAATCTTTTGACCCTACAGCGCCGCCTGGGGTGATGAAGCTGCCAGGGAGGATGACACCACGCTCCCAGAGTCGCAACCGCTGGGACCCTCGGCAGAATCACCGCCGAAGCCCAGACGCTCCAGAAGGACCACCAGGCCGCCCGATCGACTGATTGCTGCACTATGAACACTTTGTACATATCCTCGACATCACGGTACCTCCATACCTGGTCATACCATGCTAAAGGCGACTATTAACGCTGGCCACCAACCCCGCCGGGCTCTTTTTTAACAGGGGGTAAATGTGGTAGTACCACTTATTGCAATACCCGAGAGGCTGATGACCATTGGTTAGACCCAGGAGTCTACCATTGGCTGTATCACGTAGCTCCGCCCTGAAGGCGGGGTATAAGAGATGGTGCCGCCCCAGCAGCATTCACTTTCTGTATCGAAGCTGCTGGGGAAAAGGTTCTAGCAGATTAAAGCCTTCAGTTATGGAATCACTTCGTCTTGAGTGTAATTGATTGCGCACCAATCGTTTAAGTTGGTCACTGAGTTCTTGAATATGGACCAGTCCACTGACTCCAAGAAGTCATGTAGGAACTCTTCTGTTGCTTCTGACCAGCACTGAACGACCTTCTTAACCGGATTCTCCCGCTTACGTTTCTTTTTTTAAAATAAATTGAAAGTACCCAATTCATTTTTTCCAATTAAGGGGCACTTTAGCGTGGCGAACCCTGCACATCTTTGGGTTGTGGGGGTGAAACCCGTGCTAACAAGGGGAGAATGTGAAAACTCCACACAGTGACCCAGGGCTGGGATCTAACCTGGAACCTCGGAGCCACGAGGTTGCTGTGCTAACCACTGCACCGCTGTGCTGCCCCCCCGCTTCTGCTTGTATGGCGGAAGCAGGAGCACTATCTTATGGTCCGATTTTCCGAAGTGCGGTCAAGAGCTGGATCAGTAGGTGCCCTTGATGTTTGTGTAGCAGTGGTCGAGAATGTTGGCACCCCTGTTAGGAAAGGAGATGTGTTGGTGGAATTTTGGCAGCACACTCTTGAGGTTGGCCTGGTTGATGCCTCTAGCCATGATGAACAAGGCCTCTTAATGGCCCCTAATAGGTGGCCCCCAGTAGAGGTGAGGAGACCAGAGGGGGCGTCCTGGATCTTTGGGCTCTCAAACCAGCCGAGCAGAGGACGATGATGGTCTGTGGTGGTGGCAGCATACTTGTTTAGGTTGGTCGCTGATTTCTTGAATATGAACCAGTCCACTGACTGGTGCAGGAGAGGGCTATCTCCGAGGCACAGGTTGGCACAGTTGGAACAGTCCAATCACCTTCAGGTGCTGGAGACCTTGCTGACAATGCCGGGTACCTGTTGGATCTCTGTATCTTTTCATATACCAGTAACGCCGGACCATTTACCAAATAACTGAGATTCAAGACTGCCTTTTTGCGATAAAGGCAATTTGCCACCTTTATTTTTTGTCAGCTTCTAGTGTCTACTGATAAGTTTCAATTTTCACACAAGTACAAATTTAGAAGGTCCGACTAGCCCTGCAGTAAGCTAATCAGAATGATTGTTTGTCCTTAGCAAATACAGATAAGTTGAATTCAAAATACAAGCACAGCTCCTAGTAATTTCTTCAAGTCAAGATAAACAGTACAAAAGGACTGTGCAGTTTAAAATAGCGATTTGCAAAGCAAGAGGATAGAACAGATTTTAGAGAATAGGTTGAGTTGATTCTCGAATGGCTATCTCGTCTCGATACCCAAACTTTTAAGAAGATCATTATCTATTACGTTTCGTCCCCTTTACATCTGTGATTGGTGTTGACTAATCTAAAATTCATTTAATTGACTAAAATATCTGTCTGCTAAATCAAAGATGAAACATTTCAGTAACTTTCCACTCTGATGAAAAGTTTACTCAGCAGGAATTCCTTTCCGTGGGGTGATTCTATGGTTACCATGGACATGGAACTGGATCCTAGCCTATCTCTTCTAAGACAATGAGCCTTTCTCTCTGTTCGGCCTTGCAAACGTTTGCAGTTTCATTATCAGATCTTTTCACAAGCTCTCAGCATTTTCTGCTGTTATGTTTGATATATGACTTTTAAAATCTTAGTTATTATGATTTCTTTGAATAATTTCTTCCTTTAACCCCTTTTTCCGATAATAAAAGGTTAGTTTCTATCAGTACCCAAGCCAACACTGAACGGTGGTGTCCGTGGTGCAAGTCTTGGGTCAAAACATCACAGCCATGGGTCAAGATCAGCAAAGCTTGTGGCACACTGTGCAGCCGACGGCTGATACTCAGCAAAAGAGAACCAGTCACAGGCAGCCATGTACTGGGCCCACGTGGACATTGCTGCAACGCCCTAGAGCTTGGCGCAGCCACAAAGTGTCATGGCTCAGGGCATCAAGAACATTGGCCAAGTGCTGACTGACCTGGACCAGTCACTCGCTGAAGGACATGGCCAAGTCTCTGTGCTCCTTGGTTGAGGGCATTGAGATCCTGGTTGGGACGAGAGCAGGCCTCCAGGACTGGCAGCTCCAGGTGATGGTGGGGCCTCCAGAGCACGCTCCACCTCACCTCCATCCCATGGAGTAGCCCAGCGAAGGAGGAAGTGATGGGGCCCATGCCAGTGCCACCCGCAGGTGAGGTGCTGGAACACCTCAGCACTTCTGAATCCCACCTGGCGCCCCCTCCCCACCTGACATTGCTGCATCTGATGGGCAGCTGGCAGGTGTTTACCTTGTCACCTGTGACACCCAAATGTCAGCCAGGCCCATCCACGTGGAGACCCTCCAGAGGACGGCCACCAAAGGAGTCTCAGGTCAGTGGATGAGATAAGCAGCAGGCTGCTTCCACGTCTGATGTGATGTCTGTGGTCACACCTAGAATGTTAGACATTAGAATGTTAGATGTTAGACACCAGTTAAGTTAGAAATCTTACAACACCAGGTTAAAGTCCAACAGGTTTATTTGGAATCACTAGCTTTCAGAGCGTTACTCCTTCATCAGGTGATCAGGAGACTCACCTGACCAAGGAGTTACGCTCTGAAAGCTAGTGATTCCAAATAAACCTGTTGGGCTTTAACCTGGTGTTGTAAGACTTCTTACTGTGCCCACCCCAGTCCAACGCCGGCATCTCCACATTATGATCAGTTAAGTTGGCACGGGAACAGTAGATAGGATAGAGGTGGGGGTCAGTGCACAGCAATTGTATTTGGTCACGATTAAACACCTTTTCAGCAACATTCCAACCTGCCTCAATCCTCTGTCTGAAGGGTATGAGGGATGGGCTGGGCTGGGTGCAGAGTGTGTGCTGGGCGGGAGGGGTGTGGGAGGTTGGTGGTGTGGGGTGTGGGTGTTTGAGGATGGAACGGGCCGGGCCCCCAGGACAATTGAATGTTCCACCTGGAGTCACCCTCAGAGACAGCAGGGAACGGGGCTAGAAGTGTGCGGCCGCCTATTAGGACAGCTTACCCAGAGAATATCACATCACCACCCAAGATCTCCATAACCACGACCCCTCCATCCCCCTCCACCCAGCCCCCACCACAACTCCCTCCACCACCCAAAAAAATATATGGACCCAGGAGATGGAATGGCCGGCAGACATGCAGGGATCACCTGGGCGGACAGTGGAATGTGACCCTGATGGCAGGAATCAGACTTTGTCAAACGATGAGGAGCATCAGAGCTCATCTCACAGCGAGTCATCATCATCCTCCGTCCTGTGGACAAGACCCGCTGATACTGCTTGCCCAGGGGCAACACTCCACAGTGATGCTGGTAGGTCCCTTGGACGGGGAAGGGATAGATGGGGTGGTGGAATGGAGTGAAGGGAGGAGGAACGGGGAGGATGTGAGTGGCTATGGGGAAAGGGTTGATGGGGAGAGTATGGTGAGATGGGACAGGTTGGTGGAGCTGCCGGTGTCTAGGCCTCTTAGTTAGAAAATCTGGAGGTAATGAGGTTGTCCTGTGCGCGGCAGCCCTGGAGCACACATTGGACAGCCTACTGTGCGAGCCCAGGCTCCATGCATGGACATTCCTGGCTATCCTCCTCATCAGATCAGGCGTGGCACTCTTCCTCCTCCTCCAGCGTGCCCCTCCTCTGCTGCACGATGTTGTGCAGGATGCAGCAGGCCAGCATGATATTTGAAACCCTCCTGGGGATATATTGGAGCTTCCCAGCGGAGCGGTCCAGGCATTGGAAGCGCATCTTTAGGACGCTAATGCACCGCTCAATGACACCCCTGGCTGCTGCAAGGGTACCATTATAGGGGTTCTCTATGTTGGGTTGGGGTCTCCAGATAGGCACCATCAGCCAAGGCCTCAGCAGGTAACCCTTGTCGCCCAAGAGCCAACCCTTCACCCGAGAAATTGCTGGGAACCGACGAGTGCTGCAGGACTTATGCGTGCAAACATGCATGATGTGTAGCTGATGGTCACACATTAACTGCACATTCAGGGAGTGGAAGCTCTTCTGATTGATGAAGGGCACCCCTGATGAGCCGATGCTCCTAAGGGGACATGTGTTCCATCGATCACCCCCTGGACCTGGGGTATTCCAGCGATGGTGGCAAATCCTGCTGCCCGGGCACCCTGGTGGGCTTATACTCTAACGTTCATATAGTCCGCTCCCCGCATGCATAGGGCATCGTCACAGTGCGGATGCACCTATGCACGGATGTCTGTGAGATCCCAGACAGGTCCCCGCTCAGACCCTGGAAAGACCCAGAGGCACAAACGTTCAGGGCAACCATCAACCTGATGGCCACCAGGAGCCTGGTATCCATCTCCATAACCCCATGGTTCCAGCTGCGCCATCTGGCACAGGTGGTGCACGGTCTCTCTGGTTAGCCGAAGTCTTTGGCGGCACAGACAGTCCAGCATCTACTCGAAGGACAGGTGGTGACCGTTTACACATGGCCTGATATGGTGTCTCCTTCGCACCTCCTCCGCAACCTTTTGGACAGCTGGTACTGGAGCCTCACTGGCAGGCCTCTGCTCCTCTGCGGCAGACTCCTCTTGTGCAGGGTCCTCTCTGAGCGGGCCCTGTGTCTCCAGCCTCCATGTGTCCGCAACGGCAGTTGCAGCCAGAGAGATAGAAAACAATCCTTGTTGTATTCCAAAATTCATTCTCTGCAGAGGAGGAAAGAGAAGACATGTTGGCAAGTTGAGTATCCCCTTGCCCATCCAGATCTAACAGGCTACATGGTTACCCCTAGTTGCACTTCAGCTCCACCCTCCACATAAACCCTCAGCCATTCTCCCTGAAATGTGGGTTTCCTCACTGCACTCCGATCCCCATCAGTGAGTGGCACCAGGCCTATGATGTGGGGAGCCTCTAACCTCACCGCCCATACCGGTCAACAGCAGTACTGGTGGCTGCCGCATCCTGTGTCAGCGATAGGCTCTGCGGCCCCTGTCCTGTACAAAGAACAAAAAACAAAGAAAAGTACAGCACAGGAACAGGCACTTCGGCCCTCCAAGCCTGCGCCGACCATGCTGCCCGTCTAAACTAAAATCTTCTACACTTCCTGGGTCTGTATCCCTCTATTCCCATCCTATTCATGTATTTGTCAAGATGCCCCTTAAATGTCACGATCATCCCTGCTTCCACCACCTCCTCCGGCAGCGAGTTCCAGGCACCCACTACCCTCTGTGTAAAAAACTTGCCTTGTACATCTACTCTAAACCTTGCCCCTCTCACCTTAAACCTATGCCCCCTAGTAATTGACCCCGCTACCCCGGGGAAAAGCCTCTGACTATCCACTCTGTCTATGACCCTTATAATTTTGTAGACCTCTATCAGGTCGCCCCTCAACCTCCGTTGTTCCAGTGAGAACAAACCGAGTTTATTCAACCGCTCCTCATAGCTAATGCCCTCCATACCAGGCAACATCCTGGTAAATCTCTTCTGCACCCTCTCTAAAGCCTCCACATCCTTCTAGTAGTGTGGCGACCAGAATTGAACACTATACTCCAAGTGTGGCCTAACTAAGGTTCTATACAGCTGCAACATGACTTGCCAATTCTTATACTCAATGCCCCGGCCAATGAAGGCAAGCATGCCGTATGCCTTCTTGACTACCTTCTCCACCTGTGTTGCCCCTTTCAGTGACCTGTGGACCTGTACACCTAGATCTCTCTGACTGTCAATACTCTTGAGGGTTCTACCATTCACTGTATATTCCCTACCTGTATTAGACCTTCCAAAATGCATTACCTCAGATTTGTCCGGATTAAGCTCCATCTGCCATCTCTCCGCCCAAGTCTCCAAGCAATCTAAATCCTGCTGTATCCTTTGACAGTCCTCATCGCTGTCCGCAATACCACTAACCTTTGTGTCGTCTGCAAACTTACTAATCAGCCCACTTACATTTTCCTCCAAATCATTTCTTTGTACTACGAACAGCAAAGGCCCCAGTACTGATCCCTGCGGAACACCACTAGTCACAGCCCTCCAATCAGAAAAGCACCCTTCCATTGCTACTCTCTGCCTTCTATGACCTAGCCAGTTCTTTATCCACCTTGCCAGCTCACCCCGATCCCGTGTGACTTCACCTTTTGTACCAATCTGCCATGAAGGACCTTGTCAAAGGCCTTACTGAAGTCCATACAGACAACATCCACTGCCTTACCTGCATCAATCATCTTTGTGACCTCTTCGAAAAACTCTTATCAAGTTAGTGAGACACGACCTCCCCTTCACGAAACCATGCTGCCACTCGCTAATACGTCCATTTGCTTCCAAATGGGAGTAGATCCTGTCGCGAAGAATTGTCTCCAGTAATTTCCCTACCACTGACATAAGGCCCACCGGCCTGTAGTTCCCTGGATTATCCTTGCTACCCTTCTTAAACAAAGGAACAACATTGGCTATTCTCCAGTCCTCCAGGACATCACCTGAAGACAGTGAGGATCCAAAGATTTCTGTCAAGGCCTCAGCAATTTTCTCTCTAGCCTCCTTCAGTATTCTGGGGTAAATCCCATCAGGCCCTGGGGACTTATCTACCTTAATATTTTTCAAGCGCCCAACACCTCGTCTTTTTGGATCTCAATGTGACCCAGGCTATCTACAAACCCTTCTCCAGACTTAACATCCACCAATTCCTTCTCTTTGGTGAATACTGATGCAAAGTATTTGTTTAGTACCTCACCCATTTCCTCTGGCTCTACACATAGATTCCCTTGCCTATCCTTCAATGGGCCAACCCTTTCCCTGCTACCCTCTTGCCTTTTTATGTACGTGTAAAAAGCCTTGGGATTTTCCTTAACCTTATTTGCCAATGACTTTTCGTGACCTCTTTTAGCCCTCCTGACTCCTTGCTTAAGTTCCTTCCTACTTTCCTTATATTCCACACAGGCTTTGTCTGTTCCCAGCCTTTTAGCCCTGACAAATGCCTCCTTTTTCTTTTTGACGAGGCCTACAATATCTCTCGTTATCCAAGGTTCCCGAAATTTGCCGTATTTATCCTTCTTCCGCACAGGAACATGCCGGTCCTGAATTCCTTTCAACTGACATTTGAAAGCCTCCCACATGTCAGTTGTTGATTTACCCTCAAACATCCGCCCCCAATCTAAGTTCTTCAGTTCCCGCCTAATATTGTCATAATTAGCCTTCCCCCAATTTAGCATATTCACCCAAGGACCACTCTTATCCTTGTCCACCAGCACTTTAAAACTTACTGAATTGTGGCCACTGTTCCCGAAATGCTCCCCGACTGAAACTTCTACCACCTGGCTGGGCTCATTCCCCAATACCAGTCCAGTATAGCCCCTTCCCTAGTTGGACTACCTACATATTGTTTTAAGAAGCCCTCCTGGATGCTCCTTACAAACTCTGCCCCATCCAAGCCCCTAGAACTAAGTGAGTCCCAGTCAATATTGGGGAAGTTGAAGTCTCCCATCACAAGAACCCTGTTGTTTTTACTCGTTTCCAAAATCTGTCTACTATCTGCTCCTCTATCTCCCGCTGGCTGTTGGGAGGCCTGTAGTAAACCCCTAACATTGTGACTGCACCCTTCTTATTCCTGATCTCTACCCATATAGCCTCGCTGCCCTACGAGGTGTCCTCCCGTAGTACAGCTGTGATATTCTTCCTGATCAGTAGTGCAACTCCGCCACCCCATTTACATCCCCCTCTATACCGCCTGAAACATCTAAATCCTGGGACGTTTAGCTGTCCTTCCCTCAACCAGGTCTCTGTAATACCAACATCATAGTTCCAAATACTAATCCAAGCTCTAAGTTCATCTGCCTTACCCGTAATACTTCTTGCATTAAAACATATGCACTTCAGGCCACCAGACCCGCTGTTTTCAGCAACATCTCCCTGTCTGCTCTTCCTCAGAGCCACACTGTCCCTATTCCCTAGTTCTCCCTCAATGCTTTCACCTTCTGACCTATTGCTCCGGTACCCACCCCCCTGCCATACTAGTTTAAACCCTCCCGTGTGACACTAGCAAACCTCGCGGCCAGGATATTTATGCCTCTCCAGTTTAGATGCAACCCGTCCTTCTTATACAGGTCACACCTGCCCTGGAAGAACCCCCAGTGGTCCAGATAACGGAAACCCATCCTCCTACACCAGCTGTTTAGCCACATTTAGCTGCACTATCCTCCTATTTCTAGCCTAACTGGCACTGTCTCCCCACTGGGTTTGACTTTGGGTGCCCTCATTGTGTGGGCCTTGTGTTATCCCAACAGCAGGGTGGCACCTGATTGTGCGGTAGAGAGGGTCACTGTGTGCCACTAATCACCTCCATGTTTAGAGGCTTGTGTGTGGGCAGGTACTATAGATGGCGGTGAGGCAGGGAAGTGTGCATCTGCTGGGAGTGCAGCTCCAGTCTGATGTGGGTCCTGGGCAGGATGGATGGGAGCAGGCGTGTGCTGGACAAGCAGGGCTTGGAGACAGATGGTGGCCCTGCGGAGTGGACTAGCTGATAGTGTAACTGTTGAGGCCACTACCCTGATAATGGCAGTGTGCCAGGGAGGATGTCAAAGGCCACAGTGCATGTGTCCTTTGTTTGGGGTGAGCTCTGCTATTCCCTGCTCCCCTGCAGTGGGAATGCGCTTCTGATGAGTGCACTGAGGAGTGCCAGCACCTGATTAAGCTTGGCCACACCCACCCCATTGAGGGGTCAGCTGGGGGTTTCCAGAGGAGAGGCCTGGGTGGGCTCCAAAATGACCAGAGTCTCTATGAACATCTACAGGACACAGGGCGCAGTCAGCAGAGTGAGCATCCGGGGACCTGTACCTTGTACCAAATGGGCGCATTTAAAACAAATAAATCAGCAATGGCAACCTGAGCCAGGCCACCCCGATCCCGAGGGGGGCACATAAATCCACCGAGCTGTTAGTAAGTCGCTGCCAGCTACACTCCCCTGCCCTGGCAGCCATCCCCAGCAACCGGGACAATATTTAAAAAATGTCAAACTTTACATACCTCCTCTCTCCCCCTCAGCGGCCATGGCACCCATTCCCCATCTGTAAGTACCTGTATTAAACTGCACGCAAGTGACATCCGCTTGAGGAGGGTGGACCATCAGGGAGGCCCGGTGCATACTGAGTCAAACCTGGCAATCACATTGAAGTAAATGGAAATGCCGGTTTTGGATACCGCTGCCGCTGTGGGGCACGAACATCGCCACCAACGAGGGACTGGAGCTTGGCGTCCAATTCAGCCCTGGGCACGGACCTCGATTTTGGCCAGACGCCCAATTCTCTACCCGATCACGGTCTGCATTTGCCGCATCGGGAGGCGGAGAATTTCACCCATGATTTCAGGGTTACAGCAGAGTGAAGATTTGGGGAAGAGGGGGAGGTTTTGTTTGCTGGTGAAGGAGGAGGAAGCAGCATAGGCAGGAGAGCAGATGATCAGAATCGAAGACTAAGATTACAGTGAGCTCTTTGTGCAGATTATTAGATGAGACGTAGGAGGCGGCAGAGGAAAATCATTTAAAAAGGCTGGGTAGTGACTTACATTGTTTTTTTTCCAATTTGACCTTGGATGAAATGAGTGGTTTGCGGGGGATGAAAGAATGATTTGAAAGTGTTTGAAGAGATCTAATTAGATCAGGTACAGATTGGCTCAGTCAGTGATATGTCAGATATATTCACATCTCTTGTCTGAAGTAATCGGGTCCTACAGACCCAAAACGTTAACTTTGTTTTTCTCTCTCCTCAGGTGCTGCCAGAACTGCTGAGTTTATCCAGCATTTCACAGAGTCTGCATGGCTCTTCTTAAGACCTTCATTTTCTTACCTTGACAGATTATTCCCTCCACCCGCAGGCCCTTCTCATTTCATGCCACCAACCCAACTCCGTTCCCTCCCTTCACTCCCTCCACTCCACCACTGACTCACCCTTGCCGGTCTCGAGTCTCCAATCAAGCAGCCTATCTCCTGATTGTGGTAGTCACCACTGTTGTATTATATTGTATATACTGCACTGCATACGAGGGTATTACAGTAAGGCCCCTGTACTACAGGTACGGGGGTAGATCCCTGCCTGCTGGCTCCGCCCAGTAGGCGGAGTATAAATGTGCGTGCTCTCTGAACTGCAGCCATTTCGGCAGCAGCTGTAGAAGTTCACACATCTCTGTGTAATAAAGCCTCGATTACTGTCTACTCTCATCTCGTCGTAATTGATAGTGCATCAATTTATTACACAGAGATTTTACAAAGATGGATCTCCGCATCAAGCCGGATCGCCTGCAGCTGCAACCTCAAGCAGACAACGCCAAAAAGGACTTTGCACATTGGCTAGCTTGCTTTGAAGCATACATCAGATCTGCGACAGACCCAATCCCAGAAGCACAGAAGCTCCAGATTCTGTACACGCGGCTGAGCTCCAACGTTTTTCCCCTCGTCCAGGACGCGTCGACCTACGCAGAGGCCATGGTGCTACTGAAGGAGAACTACGCTCAGCAGATCAACAAGATCTACACCAGGCACCTCCTGTCCAGGCAGCACCAACTTCCCGGTGAGTCTGTGGAAGATTTCTGGCATGCTCTGCTCGCCCTGGTGGGAGACTGTGATGGCCAGGCCGTTTCGGCTGCTGAACAGTCTAACCTGCTAATGAGACACACGTTCATTACGGGCATAGGGTCGGCCTACATCCACCAGCGCCTCTTAGAAGGGGCTACGCTTGACCTCGCGGCGACCAAGAAACTAGCGCTCTTGCTCACAGTTGCCTCATGCAACGTGCAGGCGTATGCCCCCGACAGCACGGCCCACCCCTCCAGGGCATCGTGGACCCCGCCAGCGGCCACCCCATCATGGACCCCATCAGCGACTGCCCCCTGCCAACCCCACGCCTGCGCCGCGCGGCAGCCAACCAACCCCAGGAGACCCAAGTGCTACTTCTGCGGATAGACAAAACACCCCCGGCAGCGCTGCTCGGCAAGGCCTGCGGCAAGAAAGGACATTTAACTGCAGTGTACCAGGCCCGCTCAATCGCCGCTATTGTCCCTGCACCCCCCGCATGCGGCTAGTGGGCGCCGCCATCTTCGTCGCCTCAGACCACATGCGGCCCGTGGGCGCCACCATCTTGCTCCACTCACACCACGTGTGGCCCGTGGGCGCTGCAATCTTGCTTGCCTCACAACCAATGAATGGAGCCATCTTGCCTGCCCCAGGACACGTGCGGCATAAGGGCGCCGCCATCTTGCCTGCCTCAGGACACGTGCGGCCCATGGGCGCCGCCATCTTCCCCGCCTCAGGACTCCTGTCCGTCGGGCACCTCATCGGGCCGTTCATCGCCTGCAACCGCCGACAACCAGCCGCGTCTCGCCTCCGTCACGATTGACCAGTCCCAACCGCACAACCTCGCGACCGCGCCGACAAATGTGAAGGTCGACGGGCATGAGCTATCCTGCCTTCTGGACTCTGGGAGCACTGAAATGAAATGAAAATTGCTTATTGTCACAAGTAGGCTTCAAATGAAGTTACTGTGAAAAGAGAGCTTCATCCACCCCGATACGGTAAGGCGCTGCTCTCTCGCGGTACACCCCATTAATCAAATAATCTCCCTGGTCTCTGGATCCCACTCCGTGGCGATCCGGGAGTACTGCATCGCCACCCTCACCATCCAGGGCGTGGAGTTCAGCGGCTTCCGGCTCTACGTCCTCCCCAACCTCTGCGCTGCCTTGCTCCTCGGCCTGGATTTCCAGTGCAACCTCCAGAGCCTAACCCTGAAATTTGGCGGGACCCTACCTCCCCTTACTGTATGAGGCCTCACGACACTTAAGGTCGACCCGCCTTCTCTGTTTGGCAGACCTCACCCCGGATTGCAAACCCGTCGCCACCAGGAGCAGACGGTACAGCGCCCAGGACAGGACCTTCATCAGGTCTGAGATCCAGCGGCTGCTGTGAGAAGGTATCATCGAGGCCAGCAACAGCCCCTGGAGAGCCCAAGTGGTAGTGCTGAAAACGGGGGAGAAAAACAGGATGGTCGTTGACTACAGTCAGACCATCAATCGGTACACGCAGCTCGACGCATACCCCCTCCCACGCATATCTGATATGGTCAATCACATTGCACAGTACCAGGTCTTCTCGACAGTGGACCTGAAATCTGCCTACCACCAGCTCCCCATTCGCAAGGCGGACCGCCCGTACACTGCGTTTGAAGCGGACAGCCGCCTTTACCATTTCCTTAGGGTTCCTTAGGCGTCACTAACGGGGTCTCGGTCTTCCAACAGGAGATGGACCGAATGGTTGACCGGTATGGACTGCGGGCCACTTTCCCGTACCTGGATAACGTCACCATCTACGGCCACAACCAGCAGGACCACGACGCTAACCTTTCCAAATTTCTCCACACCGCCAAACTCCTCAACCTAACCTACAACAAGGAGAAGTGTGTGTTCAGCACGAACCGATTAGCCATTCTTGGCTATGTGGTTCAGAATGGAGTTCTAGGGCCCGACCCCAATCGCATGCGCCCCTCATGGATCTCCCCCTTCCCCACTGCCCCAGAGCCCTCAAACGATGCCTGGGGTTCTTTTCGTACCACGCCCAGTGGGTCCCTAACTATGCGGACAAGGCCCTCCCACTCATCCACTCCACCGGTTTCCCACTGACGGCCGAGGCTCACCAGGCCTTTCAAACGTATCAAGGCCGAAATTGCCAAGGCCGCGATGCATGCGGTCGACGAGACGCTCCCCTTCCAAGTCGAGAGCGATGCATCAGATGTCGCTCTGGCTGCCACCCTCAACCAGGCAGGCAGGTCCGTTGCATTCTTTTCCCGCACCCTCCATGCCTCCGAAATTCGGCACTCCTCCGTCGAAAAGGAGGCCCAAGCTATCGTTGAAGCTGTGCGGCACTGGAGGCATTACCTGGCCGGCAGGAGATTCACTCTCCTCACAGACCAACGGTCGGTTGCCTTCATGTTTAACAACACACAGCGAGGTAAGATCAAAAATGATAAGATCTTGCGGTGGAGGATCGAGCTCTCCACCTTTAATTACAAATTTTGTATTGCTACGGTAAGCTCAACGAGCCCCCCGATGCCCTGTCCCGAGGTACATGTGCCAGCGCACAAGTGGACCGACTCCGGACCCTGCACGACGATCTCTGTCACCCAGGATTCACCCGCTTTTATCACTTCATTGAGGCCCGCAATCTGCCCTACTCCATCGAGGAAGTCAGGGCTGTCACCAGAGACTGCCAGGTAAACGCACTTCTTGCGGCCAGACCGTGTGCACCTGGTGAAGGCCTCCCGCCCCTTTGAACGCCTCAGCGTGGACTTCAAAGGGCCCATCCCCTCCACCGACCGTATTTTCTCAATGTGGTCGACGAATATTCCCGATTCCCCTTCGCCATCCCATGCCCCGATATGACGTCTGCCACCATCATCAAAGCCCTCAACACCATCTTTGTTCTGTTCGGTTTCTCCGCCTACGTCCATGGCGACCGGGGATCCTCATTTATGAGCGATGAGCTGTGCCAGTACCTGCTCAACAGGGGCATTGCCTCGAACAGGACGACCAGCTACAACCCCCGGGGAAACGGGAGAATGGAATGGTCTGGAAGGCCGTCCAGCTGGCCCTATGGTCCAGAAATCTCCCGGCCTCCCACTGGCAGCAGGTCCTCCCCGACGCACTTCACTCCATTCGGTCTCTCCTGTGCACGGCGACTAACGAAACCCCCCATGAACGTCTCTTTGCCTTCCCCAGGAAGTCCACCTCCGGGGTTTCGCCCCCAACGTGTCTGGCAGCTCCAGGACCCATTCTCCTCCGCAAGCACGTGCAGCTCCACAAGGCAGACCCGTTGGTTGAGAGGGTACAGCCACTCCATGCAAACCCGCAGTATGCCTACGTAGCGTACCCCGACGGCCGCCAAGACACAGTCTCCCTCAGGGACCTGGCACCAGCTGCGTCCCCACAAACCCCCCCCCCCCCCTGCTCCGGCACCACCCTCCCTTCCCCCAGCGCACCGCACCACAGCCCCCGCTCCAGGACAATCCGTCCTCCCCTTGGTCCCACCCGGGGATATAGAGGATGTCGACACGCTCCCGGAGTCACCGACGACCGAGCCGACGCCTGACTCGTCAACAGCACTGCGGCGCTCTCAACGATAGACCAAGGCACCCGACCGTCTAAATTTGGAACCATCTCTGAAATGTTATTGACAACCTGTATGTAAATAGTTTTCCACCACCCCCGCTGGACTCATTTTTAACAGGGGGTGAATGTGGTAGTCACCACTGTTGTATTATATTGTATATGCTGCACTGCATACGAGGGTATTACGGTCAGGCCCCTGTACTGCAGGTACGGGGGTAGATCCCTGCCTGCTGGCTCCACCCAGTAGGCAGAGTATAAATGTGTGTGCTCTCTGAACGGCAGCCATTTCGGCAGCAGCTGTAGGAGGCCACACATCTCTGTGAAAGAAAGCCTCGATTACTCTCTACTCTTGTCTCGTCGTAATTCATAGTGCATCACTGATCCCCTCCCTGTGCTTCAGAATTCGACAAGGAAAACTTGCCCGCAAATACACAAAGTTGACTGTTGCATGCCACCCTTAAATGACCATGCACTGGATGCGATGAGATTCTCGTGTGCTGCTGACTTTATCTTGAAGGAATGCAAATGTATTAATATGGATTTCTGAAAGGGAAATCATGTTAAACAAACTTTTTGGAGTTTTCTGAGGATGCAACTCGCAGAATGGGTTTGGTTGAACAGTATTATGTGGCATATTTAGATTTTCAGAAAGCTTTTGATAAAGTTCCAAACAAAAAGCTAGTGAGCAAAATTAGAGCACATGGGATTGGGGGGTAATATATTGGCATGGACTGAGAACTGGGGAATGGGCAGAAAACAGAGAGTAGGAAAAGATTAGTGGGGTGTGGTATTAAAGGTATTTTAGGTACCTGATAGGCTAAAGCACCATTGGTGGAAACTATATGCTTTCTATTGGTTAGAGTGTATGATATCTCCGCCCTGATAGGTGAGGTATAAGAGCCCGTGCCGCCCCAGCAGCCCTCATTCTATACCTGAGCTGCTGGGGGAGATATCTAGCTTATTAAAGCCTTCAGTTGGACTACAACCTCGCTTTAGTGGTCATTGATCGTGCATCAATTTAATAAGCTAGTTTTTTTTAAGACAAAAGGATGGAGATCCGAATCAAGCCGGAGTGTCTGCAACTTAGCCCCCACGCGGCGAACTCAGCGGCAATCTTGAAGCGTGCTTTAAAGGGTATCTCGGGACGGCCGAAAACGCACCCACGAGAGAGCAGAAACTGCACCTCCTGCACTCAAAGGTGAGCCCGGAGATTTACACCCTCATCGAGGAAGCGTAAGACTTCGATGCAGCAATAGAGCTGCTAAAAGGACACTATATTCGCCTGGTAAACTAGGTCTACGCCCGGCACATTCTTGCAACAAGGCAACAAACCCCTGGGGAATCGCTGGAGGAATTCTACCGTGCACTCCTTGTGTTGGGCAGTAGCTGCGGCTGCCCGCAAGTTTCGGCGAGCGAATACGCAGAACTCTTAGTCCGGGACGCTTTCGTGGCAGGTATGCTATCGTCACAAATCCGCCAGCGCCTGTTAGAGAAGGACACCCTGGGTCTCAGGGAGGCACGGGCCCTTGCAGGCTCCCTGGACGTGGCCTCCAGGAACGCCCGCACTCGCGTTCCCGACAGCGCGGCAGGCCCCTGGGCAGTGTGGAACCTCTCCGCGGCTGATCCCGAGACTTCCCCCATTCCCGACAGGCCTGCGCTGCAAGGCGGCCTGGCAACCCCGAGGGGCCCCGCTGCTACTTTTGCGGGCAGGCCAAGCACCCCTGCCAGCGCAGCCCGGCCCCCGCATCCACCTGCAAGGGATGCGGCAAAAAGGGCCATTTTGTGGGGGTATGCCAGGCCCGGGCGGTTGCCGCGGTCTCCAGCGGCGAATGCAGACCGCAACCACAAACCTCTCTACGGGCCCCGTGTGGCCAGCGGTCGCCGCCACCTCCATATCCCAGGGCCACGTGCGGACCCCGGGTGCCGCCATCTTGTTCCGCGGATGCCACGTTGGAGGGATGGGCGCCGCTATTTTGTGCACCCCCAGCCATGTGCGACCAATGGGAGACGCCATCTTGGATGAACCCCCAGGACCCCAGCTCGGCTGACCACACACTGCCCGAACAGAACTCTCAACTGCTGCGACTAGCCTCGGTAACTCTTGATCAGTCTTGGCCTCGAACGCTCTCAAACGCTATGACGACCGTATTCATCAACGGGCACGAGGCGTCCTGCCTAATCGACTCTGGGAGCACGGAGAGCTTCATACACCCCAACACGGTAAGGCGCTGTTCTCTCCTCATCCACCCTGTTAATCAAAAAATCTCCCTGGCCTCCGGTTCACACTCAGTGGAGATAAAGGGGTTTTGTATAGCAAACCTCACAGTCCAGGGAAGGGAGTTCAAAAACTTCCATCTCTACGTCCTTCCCCACCTCTGCGCAGCTACACTCCTGGGATTAGACTTCCAGTGTAACCTTCAAAGTCTGACCTTCCAATTCGGCGGCCCTATAACCCCCTTACTGTCTGCGGCCTCGCGACCCTTAATGTCGACCCGCCTTCCCTGTTTGCGAACCTCACCCCGGATTGCAAACCCATCGCCACCAGGAGCAGACGCTACAGTGCCCAGGACCGGATCTTTATTAGGTCAGAGGTCCAAAGGCTACTGAGGGAAGGGGTCATTGAAGCCAGTAGCAGCCCCTGGCGAGCTCAAGTAGTGGTGGTAAGACGGGGGAGAAGCATAGGATGATCATCGACTACAGTCAGACGACGCAACTGGACGCGTACCTTCTCACCCGCATATCCGACCTGGTAAACAGGTCTTCTCCACGGTGGATCTCAAGTCCGTCTACCACCAGCTCCCATCCATACTAGTGACCGCAAATACACTGCCTTCGAGGCGAATGGGTGGCTGTATCACTTCTTAAGGGTTCCTTTCGGTGTCACCAACGGGGTCTCGGTCTTCCAGCGCGAATGATTCACCGGTACGGTTTACGGGCAACATTCCCGTATCTCGATAATGTCACCATCTGCGGCCACAACCAGCAGGACCACGACACCAACCTCCGAAAATTTCTCCAAACCGCTAAAATCCTTAACCTTACATACAACAAGGATAAATGCGTGTTTAGCACCGACCATCTAGCCATTCTTGGCTACGTAGTGCGAAATGGAGTTATAGGCCCCGACCCTGAACGCATGCGCCCCCTCATGGAGTTCCCCCTCCCTCACTGCCCCAAGGCCCTGAAACGCTGCCTAGGGTTTTTTAGCTACTACGCTCAGTGGGTCATCAACTATGTGGACAAGGCCCATCCCCTGATCCAATCCACAGTTTTGCCCCTGTCGATAGAGGCCCGCCAGGCCTTCAGCCGCATCAAAGCAGACATTGCAAAGGCCACGATGCACGCCATCGACAAGTCCCTCCCCTTCCAGGTCGAGAGCGATGCATCCGACGTAGCTCTGATGGCCACCCTCAACCAAGTGGGCAGATCCGTGGCCTTCTTCTCCCGTACCCTACATGCTTCCGAAATCCGCCACTCCTCAGTCAAAAAGGAGGCTCAGGCCATAGTAGAAGCTGTGCGACATTGGAGGCATTACCTGGCCGGCATGAGATTCACTCTCCTCACTGACCAATGGTCGGTGGCCTTCATGTTTGATAATGCACAGCGGGGCAAGATAAAAAACGAAAAGATCTTGCGGTGGAGGATCGAACTCTCCACCTACAACTACGAGATCTTGTATCGTCCCAGGAACCTAAACGAGCCTCCTGACGCCCTGTCCCGCGGCACATGTGCTACTGCACAAGTGGACTGCCTCAGAGCCCTCCACGAGGACCTCTGCCACCCGGGGGTCACTCGATTTTTCCACTTCATCAAGACCCGCAACCTGCCCTACTCCATCGTGGAGGTCAGGACAGCCACAAGGGACTGCCAAATCTGCACGGAGTGCAAACCGCACTTCTACCGGCCAGAGAAAGCGCACCTGATAAAGGCTTCCCGTCCCTTTGAACGCCTCAGCATGGACTTCAAACACCCCCTCCCCTCCACCAACCGCAACACGTACTTCCTGAACATGATTGATGAGTACTCCCGGTTCCCATTCGCCACCCCCTGCCCCGACATGACCGCAACCACCGTCATCAAGGCCCTCCATAGCATCTTTGCATTGTTCGGGTTCCCCGCTTACATACACAGTGATAGGGGGTCCTCCTTTATGAGTGACGAACTGCGTCAATTCCTGCTCAGCAAGGGCATCGCCTCGAGCAGGACGACCAGTTACAACCCCCAGGGTAACGGACAGGTAGAGAGGGAGAACTGAACGGTCTGGAAGACCGTCCTACTGGTCCTATGGTCCAGGAACCTCCCAGTATCCCGCTGGCAAGACGTCCTCCCGGATGCCCTCCACTCCATCCGGTCACTGCTTTGTATGACCACCAATCAGACACCTCACAGACGTCTCCTTGTCTTCCCTAGGAAGTCCTCCTCAGGGACCTCGCTCCCGACCTGGCTGGCAGCACCCGGACCCATCCTGCTCCGAAAACATGTGCGGGCACACAAGTCGGACCCGTTGGTCGAGAGGGTCCATCTGCTCCATGCTAACCCCCAGTATGCCTACATGGCGTACCCCGACGGCCGACAAAATATGGTCTCCCTACGGGACCTGGCGCCTGCCGGAACCCCATGCACATTCCAGCCACCAGTCCCACCCTCCCCTCCACCGCAGCACCTTACAGGAGGATCGGTCCTTCCGCCGCCCACGTCTAGGCCCCCCACCCACCGACGCTCCCCGCAGGCGCTCCCTTCCCAGGTCAGCCGTTTTTCCCACCAGCGCCGTCTAGGGGTGACAAAGCTGCCATGGAGATCGAAGCCACGCTCCCGGAGTCACTGACGCCCGAGCCTCCACCGGAGTCACCACCGAAGCTCCGACGATCACAGAGGACGACCAGGGCCCCGGATCGACTGATTGGTTCATTTTAACTGTAATCTGTAAATATAAACCATCAAATGTACATAGCTACCAGACTTGTAAATAGTTACTAAACACTGTACGGAGGTATTACGGTACCTCCATAATTAATTATACCATCTTGCTATGTTTTGTAGTTCCTGGCCACCACCCCTGCCGGACTCTTTTTTAACAGGGGGTGAATGTGGTATTATAGGTATTACGGTACCTGATAGGCTAAAGCACCATTGGTGGAAACTGTATGCTTTCTATTGGTTAGAGTGTATGATAGCTCCGCCCTGATAGGCGGGGTATAAGAACCCGTGCTGCCCCAGCAGCCCTCATTCTGTACCTGAGCTGCTGGGGGAGACATCTAGCTTATTAAAGCCTTCAGTTGGACTACAACCTCGCTTTAGTGGTCATTGATCGTGCATCATGGGGTACCGCAAATATCAGTGCTTGTGTCCCAGCTGTTCAAAATCTATACTCAATCATTTGGATACAGGGTTTAAATTTAATATTTCCAAATTTTCAGATGACAAAACTAGGTGAATGTGTGAGTTGTGAGGAAGATAGAAAGAACCTTTCAGGGGATTTGGAGAAACAAAGTGAGTGGGCAGAAATTTGGCAGATGGAATACAACGTGGAGAAATGTGAGAATATCCACTTTGATAGGAAAAATAGAAAGGTGGGGGAATCTTTCAATTTTATGCAGTGTCGCAAGGGGCGGGAGAAGGGGTGTTGAAGCAGCCAGCCATAACGGCAGCTTTCTCTGCCTGATACAAGAGAAAACTCCAAGGGTGTGTCCCATAACATCACGCTGGTGGGGCGGGCTCAATCAGCCAGCAACTTAGATTTTTAGAGGCCACCCTGATATAAAAAGGTAAAAACCGACCTCCCAACACCTCCCCCAACACCCTCCCACCCCCTCCATGCAACACCCTACCCTCCCTCCACCCAGCACTGTCTTCTGGCACTGTCTGGACAGTGCCCCCAGTGCCAGGGGATAGTGCCAGGGGCCAGTTCTCAGCTACTGCCTGGGCATGAACCTCTCACCACTAACAAATGTATTCACCTGAGCTCCTGATCCTGCCCACCAAGTGCACGCCATAGGAGACCTATTGTAATTCACGTTGGCGTGCCCTCTTGCTGATGTGAATTAATAATGTAATGACTGGCACGGCATGGGGACGTGGGGAGCCTTATCAGAGACCTGATGCAAATTCATTGTAATGGGGTTTCTGACGCTGAATGTTGCGATTCCAGTTACATCACTATCAGGGAAGCGGGGACAATCGCGTCACGCATTTACATTGGTGTGAAACACAATTTGGGCCATTCGTAGGATTTTATGGTTCGGTCGCCAATCCTGCCTGACGAATGAAGTAGAGAATGCCCCCCCAGCATATTGCTTAAATGGTGAGAGGCTGGGAAGTGTTGAATTTCTTGGGTGTTTTTATTCATGAGTAACATGCAGGCACAGCAAGCAATTATGAAGGCAAATGGCATGTTGGCCATCATTACAAGAGGATTTGAGCATTGGAGTAAATATGTCTTACTGCCTTGGTGAGTCAGCACCCTGGGTATTGTGCACAGTTTGGTCTCCATACCCAAGCAAAGATATACTGACCATAGACGGAGTGGAACGAAGGTTCACTAAACTAATTCCTGGGATGGTGGGATTGCCCTATGGGCAAAGATTAAAAGACTGGGCCTTTATTTTCTAAAACTTAGAAGAATGAGAGGTGGTTGCATATAAACATACTAAATTCTTCCAGGACTCGACAGGGTAGATGCAGGAAGGATGTTTCCCCTGGCTGAGGGCCCCAGAACCGGGTGACATTGTCTTATGTCAGGCCATTTTGGACCAAGATGAGGAGGAATTTCTTCACGCGGAGGGTGGTGAACCTTTGGAATTGCCTGCCCCAGATTGTTGAGTAAGTACAAGACTGAGATCGATAGATTTCCACATGTTAAAAGCATCAAGAGATATGGGGACAGTGAAGGAAAGTGATGTTGAAGTAATAATAATAATAATAATCGCTTATTGTCACAATTAGGCTTCAACAAAGTTACCATGAAAGTAGGTCAGCCATGGGCCCATTGAATGTCGGAGCAAGCTGAAAGGGTTGAATGGCCTAAAACCTCCTATGTAGAGGTGGGTACTTGTCAACAGGCCCGACACTCGACAAACAAGCTGCATCTCAATTCGCCATTGGGAAAATTGAAACTTTGCATCTGCCTAATTCAGCCACATTTACCACTCATGGCAGGCACCATGAAACCTCTCTCTAAGAATGGTGAAGCCTGTCACAGTAACTTCATTTGAAGCCTATTTGTGACAATAAGCTATTTTCATTTCAAGAATGGGGGTGGTTGAAAAAAGAATAGGATTGTAATGGAATGGCATAAAGTATGGTTCTCAGAGGAGGAGAAAGTATCAGAGAAGTATAATGAAAATACCAAGATATGGTATGTTGATAAGGTCCTATCCAGCAGTTGGGCAGTACAAGTGTAGCTGGATGGAGGGGCTTCAATAAGGGGAAAGGCATCACCTCTCACCTGTTAATTTTCCCTCAAAGTAACGTTGCCATTGGAAAGATCGACGATGAGGGTCACAGTGAATGACCACAATGTTGGAACACTGCCTTTCAAAACATGGAGAGAGATGTTAACCTGAAGGACAAAACAATTAATACACAATATGCTTTTCTACAGGAGAAAGCAAGAAAAAACGCAAAGCAGGAAAATATACTAAATGTTCCAAAACTATTTTAACCAGAATGTAATTTTGGAGTTATAAATAAAAAAGAGCTTTGAACTTTCAACATTACCTGATGAATTGAAGGCATAGGAAGCACAGTCATAACTATTGGCCCATTGTGATGTAGAGGTTTCTGAGATTCTGCAGGGACCCAAGGTGATTTTATGACAACCTTCCCTTTGGTCTTTCAAGTCTGAATGTGCACTATGCTGTCACAACATTAAGGGCTTTGCTCCCAAGCAGATTGTCTAAAATTGTCATGAAAATATTTAAATTCAGAATATAGAAAATTAAAATAGAGCAGTCATTTTGTAACAATTCAAAATTAAATTAGAGAAATTCCGCATTATGGGGATAACAGTCCACTTTATTGCGCTCAAATGCTAAAAAAATTCCATATTTCACAGGATGGCTGAAATATCATATTGTTTGGAATTTTCCAATATTTTTTCAAATTCAGTTTTAGCGCAAAAACAAGAGAAAATCTCTCCGCCGCTGTCAGCGAGCAAACGCACAGTATATTCAACCTCTTTAAGGAAAAAAAACCATTTTTCACAAGTTTCACACTGGCCCCCATGGTGGCTTGCGTCTGATTCGCTCACCGCGCTACAACTTAAACTCTGAAACAAATGGGGCCCACCATTTGAACACCTTCCTAGACTCCCCAGCACTTGTTCCAAGTCCAATCGCAATGATGGCTGCCGGAAAGACTGCACCACGCTTCGCCAAGTAAGTCCTCAGCAAGCTTCTGGATGGAGTTGAGCAGAGGTGGGAAAATCTGTAGTCTCAACCGGGCAGACGTCCAGCCAGCAAAGTGCCCAACCCCACCTGGGAGGTTCAGGCCGCGATTGTGAGCACCAGCTCAGTCCACAAGGGGATGGGGATACAGTGCTGAAAGAAGAATGATCTTCTTTGTGCAGCCTGTGCTGAGGGCATGAGCTCCATGCTGCAGGGCTTCAACAGCATGCTGCAGGGACTTGTGGGAATCCACGAGTGTCAGAACCAGAGTATGGTGAGGCTTCTGGATCTCACTCCAGCTGCCCCTCTATCCCATGGAGGGGTCCAATAGCCCCCATGCACCCAAAGGGAAGAAAAGCAGCAGGAGTCCAGCCTGGGGGCCTTCCAGCCTATCTGACGTTCCTTTCCCTCTGAGCGCAACACCTCCAGCCCCACTCACCCGCGCTGCCTCAAATCAGGCCAGGACTAAGAAACAATAAGCACCGAGTTGGCACGGGTGATCCTAAGCACTAGTAGAGAAAAGTCACCATTGTAATAACAAGCTTGTATTAAAATTCCCTTTGCTCACCCATAAAGAGCCTCCATGCAATCACGTCTTCGTACCACAATCCGCAAACCCGGTTCCTTCTCCCTGTGCTGTGTGAGAATGGCAGTGCTATGTCTCTCCCATCTCCCGCACTGACCATTCAGAAATGCCACTTCTGGTGCGGGGTCCCCAGATTTATTCCCCCCCCTCCTCCCCCCCCCCCCCCCCCCCACCCCCTCACCCCACATCAGCGTTCAGGTCTCTCATGTCTGCCAGCATTCTCTAGTTATGAGGATGCCATTATCTGAAAACATGAGGGAGTTTGACCATCTCCTCAGTGTGTGAGGAAACACACTGGGTCTCCTGACCTTGGAAGAGCAGTAGCAGCTGAGATGTGTCATTCTGTTTCTATGGACCTCAAGAACACCCCGTTCAATGGCAAGTTGCGTTTAGCTCTCTATCAGGCAGGCGTCAGACATTTCGTGGAGGAACATCGCTCTGTCCTCACTACAAGTCATCATCATTCTTCTGCAGTATGCAGTCAGTCACTTTAGCGCCCTGCCTATGAATGAGTGGATGTCAACCCCATGGTAGAAGGGGTCTTCACAGCTTGGCCTTGGCCGTCACCAATCCGAGAGGTCATAAGATATAGGAGCAGATTTAGGCTACTCAACCCATCAAGTCTGCTCCACCATTCAATATGGCTGATATTTTTCTCATCCCCATTCTCCTGCCTTCTCCCCATAACCCCTGATCCCCTTATTAATCACGACGGCGTCCCTAGTCCTGCGCCCCATGCGGATCAGAACCATTTCCCGAGATCCTTCCACCTCCTCTGCCATGGGTTGCCCCTCATCACTCTACCTGACCTCGTCTTCATCCGAGGAGATGTGGCACTACACGTCTCCTCCTGGTCCAGCTGCTCTTCCCGCTGCAGTGCCAGGTTGTGCAGAGTACAGCAGACCACTATGATGCTGTATGGAGGGTTCCCCCGATTGGTCCAGGTACTAGAACTGCATCTTGAGCAGTCTAATCACACCAGCATTGATGCATGAGCGTCGATGTACTGGCGCCACCAGCCACCTCCTGAGTGGGTGCCCTTTGACCCTGAGAAACCATCCCTCCAGCTGTTGCTCGCCCTTAAATACGGGTGAGATTTGCGGGATTCCCAGGATGTAGCTGTCTTGGACGGGAAACAGACATATGCCCACATTATGCACATCGTATGGTCACACACTTTCCGAACATTGAGGGCGTGGAATCCCTTGCAGTTCACAAATGATATCCATGCCCACATGGGGAACGCAGAACCACGTGGGTCCAGCCATGACACCCTGCAACTGGGCAGGCCAGCTTTGCGAGCAAAACCCATCGTCCTGGGTCATTGGGTCCTGGTGCAAGTTAATCTACATGTGGGCTCTGGCAAATGGTATATCGATCACTTCCCCTACACATTTTGGGCAGCAGACTGGGAGATGCCACATATGTCACACTGTGCAGTCCTGAAATGAACCGTTGGCATTAAAATTCAGAGCAGTAGTTACTTTCAGGCCACAGGCAATGGGTGACCTCCCAGTCCATGTGGTGATAACTCTTGCATCACCTGGGACAGGTGGTTGATTGTCTCTAAAGACAGACGCAGCCTTCTCCGACACTGGACCTCTGACATCTGGAGGTAATTCTTCTCCCGTCGCACACCAGTGGCCAGCAGTACCTCCTCCAAGGCTCCGCCATCTGTGGCAATGCTCCTGGGGGATCAGCGGGCCCTGCCTCCTCCACCTCTGCAAGGTGCTAATCCTGGTCACGTGCTGTTACAAATTGATGTCGCTGATGCTACTTCACAGTTAACAATAGAGCCGCCTGTTCGACTGGCTCCATGATTCTCTCGAATCAATAACTGAAAGTAAGAGGTCATAAAAGTGAGCAATGAGGAGTCCTGACAATGCCCTGACCCACAGCCCTCTCATGATCTTGGACATCTACCCATGTGTATTCCTCTATATGAGTGCCTTTCCAATGAGCCTTACTCCCTTTTCACACAATAGTCCATCATTCACAGTTGGACCTCTCAATTCCACTTGCCAGGAGCACCCCGACCCTTCAGAGCCTCAGCGCACCACATGTCGTTCCCCCCCCCCCCACCCCACTCCAAGGGTGAGGCCTGTGGGCAGTTGACTGTGTTCAATTGACCTGCGTTGTAATCTCACGGGTCAACGAGATGCTGCCACCCGTCATGCCCTGAATGGGGATGACTGATGAGCACCTCTACCCTCCCACCTTGTATTAGGGCCGTCATGTGTGACACCTCTCTGTTCAGGAGAGGTGGGTGTAAGCCTTGGCGTTCAATGCTTGGGGGCTCAGCTCCCAACTATCTTGATCAAACCGTTGGGCACCAATCAGTGGCACACTGAAGCATTGCAGGACTGACTAAATTGGGATAATTGACTCACCAAAGAAGGGTCAGGGAGCTGATTAGGCAACTGGCTTGCCCTTGTGGTAGAGGGGAGGCAGACCTAATTCTTGTTGAAACAGCAATTTACAGTCACCTTCATCCTCAGATGGCACCCCCATTCCCCCAGCCCTTAAGGTATGCAAATTAAAGAAGCCTTCCACCATGAACAGCCAGCCACCCCAACTTTATTCCCTGATAGTCTGGCCTCCAAAACCAGTTGCTCTTCCCTTCCAGACAACTCGTGCCCTGTGACACTTTGCAGCCTGAGGGTTGGGAGTTCATTCTGACTGCATTAATCCTCGCCCCTGTGTGAGGGTCTTCTGCCCCCAATTAGCTGCTCAACATACCTTGTCAGAGTCCCGCACTGAAATGCAGCCGAGCATTTCATGGGACCTCAGCCAGGGACCTCATAGTCACCCCCTGTGCTCCGCCAGTAATTGCACCTGCTCCCACCCATCTCCAGCTGCCTCACTAGAAGGCCAATTGCTCAGCAGAGAAATGGCCACAAGACCAGCAAGGCGGGATCCGAGAAGCGAACCCAGTCACACCAACCACCAGACCCCTGAGACCTGGATGACTAAAGCAGTGAAGGGCCACGAAGACGTGTGAGCAAACCACATTCCAATGCCTCCGAAATTCTGCGACACAACCTCTCGCCTCCCCACCGACCCAGTTTCCACTTATCTGGTCCCCCACGTCCTCTCCGGTTAGCCCTTGTCAAATTATACCCTAGAGGGTGATGGCGAGCGAGTGCTCACCTCCGATATTCCCTTCAGAGGCCAGGTCAGCAGGTTCTCGTTATTATATAGCTTTAGTAAATCGCGCCTGTGTGATGTCATGCTTGCGAGCAATTAATACTTAGTGGGGGGGGGGGGGGGGGGGGGGGGGGGGGAGAGTCCCAGTGAGGCGGCTCACTAATGATGTTATAATATATTTAAATGAGGTTCCCTGCCTTCCTGGGCGGGAACCTCGTTATGTCATCAGCGAGGAATGTGGAAAACCAGGAAACGCGATCTCGCCAGTCAGAATCGCGTTTCCCGACTCTCCCGGGACTTTGCGCCCACATTTCCGTTCTCACTGGGGGCTAATGCTTGCTCAAAATTCCTTCCAATAGTATTCTTAGTTCTCTTATGATGGATCCTCTGATTTCACACAGTTAAAGGATGAAAATAACATAATCCTTTGGTGTGCTGAATGGAGCTTAATTGTCTATGTAAATTAACCTTGGCTTCAGTGCCTAATCTACATGTAGAAGTAGAATTGATCTAATTTGCATCTGAAATTTCTCTTATGACCAAGGCAAAACCTCATACAAAACTCAAAGCAATTAATTGCAAACTTCATACACAAGCAACAACAGCCAATTAAATAGACACGTCAAGCATATAGCTTTTGCATTTACAATTTAAGATAAACCACCTATCTGTTGACAGGAAACTCTACATTATAACCTTGAGTCAGTGGTAGCATTCTTACCCGAGTCAGAATGTCCAAGCTCTACTCCAGAGATTTAGCCCATAATTGCAGTGTGAAGGGTGTAGATGATGATGGACCACTGCCACTAGTCAGTCATGTGTTTGACTCTCTCAAGAGGTAAAGATCTACAGTCATGCCGAAGAGCAACATGCCTACTCTGTAACCTGTTTTAGATGTAGTACTAATAAACAAGCGGATACAGAGTATGTCTACAATCTGTCTAAGAAGCAAATCCCACGCCTAGAATCCAAGGCAGAAGGACCCAATCTCAGAACATGGTGGCAGTGATGGAGAGATTGATGCAAAAGACACATCAATGTTATCAAATGAACGACAGAGTGAAGATACCTTTGAAATCAGCTCAAAGAAACTGGTAGTAAAGGAGACACAGTGACGAGAGGTAACGATGACCGTACCTGGTCAGCAGCCCCTGCCATTCCCCACCAATTTGACTGCCTTGAGGGCCCAAAGAGAGGTCGGCAGTGGGAGTTAGAGAAACACCATTTTCTCTGGTACTGAGCAGCATCAGGTCATCACCATAAAGAGCCAAGTTAGTTTCCTGATGCAGTAAATGGAGTGGCATGTGACATTCCCAAGGCAAGGAGTACAGGAGTCCACCACAGATTTTCATTCCATTATTAAAACCTCTTTGAAATCTATTTTAATCTGAAGCAAAATTTAGGAACTGAAAAACACGATTTAACCAGTGCTCTCAACAACCAGGGGAATCAATTCAATTATTCCTAACTGACCTTTGGGGCACTGAAGGCCAAGTTAATCCATGATTGCATAGATATGGGACACGTTCATACTTACTGTCATAGCCGCAGAAGTCAGATCGGCCTTCTTGAAAGTGAACCCACGGAAAGCAACAGGTCCTGACAGACTCCCAGTTGATGCACTCAACTCCAACTGGCGTGTGTGTTCATGGACATCTTCAACCTCTCCCTACTCTGTTCTGAGGTTCCCACCTGCTTCAAGAAGACCACCATCGTACCCGTGCCAAGGCAAAGTGTCTCAATGACTTCTGTCCCGTAGTCGACATCTATTATTGTGAAGTGCTTCGAGAAGTTGGTCATGAGACACATCATACACTCCATACTCCTACAATGCCTTAATCTATTGCAATTCACATACTGTCACAACCTGGCCACAGGAGACACCATCTCCCTGGCCCTACACTCATCCCTGGAGCATCTCGACAACAAGGACTCCTATGTCAGACTCCTAATTATTGACTACAGCTTCACCTTCAACACCATAATCCCAGCCAAGCTCATAGGCAAACTCTAAAACCTTGGCTCCTCCCTCTGCAACTGGATCCTCGCCTTCTGACAAATAGACTACAATCAGCAAGGATAAATAACGACACCTCCTCCATGATAGTCCTTAATACCGAGGTCCCATAAGGCTGCATACTTAGCACCCTACTATACTAGGTGTAAACATCACCAACAGTCTGTCTTGGTCCACCCACTTCACCGCTATGACCAAGGAAGCACAACGGAACCTAAATTCAAGTTTACAGAGGTTGGAAGGTTGGAGTTCAGACAGAATGACATTGGCATAGTCAAGTCTAGACGTAACAGAGGCATGGATAAGGATTTTAGCAGCAGAGAAGCTGAGACAGGGGCAGAGATAGACAAGGTTATGGAGGCAGTATTGAGCTGGGAGTGAATTGGTTCCTGGAATGAGAGCTAAATATTGCTCACATGGGATCTTTTTGCCATTGGGTGCAGAAAATATTTGATAGAAAGTGGCATTTGAGTCAGAAAATCTGAAAATAAGGGGGCCCCAAATAATTTGGTTTTACTTACCTATTTTTCGTTATTAGATTGAGTATCAGTGAGACAATGGAAAGGTGTCCAAAATGTATTACACTAGAAATGAAGGAATCTACCCAGTACAAGGTTGTTTGGATAAATATCATCAGTGACCAAGAGCTAAATCACCTCAGTTGGTAGCATTCTTGCCCCTGTGTTCGAGGTTGTGGATTCAAACCCCAATTCAGGTTTTGAGTACACTGTCCAAGTTTAACATTTCACTTTAGTGCTGTACCATGTCAAGAAGTTGTGACACAGGGAAAATTGAGGAATCTAATCTATTGGGTGGCATGGTGGTGCAATGGTTAACACTGCTACCTCACAGCGCTAGGGACCAGGGTTCAATTCCGGCCTTGGGTGTCTGAGTGGAGTCTGCATGTTCTCCCAGTGTCTCCGTGGGTTTACTACAGGTGATGGGGTTTCCTCTCGTTCAAAGATGTGCAGGTTAGGTGACGAGAGTAGGGTGTTTGGAGGGCCGGTGGAGACTCGATGGGCCGAATGGCCTCCTTCTGCACTGTAGGGATTCTATAATGATTGTAAAAGGCATTCTGCTGGGTGTATGATTAAAAGACAGCAAATTATTTTCAAATGGGAATTGGTTAGGAAGACAGATTGGCTGAGGTGAACGAATTGAGGTCTTTGATATGCGGATTTGTTTGGCAACACCAAAACCAGATGTATACCTAAGAGAAATGGATAACAATAGGACAGATTAGCCTCGCAACATTGTAACCAGATGTTCATTGAAGAGAAGTGGATAACAATAGGGCATAGAAGTTCAGGAGTTAAAGCAAAGATGGTAAAATTTCAAAATAATAATAATCTTTATTAGTGTCACAAGTAGGCTTACAATAACACTGCAGTGCAGTTACTGTGAAAAGCCCTTAGTCGCCACATACCGGCGCCTGTTCGGGTACGCTGAGGGAGAATTCAGAATGTACAATTCACCTGACAAGCACGTCTTTCAGGACTTGTGGGAGGAAACCGGAGCTCCCAGAGGAAACCCACGCTGACACGGGGACAAAGAGCAGAGTCCGCACAGACCATGACCCAAGCCGGCAATCGAACCCGGGTCACACTTACATTCCACAAAGGTGAGCTCATGTAAGAAAAGTCATTATGAGGGAAATCTAGGAAAGCTAGTTCAGATAAGAAAAGATCAAAAGAAAAAGCAGTATAGCTCTTTAGCTCTGAAGAAGAGTCACATGGACTTGAAGCGCTAACTCTATTTTCTCTCTTCACGGATACTGCCAGACCTGTTGCGCTTTTCGAGCATTTTCTGTTTTGTATCAGTGGCAGAGTTCGTCCTATGCAGAGGAACTGATGCAAGGTCATGGCCATACATGGCGACAAGTTGTGTTAAGTCCCAAACCAGAAAATGCCTAGAGATATGTGGGCAGGATTCTCCGTCGCTAACGCAGAATCACGAAAAACGATTGGGTGGAGAATCAGTTTTGACACCGAATCATGTCCGGTGTCAGGTTCACGCCAAATCGCAATTCTCCGGTGCCTCGATAGTGGCGTCAATGCATTCCACTCTGCAGTATAGTAAACGCCATTGGCATATCATTAACAGTCCTGACCCGGTATTCTCCGGGGCTACTGCGATCCTCCACCAGGGGGGAATTCCTGACGGCGAGGTTTACTTGTGCTTTCAAAAATTGTGAAACAGGTGCCGTGGCTGATGAGGGGGGAGTGAGGGGGTACGCAAAGTGTCCAACGTCGTCATAATGTGCTGACATTGGTGCCACTGGCTGGGGGCATCTGCCAGGGCCAGGGGGAGTAGCAGGGGGTGGCCAAGAGGTGGGCCGTGGGGACGGGATGGTTGGGCACATGACACCATCGCGGCAGCCATGCGGCTGCATACGCCGCTGACTGCCCACTGTGAACCTAGCACCATGGGTCATATGCGTTCCCCCCCCCCCCCCCCCCCCCCCACCTAGGCCATCCCTCCTAGTTACCTTATGGCCCTAGCCAACCATCAAAGGGATGGGCGCGTTCCAGCGCAGCCAGTGCCATCTTGTTGTTTGGGATGAGTGTGTGTGGGGACTGGATTGCTAATATGCGGCTGCAGCTTGTCAGTCTCTCTCGTGTCCATCCCAACCCTGGAGAATCCAACACAATTTACCATTGGAATCAATCGTGTTCCACATTGCACCACTGCTAGCCCTCCAACGGTTGCTGAATCAGTCCAGGTGCTGCGCCAGTTTTGTTGTCTTAGAACTACACGAATCCTGCGCCGGCGTCAACACTTAGTCTCAGGAACGGAGAATCCAGCTGATAGTGAAGCCAGAAGCAACCCCACAAGAGATATAAATTCCGAGTGTGGTAATTATTATTGAATTTTGCTTATGGTTTCAAACCTATGTGATGTTGCTTGGGGAGATTAGGAAAGTAGAGGGATTTGGAACTGCATCAATTTAAATGCATTCTGTGCAACCTTTAATAAAGGTAATTGTATGTTTTTAGTTACCTTTTGAGTTGTCTGCTTTACTGTTTCATAAACATTTATGTTGTTGAATTATTACAACACTGGATCATTCTTCCCTGGACTTCACATCTTTCTTTACATTATACCAAATTGCAGAAAATATAGTAAGGAACCGGCTTTCCCAATTTCCCTTCTGAATAGCCTAGCATTTAAATTCAGCTGGATTCTTCATAACCATCGTAGGTGCTGTCTGACACGCACACACACATAATAGACATAAAGTCACATTTTAATCTGCCCGTACACAAGCCTCTTCACATGAGGCGATTGGCAGCCATGTTGACAATGTCTACCATCTAACATGTTGCCACCCTGCTGGTGGTATAACACATGGCCCAACAGTGCGGAGACTCACAGAAGACCCACTGGGGTAAACAGGACATGGGCTACAGAGCTGATCGCAGCAGCCACCGGAAACCCTGTTGACGGATCCCCGCAACACAGGCCAGGTGCCACTCACTGATGGAGACGGGCTGCAGTGCGGATAACAAAATAAGGGCAGCACAAGTGGCTAGCACTGTGGCTTCACAGTGCCAGGGTCCCAGGTTCGATTCCCCGCTGGGTCACTGTCTGTGCGGTGTCTGCACGTTCTCCCCGTGTCTGCGTGGGTTTCCTCCGGGTGCTCTGGTTTCCTCCCACAGCCCAAAGACGTGCAGGTTAGGTAGATTGGCCATGATAAATTGCCCTTAGTGACCAAAAAGGTTAGATGGGGTTACTGGGTTACGGGGATAGGGTGGAAGTGAGTCGGTACAGACTCGATGAGCCGAATGGCCTCCTTCTGCACTGTACGTTCTATGTTCTATATTGAAAGAGTCGGGTGAGGTGCGGAGGTGGGGGACATGTTGAAGGTGGCACAGCAGTACAATCCAGGGTAACCAGGTAACCTGGTGGCTTTGGATGGTCAAGGGAATCCTCATCTTGCTGAACAAATTCCAATTTCCTCTGCAGCCCAGATGAGATATCCTGAACCTTGCCACCAGGTAGGCAAAACAACCTTTAGGACTTGGGGCTCTCGGTCCTGGTCATGAGAGCAGTGACTACCCCCCTAACTATATTATCCCTGATTACGATTACATTTCTCTCGTCTCTCCCCGCCCCCCCCCCCCCCCCCCCCCCCCCCCCACTTGACTGGCTTCCTATACCAGTGCTGTGATCAGTTTGCTCATCCTCCCTAACGTCACTGCTCTCATCCACACAGGGAACAAGAATCACGAACCTGTTGGACAAGGACTGAGGCTCCGGAAACCTTAGCTCCTAAATCCCTCTACCTGCCTCACTCATATTCACATCCTCCTGTCCCTGACCACTGGCCGAATTCAAAGTAGTGTTTTTTTATATTCATTTTTATGGGATGTGGGCTTCCCTGGCTCAGCCAGCATTTGTTGCTCATATCTAATTGCTCTTGAGAAGGTGGCAATGAGCTGCAGTCTATGTGGTGTAGCTCCACCCACAGAGCTGTTAGGTTGGGAGCTCCAGGATTTTGACCCAGCAACAGTGAAGGATTGGCGATATATTTCCTAGTCAGGATGATGAGTGACTTGGAGGGGAACTTCCAGTTGGTGGTATTCCCATGCACCTGCTGCCCTTGTCCTTCTAGGTGATAGCGGTCATGGGTTTGAAAGGTGCTGCCTAAGGAGCCTTGGTCAGTTCCTGCAGTACATCCTGTAGATGGCACACACGGCTGTTACTGTGTGTCGGTGGTGGAGGGAGTGAATGTTTATGGCAGGAGTGCCAATCTAGCGGGCTGCTTTTTCATGGATGGTGTCAAGTTTCTTGAGTGTTGTTGGAGATGCACTCATCCAGGCAAGGGGAGAGTATTCCATTTCACTCCTTACTTGTGCCTTGTATGTGGTTGACAGGCGATGTGGAGTCAGGAGAAGGGTTTACTAGCCTCAGGATTCCTAGCCTCTGTTCTTGTAGCCACATGTATTTTTATGGCTAGTCCAGTTCAGTTTCTGATCAGTGGTAATCACCAGGGTGTTGACAGTGCAGGATTAATGATGGTAATGCTATTGAATGTCAAGGGACAATGGTTTGATCCTCTCTTATTGGAGATGGTCATTGTCTAGCACTTGTGTGGTGCGAATTTTACTTGCCATTTGACAGCCCAAACCTGGATATCATCCGGGTCTTTCTGCATTGGCAGGTGGACTGCTTCAGTGGCAAATGGTGCTGATCATGTGCAATCATTAATGAACATCTGTCCCGCTTTTTGTGTGCAAGACATACCTGGTCAATTTTCCATATTGTTGGTTAGATGCCAGTGTTGTAGCTGTACTGGAACAGCTTGGCTAAGGGCACTGCAATTTCTGGAGCACAAGTCTTCCGCACTATTTCTGGAATACTGTCAGGGCCCATAGCCTTTGCAGTTTCCAGTGCCTTCAGCCATTTCTTGATATCAAGTGAAGTGAACCGAGTTGGCTGAAGACTGGCATCTGTGATGCTGGGGAGCTCTGGAGGAGACGAGTTGGATCATCCACATGGCTTTTCTGGCTGAAGGTTATTGCGGATCCTTCAGCCTTGTCTTTTGCACTGAGGATGGGAATATTTATGGAGCCTCCTCCTCCAGTGAATTAATTGTCCACCACAATTCACAACTGGATGTGGCAGGACTGTAGAGCTTAGATCTGATCTGTTGGCTGTGGGATCACTTAGCTCTATCTCTTGCTGTTTATGTTATTCAGCATGCAAGTGGTCCTGTAGCTTCACCAGGTCAACACATTATTTTTCAGTATGCCTCGAGTTGCTTGGGTATGCCCTCCTGCACTCTCCATTGTCCCAGGGTTGATTCCCAGATTTGGTGCTAATGGTAGAGTGCGGGATAAGATAGGACTTCATCTCCACAAGGACTGTGCTGACCGATACCGTAATGTACAGATGCTTCTGCAGCAGGCAGGTTGGTGAGGTCGATGTGTAATATGTTTTTCCTTCACCACCTGTTTCAGACCCAATCTAGCAGTTATGTCCTTCAGGATTAGGTCAGCTTATTCAGTAGCGGTGCTACCGAGCCACTCATGGTGATGGACCCAACCAGAGTACAGGTTAGGATAATAGGAAAGATTTATCAGAAAACATTCATATTGGATTTCATGCCAGCCTGACAATGTCAATTTTACTGAAGTGGCCCACCTAATGTACTAATATTGGCCTGTCTCTTTCTTTCAGATACTGACTGATTTACTGCATTTTAAAAAATATATATACTTATCGCTCATTTGGTTTCATGAATACTTGAGTTCTACCATTGTTGCCAATTCGCACCGGAGACGCCAATAATGCTGCTCCTTTTAACTGGACACTAATATGACAGCTGTTAATGATGATATTGCTTTTCAGAGTCGCCAGGTATCAAATGATACCACCACAAGGTTTGGCCGGATATCAATCAAAGACCCAACAACCAGTTAGTTAGTTCAAGTTCAATGATAGTTTATTTACACACAAGAATTACTTTGACATGCAACATAATAAACTACAAGCTAAATTACACCTAACACTACAACAACCTGTACTTAACTTCAGGCAACCGGCTTTATGCAGAGGAACAAGGCCTTGGTTTGGATCTTGCGTGGCTGGGTCTGGAGAATTGACTTTGTTTCTGCTGAGCTCATCCTCCTGGTAGCGATCGTTGGTCTTGAACGTGCTTCTGGTCGTGATGCTACAATTGGTTTTGGGCACAAGCCAGGACCAAGAGAGTGCTGGTGCCCCGGGGCCAAAAGAGACCGAACAAATGGCAGTGTCTCTTTTTATCCTTCGGGGGTTTCGCGCTCTTTTGGGCAGTCCTTAGCTTTGGACCACTAATTCGGCAGGCTTCGATTACTGCCTTCAATTTTAGCCAATAAAGGGGCGAGTGCCTTGGTGGCTGGGCGCGTCCTGAGCGGTCATTGACCTTGGCTCTTTGAGCTTCCTGGGTGAAGGGAGTGGCGCCAATGAGTCTGGATCTGTATCTGATACCCGAGTACAAGTCTTTTGTTCTGGGGAAATGGGCCATCAGAATGCAAATCAGCTGGGGGTTTCGATAGTGTCTGGTTATCTAGTGGCAAATATACACTTAAGCTCTGAGTTCGTCTGGATCCTGCATTGGCCATATTTCCTGTGATTCTTTGCAAGTGGCCATGTTTCCCTTCGTAAGTGGCCACCCCAGATGGCTACACCATGCACAGCAAAATCCTGGGAAATCAAATTCTCACTACATGAGTATTGCCAAAAAAAAATTCTGAAGCTTTTAATCTTGCATTTATTTATCAGGACAATTTGCAAGAATATTAAATGTAAAGGGAACATCAATTTGTTCTATACAAGTGCTGATTGGTTAGCAAGTGGACTCGAGTTGAGGTGTTGTCATGAAGAATGCAACCATTGATGGTGACCGACAGTTAACTGCCATGCATTGTCTGAAAATTTATACTAGACAACTAAGTCAGATTGTGGAGATGCCAGTGCTGGACTGCGCTGGGCACAGTAAGAAGTCTCACAAAAGGGCAGCATGGTGGCGCAGTGGTTAGCACTGCTGTCTCACGGCGCCGTGGTCCAGGTTCGATCCCAGCTCTGGGTCACTGTCCGTGTGGATTTTGAACATTCTCCGTGTGTTTGCGTGGGTTTCGCCCCCACAACCCAAAGATGTGCAGGGTAGGTGGATTGGCCACACTAAATTGCCCCTTAATTGGAAAAAATGAATTGGGCACTCTTAATTTTAAAAAAAGTCCCACAGCACCAGGTTAAAGTCCAACAGGTTTATTTGAAATCACAAGGAGTGCTGCTCCTTCATCAAACCTTCACCTGATGAAGGAGCAGTGCTCCGAAAGCTTGATATCAAATAAACCTGTTGGACTTTAACCTGGTGTTGTGAGACTTCTTACTAACTCTGATTGGTCAAGGTATTGTCCTAAGCAATGAATGAGTGAATGGCTGTCACTTATTTTGCTGAAACAGGTGCAATGTGTATATATATCCTTTCTGCCTGTAAATAGTGCCTTGTGCATGAAGCTTCCAGTACATGCAAATACACCACAGCTTCAGTCCAACGGATAATCTTAAATTGGTTGCCAGTGTAATTCTTCAGGATTATTTCATAAATGTTGCCCAAACACGGAATCACATCTAATGTTGGACAGTGTTTTGAGTTTGTATCTTGCCCATTGCAAACAGCAGAAGGGACCACGCTATTTTATATGATCCACAAATCTTTTGGACATATAATGCTATATAGCTTGCATCTCATTGGTACTGAAATTCATATGCCACAACACTCATTTGTGAGATAGGCAGAATGTATTTTTGGCTTGCTGGAACATCCTGTTAGTGGCGAATACAACTTGCATTGCTACTACATACAAGCAGTGTAAAATAGCTAGCTTAATCTGTTGCTCAATTTTTTTGAGATATCTTTCCCTTCCAGATTATCCGAAGTAGACTGGGTGCTTTTCACAGCCAAAAGTGACAACAGGTTGCATAGAACACGTGACAGCCATTTGTTCATTCAATCCCAGCCTTGACTAATCAGACTGTCAGTCATCAACCCGTGCATTCTCCATGGCTCAGAATCCACTTGCCAACCAATCAGAACTCTTTTCCAATACCATTTGTCTTGTTGAAACGCCTGCAAATTGTCCTGATAAGTACAAGACAAAAAGCTTTGACGAAAGATCTCTTCAGTGTTATTCGCTGAACGACTATTCTCGTCATTATTATTTTAGGATCTGTTTGGAAGACTTTCATCTGGTTGACAAAATTAACCAATTTGTATTGTTGGTCTTTTACATTTTTTTTAGTGTAGTCATATTATCCCTGAATATATTCTTTGGGGCTTTTGTGATGAGGCACGTTGAATGGAAGATTTAATTCAATTTTTATTTGTGACAATGATTAATGTTTAAGACATTGTTGTTGTTATTATGTGAAGACATGTTTTCTCAAGATGTTTTCTGTAACACCAGGTATTTTCTCCTGCAATTTTACTGAATTACTTAGCAATTGCAGAGATTTTTCCATTGAAGTGATTGAGATTTACCTTTACACTTTTAGATTTTATGCTCAAGATAAAAGATGGTAAGTTCCACATCAAGTACAGGTAGATCTGAGACAATTCCCTTTCCTCGGTCTCAAGAATGAGCTTTAAATACCTCAAAAAAGGGCCCACATACTACACGACAAATGAGAATTCTCCATTTATAGACAAACTTTATGAAAATCATGATTGAAATTGTCCATAGCTTTGTGCTATGTGTTTAAGGAATTGGGGTGATGCTACCCAAACATTTCCTATATAGCTATTGTGACCACAGAGGAGTCCACACAAAAGGCACAAAGAAACTGGTTATTTATTCATATCAGTAACTATTTACACGATGTACACAGGTCCTAGTCGGTACTTCTCTGCTCGGCTCCCACTTGGGCCGATTTTTTTATACATAGTGGGGTCCACGCCACTCAGTGGGGGAGCTCGTACTCGACGAGACTTGCGAGACCAATTGATCGGACCCGTAGGTCTCGTGCGGGTTATAACAACCCCCACCTGCCCCTGCCCTCGCCAAAGTCCGAAGACTCTTTTAATGAAGGTGGAGTAGGAGGGTGTGCTTGTGGAGCTGGATCAGGTGGTGTATATCTAGACGGTGAATGCCGCTTCCTCGTTGTGGTTGGAACACCACTGGCGGCTGCTCATCTGTCTGTTCACCGTCAGAAATGCCCGGTGCCCGAGTCTCTATTAGTCCGAATCCTTGACCGCCTGAATATCTGCATCAGAAAACCTTGGACTAACGCAGCTAGTGCCGGGGCTATCTGAATCAAAGTTGGCTCCTCTGGATGAGGTTTACATAAAACTGGCCTCCTGTTGCGGCGATGATCAAAATGCCTCTTCATTTCTCGGTTCTGTACCCGAAATTGGCACGAAAATCGGTCCCTGTTGTTGAACTACCGTGCCTGAAACCCACTTGGTGCTGTCACCCAAGTTCCTGACATCGGCTGCTTACCTGGTATGAATTGCCTGGCCTGTTTCGGCAACGCACTTGCTGCTCTCAACCGTGGCGTATTCTCCTGCTAATTAATATCTGGAAACACAAGCTGAGACAACTAAGGAGCCCGCGACCCATCAAAAGTTCTGCCAGCGCTACGCCGGTCACAGCATGTCGGATGATAGGATAACAAAATTAGAACCTGGCCAGTTGCGTGTCGAGGGGGCCAAGGTCTGCTTTTTCAATCCTCTCTTGAATGTTTCCACTTCTCCTCTGGCGAGCACATTTGAAGCAGGCGATACAGGACCATGTGAATGTGGCACACCCCGTTAAGTCTTCATAAAATCCCCAAGCTCTTCATTAGTAAATAGCATGCCGCTGTCAGTGACTAACATTCCCGGGATACCGTGTGCGCTAAACAAGAGGTGCAGTTACTCATCATCGCCTTTGAATCACGGATGACACCCTGTGGACAACTAGCCATTTAGAATGTACATCAATTATGATCAGGAACATTGAGCCTTGAAAAGAGCTGGCAAAATCGTCGCGAAGCCGTACCCAAGGCAATCCCGGCCATTCCCAGAGCTAAAGAGGTGCAGCGGGCGGGAGTTTCTGGAGTCCCTTGCATACGCAACATTTTTGGGCCGGTCGCTCAAGCTCCGCGTCCAGACTTGGCCACCACATAGCCGCGGGCGAGCATTTTTGTTTTGGGACACGCTCTGGTGTCCATTATGAAGGTTCCTCAGTATGTAGGTCCCTCAGTATGGGGTCCTGACCCTTGTCTCCCAGAGGAGGATGCCGTCTTCCACACTGAACTCAGCTATTTTGGTGGTAAAAGCCTTCAACTCGTTGGATAGTTTCTGATACTGGCCCCAATATAGTACCATAAGGTGAACTTTGGACAATAAAGGGTCTGTTTGTGTACACGCTCATATTTGGGCCGCCGTAACTGGCAACGTATTCATGAAGTGCAACATGGCTATCACTTCACTGGGTCTGGGAGACATTGGCTGACTAGTCAGCAGCGGGAGTCTAATCATAGATCATAGAATTTACAGTGCAGAAGGAGGCCATTCGGCCCATCGAGTCTGCACCGGCTCTTTTTTTTGAAAGAGCACCCTACCCAAGCCCACACCTCCACCCTATCCCCATAACCCGGTAACCCCACCCAACGCTAAGGACAATTTTTGGACACTAAGGGCAATTTATCATGGCCAATCCACCTAACCTGCACATCTTTGGACTGTGGGAGGAAACCGGAGCACCTGGAGGAAACCCACGCACACACGGGGAGAACATGCAGACTCCGCACAGACAGTGACCCGGGAATCGAACCTGGGACCCTGGAGCTGTGAAGCAATTGTGCTAACCACTATGCTACCGTAATCATCGCGCCCTGCATGTCCGGCTGAAACTCCAACGTATATAAGAGGACCCATCTCTGGATTGTGGCCGTGCTACGGACGGATTGGCCTTATCCTCCTTGAAGAGTCCCAACAGCAGTTTGTGGTCAGTCAACACCATGAAATGACATCCGTACACATACTGATGGAACTTCTTTACTGCAAAGACCACAGCCAGACCTTCTTTCTCGATGTGTGCACAATTGCGTTCAGCCACAGCCAGTGCTCTGGAGGCGAATGCAACCGGTTGTCCATCCGATGTGACAAAACGGCGTCAATGCCATATGGCGAGGCATTGCACATGACTCGGAGTGGTTAGGCAGGATTGTAGTGCATCAGCAGGCCGGGTGAAGTCAGTTGGCATTGCACTTTAGCAAACGTCTTTTCCTGTTGCCCATTCTTGATTTTTCCTTATGGTTGTGAGGCCCAGGATAAATTTGCCGTAGTCTACTAGCTCCAGAAACGATCAGTTGAGTATTCCGATGTGCGGGCTTGTTTGATGGCACTTACCTTTTTCTCCACTGGGTGTATGACACCTCAGACAAGACAACCTTTTTGGTGTGAAAAACGCACCTCTCGAGGAGTGCAGAGCACCTCATCCAGATTGCTCATGTGTTCATACTCTGTCATCCAAATAGCCCTCCATGTGTAGTAAGCCCCGCAGAATATTTTCCATAACTCACTGGAAAATGACACAAGCTGATGATAGCCCTAGTGCACACATACAACCCCATGGTATTTATTGTCACGTACTGCTGAGACTCTGAGTCCAAATCCAATTGGAGGTATGCATGGCTCATATCGAGCTTTGTGAACGAGTGACTTTCAGCCAATTTTGCATGCAAGTCCTCAATCCGCGGTCCAGTCCAGTCTAGAGATCCTATTCAGTCAATTTATAAATCGCCACAAAGACAAACAGTTTTATCCGGCTTTAGGATGGGGACTACTGGCCCTGCCCAGTCAGCGAATTTAACCGGTCTGATAATTTCCAGGTCTTCTAGCCACCCGAGCTTTGCCTCAATCTTTGGTAGCAGTGGTAGGGAACCCAAAAATAGTTAGGTTGTGTGCTAGGGCCCCTTCGATTTTCCCCAATCTGGTCTGGAAAACCTCAGGGTACTTCCCCAATATCTCCTGGAGGCCTCCTGAGCCCATCTGAAAAATACGCTGCCAATCAAGGCGGAGACTCTAGTCATTCGCCGCCTAGTAAACTGGGACCATGTTCTTTCACTATAATCAGCGGTAGCCTTATGGACTGCTGTCTGTAGACGACTGGGGCCACCGTAGGCTATAGCCAGTGGTTCTCCCTTTTGAGGCCAATCATGCCTCAGTATCCTGTAACTGCACATATTGTACTCCTGATTTGATTTTCTCAAATGTTTGCCGAGCAATGACCGAGACAGCATGTCTAATTCAATTTCCAACGAATGGCCGTTTACTTGGATGGTGATTCTAATGAGGGAACCTTTGGGTGCCGTGATGCAGTTTAGTTGTTTATACCCATCCTCTGGCTGTTCCAAAAGAAAGGTGTGGGATACAGACGGAGTGACGGGCTGACAGTCCGTCCTGTGGTTTTTGCTCCGTGTCTTCTACGGGCGCACCACGTGGGGTCTTCCTCTTCTGGTTCGGGGGGGCGGGGGTCCCTCCTGTTCGACTCGGTCCTAAACCCTCGCCTTGACCTTGGCGGGGTTCCATTCAGGGTGGGATTCCAGTGGTTTCCATTATAGGGAATGCCATATGCCGGGACGGGGCGTGTCCACACTATTGACTTCCATACCTTGCAACGTCGGCACTCCCTGCTCTCTCGACACAGATTTCCACAGACGAGCAGCGGCTTGAAAAGTAACTTCCGTTAAGTCGCTATGTTATTCACACCACAGACCAATCTGTCCCGTAATCGGAAACAGAAGGGCCAAAACTCATTTCCTCAGACACGTCAAAAACCCTGGTGTTCTTTCACCGGTTGCACAATGACCAACTACTTGGGAAGGCAATGGTTTGCCATTGGTGTTACCAACTCTTTAAACAACTGTGTCTGGGGATGTGTGGTATGGCTTTTGCTTACGCTGAAGATGGGTGCTCCGCAGGCAGTCAACAGTATCACTGTCTGGTGCTCGTCATCAGTTATAGCATTAGCCCTGAAGTAGCACATATGTTCTATGTATTGTGCCCAATCTTCCAAGCTCACATCAAACGCATCAAATCTACCTAAGTGAGGCATTTTGAAAGTGGTGCAAGCAGAGGTGGCTCCATTTCCAATGATTAGCGGCGCCACGGCAGCTCCACTGTATCCTTGTCACCAATATGGTGGCCACAGAGGAGTCCACATGAAAGGAGTAAAGAAACTAGTTCATTATTTATATAACTATTTACACGACGTACACAGGTTCCCACTCTAGCCGAGTTTTTGTACATAGTGTCCATTGCTCCGCTGATGGGGTCCCCGTCCCTGTGTGGGAGCTCCTACTCGACGAGACCCATGGAGAGACTAATTGACCTTGTAGGTCCCGTGCAGGTTATAACAATAGCTTTACAATCAACAAATAGAGGAAATGTTCATTCGATTAGCCTGTGTTGCATTCAACCTTTGCCTTTAGGTGCAATTATCAAACCCACGGCTATAATATCCAAATCAGAAATGTACACTGGCTTCTTAAATCCTGCTTTCCCCAAAACCTATTTCTAATTACATTGTTTTCATTTGTCCCACTTGCTTTATTGCATTTACAATATTTAATTGGTATACATATATTTAATTCAGATGCTTTATTTTTGATTTGTGGCCGAGCAGAACACAAACAGGAAGAGCAGAAATTCTCCTTGTGTGAGAATGGTGACTACGCTTCAAAATTGGAATTTATAGAATGACACGCTTTGAGCAATGAAAGCCAATATTTCTAATTAATAATATTCACAAAGAATTGTTTAGTGTCTATTTTTTTAAAATATTACTTTAAATTCTGATAACCATTCATGTTAAGATAATGATCAGCAGGATTTCTCCTAATACAGTGTCCAGCGATACTAGAAACAGATTAAATTCAGAACGATTAGTTGGGTAGATTTAAAAGTAGTTTACAGCAAAAATATGGAACTGCACAAAAATAGTTCAAATATGCATTGAAACATAAAAATATTCAACTCAATTTTGATTCCATACCTCTGGCAACCAATTTATAGTTCAATGGCACCTCTGTAGTGCCAAAGTCTTCCATAAACTTCCATCCCTCACTGGTGGTCCTCAATGCCCTTGTCTCAACATGATCCTTGTAGGTTAATAAAATTTATGCTAATTGTTGATCTCATTAAAAAAAAAAACCACAAAGCCAAATACACTCTCAAGATAATATATATACTTCAGTCAACATTCACTTTTAGTATAAATGCCAACTCATTAACAATTACGAGGTGGTTAAGTAAAGCAAGCCTGTATCAGTCAAACCAACTCAATAATAAGGCGACACGCACATGCTATTGAAAAGATTGTGGTTTAATTATATTTGAATATAGACAACCAAGATGATGTCAAAGACCCACAATTAATATAATGGTAAACACTAGAAAATGCCACTCTGCTTTCCAGGGGAATGTTCTCAAATCTGAACAGCATGTGGAATAATTGCTCTGTTGAATTTAGACAGATGCCTGTGGCTACTTTCACCTGAGCAAATTCTGTAATTCATTCTCCTTAAAGGAGTGTGTTTCAGCTGATGTAGGCTGTAAAGTGGAAACTGCTTGTAGGTTTTCCAAAAATTAAAAGCAATAGAACATAACAGCGCAGTACAGGCCCTTCGGCCCTCGATGTTGCGCCGACCTGTGAAACCACTCTAAAGCCCATCTACACTATTCCCTTATCGTCCATATGTCTATCCAATGACCATTTGAATGTCCTTAGTGTTGGTGAGTCCAATACTGTTGCATACAGGGCATTCCACACCCTTACTACTCTCTGAGTAAAGAACCTACCCCTGACATCTGTCTTATATCTATCTCCCCTCAATTTAAAGCTATGTCCCCTCATGCTGGACATCACCATCCGAGGAAAAAGGCTCTCACTGTCCACCCTATCCAATCCTCTGATCATCTTGTATGCCTCAATTAAGTCACCTCTTAACCTTCTTCTCTCTAACGAAAACATCCTCAAGCCCCTCAGCCTTTCCTCATAAGATCTTCCCTCCATACCAGGCAACATGACCTCATGGCTCCAAAACTCAATCCCTCTACCACCGTACACCTTCTTAACAATGCTCTCAACCTGGGTGGCAGCTTTCAGGGATACATGTACATGGACATCGAGATCTCTCTGCTCATCCACACTGCCAAGAATCTTACCATGATCCCAATACTCTGTCTTCCTGTTATTCCTTCCAAAATGAATCACCTCACACTTGTCTGCATTAAACTCCATTTGCCACCTCTCAGCCCAGCGCTGCAGCTGATCTATATCCCTCTGTAACTTGTAACATCCTTCCACACTGTCCACAACTCCACCGACTTTAGTGTCATCCGCAAATTTACTCACCCATCCTTCAACGCCCTCCACCAGGTCATTTATAAAAATGACAAACAGCAGTGGCCCCAAAACAGATCCTTGTGGTACACCACTAGTAACTGGACTCCAGTCTGAACATTTCCCATCAACCACCACCCTTTGTCTTCTTCCAGCTAGCCAATTTCTGATCCAAACTGCTAAAACACCCTGAATCCCATGCCTCTGTATTTTCTGTAGTAGCCTACCGTGCGTGGGGAGTCATTTAAAAGAAAAATCAGCTTTATCAATACAGGAGAGAATAAGTTTCCTAAAATAGATAATACAAAACTGTTTGGAAGATATGGTTTTAAAATACGGCAATAAACATCATATGCTTTCAAATCTAAGCTGAATTGGTTTAGAATTCCATTTTCAAGAGCGCTTCTTGAAATTCGAATTTTCAACAAATGTAACCACATCATTTCTCTCAACCAGATTAAAATGTATGTTTTTGTTAGATATAATGGGAGTTAGGGGCGGCAAGGTGGCGCAGTGGTTAGCACTGCTGCCTCACGGCGCCGAGGTCCCAGGTTTGATCCCAGCCCATGGTCACTGTCCGTGTGGAGTATGCACATTCTCTCCATGTCTGCGTGGGTCTCACCCCCGGACTGGTCACGCTAAATTGCCTCTCAATTGGAAAAAAAAAATGAATTGGGCACTTTAAATTTATAAAAAAGATATAATGGGAGTTTTCAGATCTTTCAATAAATGTGTTTGCCTCAAGCTCCAATTTACTCAAGAACATCTATTGTTAACTCATTAATTAAACTAAATTGAATTAAAGCAGCCACAAGCCAACATAGAAATCACATTTTGAAGTTTAATTAAAAAGCATAGGTAAGTAAAAATTGTGGTCTTAACAATTTCAACTTTTATTAAATTTCACCGTTAAAATTAAAGTTTTTTTTCAACAAAACTTAACTGGATAAATATTCTTCCATAGAACATACATGCACAATATCTAAATATTCTGTATTTAGGAGGGTGTTTCTCCATGGATGTGCCTGGTTGCTATGCCAATAGCCCTATTTAAACATTTTTAGATAGGTGCAATTTCGAACAACTTCAACTTCAAAAAGAGCTGCTTCAAAGTCTAAACAGAGTGTGTTTGGCAGCTTGTTATGAATAATGACATTCAAGATCATTGCAATTTTGTATTGGTGCTCAGCATTGCAAAGCAATAAAACACATTTGAAACACTTGTGTTTTATATTCTTGAAATCACGACGCTCCACTCCCCTTGTTATTTAACCTCGGTTATTGAGAAGATTCCTTCAAAGTGCTGACTCCAGTTAACAGGTAAGGTTCTCCACAGAGGGCAAGATGAGCATTTGTTTCCCATCAGTAAAAAGTTGATCACATCTCCATCAGCATTAGGATGTAAACATTTGACTAAACAAGGAAAGGTCACTTACCATTTCACTGCCAGGTCATCCAGTATACAACTGATTATTAAGTACAATGCATGTGAGCACACTTTGCCCAAATTCAAAATATCTTTACCCATTATTACAATATTTTTGAAAGTATTTGCAACAGAAAATTTCAGATCCATAATTTATTACTGAATAATAGGGTACTGATGGAGCTGAAGTATGATAAATAAAATCCCAAACATTTCCTGGTAGGGAGGGTGCACAAAGCAAGTAAATTTTCAATTTGAGAGAAATACCACGGTGAAAGTGGAAACTAAAGACAATTCTATAGTACTCTATCTAGCCTGTAGTGTTAGGTTACAATATTTTGCACTTTCTCAGAGTAATAGTTAAGACTGCATTTTGGTGTCACCAGCTCTCATTAGGGCCTTAATTGCCCGGGCCCGCATTTCTAGTTCGAGCAGTTCCAGTTGCTGTGCTGAAGGGTGAAGACCATCCCCATCAGGATTGGGGGAACCAGCTGTTTGAGGGCTTTCTGTGGTGGAGCCTGACAAGCCTAGAATCTCATTTACGCTCTTTTCGATGTCCTTTTGTATTTCATCTTCAACACCAGCGCGAGTTGCCGTACCTTTCTGAGGCACCAGGTTTGTACTGTCGTCTTGATCATTGCAGTTTTGTTCTATGTCACTATCATATGCTTCTGCATTTATGCTTAGGGCATCACTTTCATCTCCAGAGCCCCCACCTGATTCAGAAAGGACAAATCCATACTGTTTACCAAGTAAATGCATTACATCAATTACCAAAAAAACACACATTCCATAAAGCTAATAAACAAAATATACCAAGAATGCAACAAATCCAGCTGTTGCATTGCCATTTCAAATTTGATACATTACTTAACTGGTAATATTCCACTTATGACACACTCTTGATATCATTATAATTTATGCAGTGTTAAACTAAGCCTACATGTAACACTAATAAAGATTATTATTAATTAAAATTAACCAGTTTTACAAATTAAGATATTTATGCATTTGCATTTAAACAATGAGAGAGGAAAAAAAGTGAATTGAATCAGGTGTGATCAGTGCATTGCTAACCAACAAAGAAACACTGCCGAATTAAAATCACAAAGCACCATTGCATTTTGAGATTATATAACATCCCATACCACTAGAACATTAAAATGGAAGTTAAACGTAGTGTGTAAATATTAAAATTTCGGGGAATTAACCATGAATTGGAACGTATAGAAGTACAGTTAGTCCATCAGTTTTTGAAATAAGTATTAAAATTAATGTGGTACAAGCGAGATTGGAGAATAGATATGGGATTACAAGGATGCCAGACCTCCCAAATGAAAACATTATCCCCCTCAACAATACATTCCCCAAAATCCAATGGTCTCTGCTCAACTGGTGTTACAGCTATATGATTATTATATTTTGGGACTGCAGCTTTAAATTTAGAGTAAATGAAGGGCTTTGTGTGAGCTTTTCTGCAGTCTGCCTGACAGTAAGCCTGGGTGGTTTGATTGTTAAGAGATCAAAAGTAGGCCTTGATTGTTTTATACCGAGAAGGAGCACACGGTATTCATACTTGGAAACAATGGCAGCAATTTCTGAGTTTACAATGAGTAGACAGAGTCTCCCAAAGTCCCAGAAAGGTGTTGAAGGTACTAGATTTACTTGTAGGATGACAAGTGTGTTTGTCAAAGACAACTAATTATCATTCCTACCTGAATACATTTAATGTATTTCACATTGCTATGGGGAAGAGGGCTGAGGAAGTCATTTTTGTGAGATCAGGTTATGAGCTTTCCTACAAATCAATGAATATTGTACAGCTGTTTTATGTGGTCAGCAGTATGGCTTGGAGAGTGCTGTTGGGAATGTAATCAGAATAGGCATTGTTGGTGGACTTAAGGACTCTGTAAACGGAGGAAAATGCCTGGAGATGGTTGTTTAAAGTTACTACTTGGCAAGAGAGAGACACGGGAACCCATTGGAAGCTGGGAGAAACTGTGGTCTGCTTTCCACAAGGACTGCAATTGCATTGAGTATGCAATAAGCGAGTATAAAAGGAGTTTGAGGTAAATGTTGCCTACTAAAAGAAAAGTATTGTCAATAATCCTTTCAATCATTTGTTACAGTAAAGATTTTAAAATGTCAACTTTTGCCATATCATCCTTCCAGCTAGTAACTGAGAGTAAGAATCTCTTGCTAAAAGTGATCAGAACCTAGGGGGTTGCAATACAGATCTGGCAAGGCTAATGTCACGTTCAGTTGTCTCTCAGATCAAAAGTTTCTGATGATGTACTAATCTTTTATTAGTGTCACAAGTAGGCTTAGATTAGCACTGCAATGAAGTTATTGTGAAAATCCCCTCGTCTCCACACTCTGGCACCTATTCGGGTACACGAGAGAATTCAGAATGTCCAATTCACCTAACAAGCATGTCTTTCGGAACCTGTGGGAGGAAACCCACGCAGACATGGGGAGAACGTGCAGACTCTGCACAGACAGTGACCCAAGCGGGAATCGAACCCAGGACCCGGGCGTTGTGAAGCAACAGTGCTAACCACTGTGCTACATAGGATGTATGATTTTGTGGACTCCTGAATAGAGTATGAATGTCATACTAGAGTTAAAACCATTCCGCCCTTGTCCTTCTCTCACCCCATTAACTCTTCGGTGTTTTGTGAATGGAGATACCGCCTCTAACTGAAGAATCATTCCATTTCTACTGTGAAATAATACCGAGAAAATATTGCTACAATTGTCCCTCCTAACAATTGTAAGGGTCCTTCTTGTTTGTTCTTGTTTCTTCCTGATTTATTCCCTTATTTTCCCTTTCTTTTACTTTTGCTGTTACGTTTTTGATCCATGGATGTATACTGGGCCTGTGATTTCAAGGCAAAGCAGCCTGTACCTTTAATTCAAACAAAAGGATTCAGAAGGTTTTGGGATGGTGTTGGCAGATTGGCTGATATCAGTGCTGACTCCGTTTGATTGATTTAGCTGGTGGCCAATGAATTGGCCCAAAAGACTGCACTCTGCCTGATAACAGGCGGTGATTGGATCTGATCCCACTAGAATGTTTTTAGAGTTACGAGTTTCAAATTTGGTTTCACTTTGGCTTCTGCAGCCTGGATGGAGGGTTCAAACTAATTCCCTCCCAAAAGATCTACTAAACTATTTTCAGAAGGCCATGGTGAGTGCTGACTCTCTCTGTCAGGTTTAATGTGAATTAAAAAGTGACTGTACAGAAAGATACAAGCCTCGGTGTGAACCTCGAGCTGAAGGTGCAGTTCGATAAGAAAATAAAGCATCTCTCCAGAAAGACTGCTGCCTGCAAGTTCTGTATTGAAAGAATGACTCTGCAGGGAAGGCTCTTCATATCAGCTGTAAACGAGAGACTTTAATCAACCAGCGGCTGTGAGAAAAGCATGTTAAGGAACCACGATTTGAAGAAAAAGACTTATCTTTTGACCTTCAACCTTGTTATTTTCACCCCTTCCTCCCCACTGTGTTTGTCCATCTTGTGTGTATGGGTAGAGGGTGGGGCAGTTGAAGGACACACACAGTAGATTAGCTTGTCGTTATCCAGTTGGGTTTACTGCATGTATCATTATTCTTGTTATAAATAAACAGTAATTGTGTTTCTACTTACAAACCTGGTGACTGTAATTATTGGGCAGCCAAAGGTGGGTATTTTTAGAAGAATTATTGGTTAATTCACTTGTGTTGTGACTCCGGGGCAGGTGGGGCTGGAATTGACTGCGTACGTGCCCAGGGTGAAATAACACAATGTAATAACTTAAATATAAAACTTTACATGCACATCAAAAATGGAATTTCCTAACTTGACAAGTTTGTCAAGCAATACAAAAATAAAAGCCATCCATTTCTACAGGCCTGTTAACCAATTTTGTTCTTTATGATATAAACAAGGTGAAACGCTAAGGTGGGTTAGGAATATTAAATGCAAAACGACAGATATACGTGAACACAAAAGGGATTTGGTTTGCACTGTTTGATGGCGGTGACACAGAATATTCTGCTCAAAGCACCTCAGTTCTTTGAAGGAACTCTTTTAAGGTAACAACTACTCTTTCCAGAGCAAAGTTTACATTCATAGTTTTACTCAATGTATCACAATAAATTTTCAGTCCTTTTGGACCTGTAGAAGGATCATCTGTGTAATGTATTTCATCAGGGTAGAACAGATAAAATGCATTAAACTAGAGTTTAGTTTGTTTTAAAAGAGAAATTTAAAATTTTCAGATGGTTTTAACTTTTGAGTGGTCATCTCAAGAGATACATCTGTGGCAGCTACATGGGGGACAGACTAGTGACTGAGCGAACTGATCTGCCAGCCAGTCTGCTTCTCCATCTAGGGAAGATCAAGTACACGATCCAAGGGTCAGAGGAAGGCTTCCACAAAGCATGGGAGCAATTCGTCGGCCTATTCCAAAACCTATTTGAGGCCAACAGCGACTAGGGAAAGTGGGAGAGACGGGGGAAGAGCAGACAAGAACACACACTAAAAGGAGATACAAACTATGTTTTATTTTATATTTTAATTATGCTGGATTGACTTGGCTTAAGTTAGAATGCATTCAGAACAGTAACTGAGCTAGGTGGAGATTTATTTGTCAGTAGTTAATGTACTCAGAGAGGCATTGGTTATCCCCATTTTGATATTCAAGGTTGCTGCTCTTCTGGATGTCAATTTAAAAAAAGCCTTTGTCTCTGCCCATGCAATACAAGATGCTGAATTCAGAAATAAATAACCTTTTCAGACTAACTAAATCCCTACTGCATACAAAGCATGGCAGAGTGTCACTAAAGCAACAAAGCCAACTTTATCTTTGTGCATTTCGGGTTGTTAAGCTGGTTAAAAGCAAAATTAGTTTGAAACACTGCACCAAATGTTTTTCACTTACTTTCTTTAGAAGAATTCAATTAATATGGATGGACAGTACAGAATCACTAAATTAAGGATAAACCGTTTCAAATCTTTACAGTTGAGAATGTCGGAAGTCAAAGGGCAATTGTTACAGCAATACGTTTGACCTGTAGCATTTACACTTCAAATTCCATAATGCGGCAATGGAGTAAACAAGTTTAAGAACCGTGGCTAACAATGTTTAACTAGCTGCAATATGTCAGCTACAAGAGCATTAACAGAAGGCTGGTTGGTGTAAGGTTGTCTACTACCTGCAGCCAGAAATGATACAATTTATTTTTCCGCTGATTTCACACAGGAACAAAAAGCCATCATGAAACAGCTAGCACAAGTATACATGTCAGCAGGATACCACATGTGCAAACAGTCAAACACAAAGGTTCATTTCTTGAAAGGTGGCCCATCAACTCTATCATGCTGCAAATTCCTAATAAATAACACAATACTCCAGTTTTCTTGAAGTGGTTATATCTTACGTGAAGACTATGCTTTAGATATTTACGATGTGGAGAAGCCGGCGTTGGACTGGGGTGAGCACAGTAGGAAGTCTTACAACACCAGGTTAAAGTCCAACAGGTTTGTTTCGATGTCACTAGCTTTCGGAGCGCTGCTCCTTCCTACGGTGAATGAAGAGGTATGTTCCAGAAACATATATACAGACAGATTCAAAGATGCCAGACAATGCTTGGAATGCGAGCATTAGCAGGTGATTAAATCTTTACAGATCCAGAGATGGGGTAACCCCAGGTTAAAGAGGTGTGAATTGTCTCAAGCCAGGACAGTTGGTAGGATTTTGCAGGCCAGATGGTAGGGGATGAATGTAATGCGACATGAATCCCAGGTCCCGGTTGAGGCCGCACTCATGTGTGCGGAACTTGGCTATAAGCTTCTGCTCGGCGATTCTGCGTTGTCACGCAGAATCCAACGCCTTCAGGACGCGCGACAACGCAGAATCGCCGAGCAGAAGCTTATAGCCAAGTCACACCGGGACCTGGGATTCATGTCGCATTACATTCATCCCCTACCATCTGGCCTGCAAAATCTTACCAACTGTCCTGGCTTGACACAATTCACACCTCTTTAACCTGGGGTTACCCCATCTCTGGATCTGTAAAGATTTAATCACCTGCTAATGCTCGCATTCCAAGCATTGTCTGGCATCTTTGAATCTGTCTATATATATGTTTCTGGAACATACCTCTTCATTCACCGGAGGAAGGAGCAGCGCTCCGAAAGCTAGTGACATCGAAACAAACCTGTTGGACTTTAACCTGGTGTTGTAAGACTTCGTACTTCGATATTTACCACAGCTGTTAAAAAAAAGCCCCTAAAATTCACTTTAATTCAGTGATATATTTTGGATACGCACACTAACCTGGAAAACTAATCATGTTTTTTATTGGCATTTTTCAATTTAATAGAGTGAAACTTTTGTGTCTGATATTTACATTTTGCAGTTTCTTATTTACATACATATTTCTTAGTATATATTCTCCCCATCCCCCCTTCCTGTCCCCTCCTTGGTATCCCTCTCTTCCGCCCTGCGTGTTCTATTGCTGAGCTCTTGTTCTCTTCGCTACATTTTATGATGTAGGCCTTGTGGGTTTGGGAGGGGGGGGGGTGCTTGCTGCCCCCCCTCTCCCCAATGTTTCTCTCTGTGGCTCCATTGGGTTTCCTCCTCCTCTCCTCCCCCTTTGTCCCTCCTTGTAGTGTGTGTTCTTGTCTGCTCTCCCCCGTCTCTCCCACTTTCCCTCATCGCTGTTAACCTCAAATAGGTTTTGGAATAGGCGGACGAACTGCTCCCATGCTTTGTGGAAGTCCTCCTCCCGACCCTTGGATGGTGTACTTGATCTTCCCTAGATGGAGAAGCAGACTGGCTGGCAGATCAGTTCGCTCAGGGTCCCTGACTGTTAGCATCTCCCCGGCCTGTCTCCATTTAAAAAAAAGTGGTGTCGAGCATGGCTGGTGGGAATTTGCGGTTTCCGCAGATGGGGGCCATCTCAGTTAGACTGAAATGTTGCCTCATCTGGTTCCGAGGGCGAGATTCTCCACTCCCGCGCCGGTTGGGAGAATCGCCTGGGCCGCCAAAATTTCCCGGGACGCCGGTCCGGTGCCCTCCCGCGATTCTCCCAAGCGGGGGAACGGCCCGGTCGAGTTCCGCAGGCCGGAGAATCGCCGGAGACACCCAAAATGGCGATTCTCCGGCACCCCCGCTATTCTCAGGCCCGGATGGGCCGAGCGGCCAGGCCAAAACGGCGGGTTCCCCCCGGTGCCGTCCACACCTGGTCGCTGCCATCGTGAACGGTGCGTGAACGCTGGGGGGGGGGGGGGGGGGGGGGGGCGGCGGCCTGCGAGGGGGGATCCTGCATCGGGGGGGTACCTGAAATGTAGGGTGGCCCGCGATCGGTGCCCACCGATCGTTGGGTCGTCCTCTCTGAAGGAGGACCTCCTTCCTGCTGCGGCCCCGCAAGATCCGTCCGCCATCTTCTTGCGGGGCGGACTTAGAGAGGACGGCAACCACGCATGCGCGTGTTGGCGCCGGCCAACCCGCGCATGCGCGGATGATGCCAGTTATGCGGCGCCGGCCACGTAATCTATGCGGCGCCGCCTTTACGCGGGCGACAAGGCCTGGCGCGTGTAGATGACGCTGCCCCGATCCTAGCCCATTGTCTGGGCCTGAATCGGTCGGGATCAGGGCCGTTTCGCGCCGTCATGAACCTCGACGGCGTTCACGACGGCGCGGCCACTTCGGCACGGGAGTGGAGAATCCCGCCCCATGTCTTTAGTGTGGCTACCACCATTGTGCAGGATGTGTCATTCTTCAGGGGGGATGGGAGTGCTGCCTTGGCGAGGGTCATTCTCTTGCAGGAAAACTCCTCCATCCTCACCTATTCCATGTCCGGTACACGTATCCATCCCCTCACTCTTGCCAGGGAGAGAAGGAGCGTAACCCACCTCTGGGTTACGTAGGTACTTTTTAAAACTTCCTCCGCCAGACTGGTCAGATTTCACTTGTGGATCCATGTCCAGTCATGGCTCTTTGGATCCCCAGGTAGCGGAATTTGTTTTGGGTTAGTTTTAATGGGAGTCCCTCCAACTCTGTCCCTCCCTGCTAGGGTTCACCGGAAAGCTTTGCTCTTTCCCAGATTGAGTTTGTAGCCAGAGAAGGCTCCGAACTCTTTCAGGAGCTGCACAATTGCTTTCAGGCATTTCTGTGGTTCCGAGAGGAAGTCATCCACAAAGAGTGAGACTCTGTGCTCTCTGCCTCCTCTTTGGATACCCTTCCAGCTTTTTCCGTTGCGCAGAGCGATCACCGTGGGTTCAATTGGGGCTGGTTTAGCACAGGGATAAAGAGCTGGCTTTTAAAGCAGACCAAGGCAGGCCTGCAGCACGGTTCAATTCCCATACCACCCTCCCTGAACAGGTGCCGGAATGTGGCGACTCGGGGATCTTCACAGTAACTTCATTTGAAGCCTACTTGTGACAATAAGCGATTTTCATTTCATTTTTCTTTTTTTTTTAATATACAGGGGCTGGTTTAGCACAGGGCTAAATAGCTGACTTTTAAAGCAGACCAAGACAGGCCAACAGCGCGATTCAATTCCAGTACCAGCCTCCCTGGACAGGTGCCTGAATGTGGCGACTAAGGGCTTTTCACAGTAACTTAATTTGAAGCCTACTCGCGACAATGAGCGATTTTCATTTCATTTCAATTGCTGGGGCAAACAGGAGTGGGGACAGTGGGCATCCCTGTTGTGTGCCCCTGTGCAGCTGGAAGTATTCAGAGCTGGTGGTGTTGGTCCGACTGCTCACCTTGGTGGCATTGTACAGGAGTTTCACCAAAGAGGTGAACCCTGCTCCTTGCCCAAACCGCACCAGTACTTCAAAGAGGTACTTCCACTCGGCTCTGTAGAAGGCTTTTTCTAAATCCAAGAAGATGATCATCTCTGGTTCTCTCTCCCCGGAGGGGGGGTTCATTATTACATTCATCAGCCGCCTGATGTTCATAGTTAGCTGCCGACCCTTGACAAAAGCCCGTTTGGTCCTCTGCGGCCACCTCTGGTACGCAGCTCTCCAGTCTCTTGGCCAGCACTTTCGTGTCTACATTAAGCAGCGAAATGGGTCTGTTCGATTCGCATTCCGCCGAGTCTTTTTCGGATATCACTCGGACGTGTACAGCCCTTGATAGAAGGTCTCAAACACACCTCTTTTGGCTCAGTTACCAGGCTACCTCTGCTGTTTTTTACCGGCGCTATCTCCCTCCTGGCTGCCTGCTTTCTCAGCTGGTGAACCAGTAGGCAGCCAGCCTTCTCTCCGAGTTCGTAGAAGGTCCCCTGTGTCTGGTGGAGTTGGTGTACTGCTTTCCTGGTGGATAGGAGGTTAAAGCCCATTTGCTACTTTTTCCTCTCCGCCAGCTCTATGGTCAGGGATCGGAGTACTTTCTGTTGACCTCCAGGATGGAGTCAATCAGTTGTTGTCTAGGCGTCCTCTCTTCCCCGTCTCTACGAGCCTTATAGGCTAGAATTTCTCCCCTGATCACAACTTTCAGTGCCTCCCAGAATGTGGAAGACGAGACTTCCCCGTTCTCGTTATTAGTAATGTACATATGGCCTGTGATGTTTTTTGGCAGAAGGCCTTGTTGGCCAAGAGGTCTGTGTCCAGTAGCGTGTAGTGTGGAGCATGGTCGGAGATGACAATCGCGGAGTATTCTGCTCTTACTATTCCTTGGAGCACCGATTTCTCCATTGTAAAGTCATCGATCCAGGCGTACACCTTGTGGACCGGAGTAAGGAACACCCCCCCCCCTTACTGCTCGTCTTCCGTGCTAGCCCTCCCTTCTAGTACTATGGCTCCCCTCCCAGGGCAGATCTAGCCCTTTGCCTATGCCCGCCAACTGTCCGCTTTCTCTGCCTTCTCCCTCACATGCATTTCCCTGTCCTCGCTCACTCCGGTGACCCGGTCTTTCTGATCAGAACGAGGCAGAACACCCGCGCAAACAAGTTAACTTGTTCTATAAATCTGTTTCTTTCAGCGGTCTTCATCACTGTCTCGCCTGCCCTTTGTCAGGCCGCTGGCCCGTACTAAGTTATTTGCCTCCACCGGGGTATTGAAATAATACTCTTTTGCTCTGGCCTGTGACCCAAAATCTGTCTGGAAATAACATGCCAAATTGCACCCCATTTTTATAAAGTGCCGACTTTGCCTGGTTAAACTCGGTCCTTCTTTTCGCCAGGTCTGCCTCAATGTCTTGATAAATACGAATTCTGTGTACTTCCCATGTGCTTGCTTTAGTCTGTCTTGCCCACCGCAGGATCCTCTCACCGTCCTGATATCGGTGCAGCTTCGCGTTGATTGCTCTCGGATGGAAGATCTTTTTCAAGGAGCTGGCCGCCATGACCTGTGTGCCCTGTCGTGTTCTGGTGGGTTGGGGGAAGCGGTCTCTCCCAAATAAGTTGCCCTGCATTTGGGCGATGCAGCCTGTCTGGTCTCTACCCTCAATGCCTTCTGGCAGGTCCACAGGCCGCAAGTTCTGTCGTAGCGACCTATTTCCTAGTCCTCGACTTTCCCCTTCAAGCTCCCTTGGGCCGCCACCAACCTTTTCACCTCTTGTCGCTCTGGTCCGTCAAGGCTCTCTGGAGGTCGTGGATCATCCTCACCTGTACCTCCACTTTCTTCCGCAGCCCGTCGATTGTCTTTTGTAGGTTGACCATCGCCTGGGTCACCACCATCTTAACCGCCACCCGGATCTCAATTCTGATCACCTCTTTCATGGCGGCCACCTCCTTCTTGAGGAAGATTTTCCATCCGTCTCCAGGTGGCGAGGGGGAAGCTGATGCTCAGGTCGATGGTCTCCCCCTCTCTTGGGCGGCCGGGGTCTCCTCGCCTTGTGGGCCCGCCGGTTCATTCTCTTGCTGTTTGTGGCCCTTTCTGCCATCCCTTCGGCGCCTTGAACTCCCGTTCGTTGGCATTTTTTTGTCATTGTTTTCTTATTTCCGTTGGGGTTATTTTGCTGTCGATTGGGCAAAATTCGCCTAAAAGTGCCTTTTTCACAATGGTTGGGAGGAGAGCCACTTGATGTGTGTCCGCTCAGCACATCACCATCGCCGGAACTTGTCCGAAAACTAATCACGTTTGACAGCCCCCCAAAAAGCTAATGCTGTAAAGATTATAAGCTGAGGCATATCTAAACAATTAGATACAAAGAGATCTCCAATTTAAGCTGTAGGCACTCTCAACGTTCCTTCACTTGTATTAATTAAAAGAAACCGCTACATGAAAGCCTAAAGGGAAACATCCATTGGTGGAGGACACAAAATGAGTGATGCAATTATGGCAGGATTGGTGCTAAAACATTTTGAATTTTCACCGTAAATGGTATCCTGGCAAATTTTAACCCACATTTGTACTTGACCATTTATTTTTAATCTAAAAAGGGTTTTAGATAATTAAGAAAAACAGACCGACTAGATCACTTCCTCAACAGTGGTGAGCACTGTTGCTTCACAGCTCCAGGGTTCCAGTTTCGATTCCCAGCTTCGGTCACTGTCTGTGTGGAGTCTGCACGTTCTCCCCATGGTCTGAGTGGGTTTCTGCCGGGTGCTCCGGTTTCCTCCCACTAGTCCTGAAAGACGTGCTGTTAGGTAATATGGACATTCTGAATTTTCCCTCTGTGCGCCCAAACAGGCGCCAGAATCTGGCGACTAGGGGCTTTTCACAGAAACATCATTACAGTGTTAATGTAAGCCTACTTGTGATAATAAAGATTATTAAAAAAACGTTACCTCAAGAGTCAATTTTCCTAAATCAAACCTGGCATGCTCCAGTTCACACTCTAAATCTCTTGGGTAGTTCTGAACTTTTCTAGTACTCACTCTCAAGACAACATGGCATGTGTCCCTTTCCAAAATTCAGCTGACTGCTTCTTCCCCAAAACAAATAAACCTGGCACTGTTTTTCCCTCCATCTGAGTTCAAACAGATACTTTCCTGCTCTTCTCCCCCACAACGCATATTCAAACTGACACGACTTTTGTCATTTCCAACCAAGCAGTCTCTCTCCATTTCCTCAAATTCAAGTTCTCATCTTTTTGCCCTCCCCCCGCCTCTTTATTGTTGATATATCACCACTACCGTGCCATCATTCCTCATTCTTTTCCTTGATCTTTTATTGCTGTCCATTTGCTCCTGTTGATGCCCTTAACACCACTTCCACCAAGTCTTGCAGCAAATGGAAAGGGTGCTAGCAGTTGCATAGCTGGAGGGCAAATTTCTATCCTTTACAGGCTTTCCTCTACAGTATGCAGTCAGGATCTCTTCCAAAACTCAAATGAATCTTTGCAGGAACAATAATAAAGAGATAGTGATCAGTACACAATGATTTTCGTAAACCAGTGATCTTCAAACTTTTTTCCCAGGACCCACTTTTGCCAATCTTCGCTTACTTTCATTTACCTTTCATGCGAAAGGGGAGCCTGCTTGGTCCTTAAGATATCACTCTAATCAGGTTGACAGGAGACGAGGGTAATGTGCATATCAGGTGCCAGTTCCTTTGTGTCATATTCATATTTGTGAGAACGGAAAATCTAACCTCACACATGTAGGTTGTCGTGAAGGGCGATAGCAACAAAACACTTGTTTAACTCCTGGGAAGTTTAACTCCTGGGAAATGCAATTCCAGAATGCTGACACCCTCATGGACTTTTGGTGTATTTAATGTGCATATCACAGGTCATGTACAGCAGCGTAGTCTTTTCATCCGGAGTCAGTTGCAAGTTATTAACCAACTCTGGGGTCACAGCCTCTGAAGGAATTTTTCACCCACTACTTCTCTTTCAAAATCTGAAACTTCTCTCATTTGCCAGTACTACCCAGCATATGATACATATGGGCTTTTTCATCCTTAGTTGCATGGCACAATTGACTAAACCATACTTCGAGAAATAATTTTCATACTGCTTTGATCTCGAGTTAAGTTTCTTCTTTGTAGACTGTTAATTATAGGCCCTGGCGCTCTGTACAGAACTAATCCTGCTCTGTTCTGTCTTAGACTCTCTTGAGCAGCTCTCTCCAGCATATTCAGATGAGAGATCCTGGCCAGTAGGTACTCTGCCTAATTCTGTCTCTGGCCATCTCTTACTTGTAAGAAAACAATATACCTTCACAGGCCTCTTGACCTGCTTGCCAGCAGCTAGAAAATGTAACAAGCTCTCCTCCATGATATGGTGCCAAAAACAAGTACATAGAGGGCGCTTGACATGAAGTGTACATGAAGGGCACGTGACCTGCTCACTGCTGATGCTTATGGTCGCAAGACTACAGTCTAATTTAAAAGGTACGGCGACATTTAAAAGTAATATTCTCAATAAAAATGCCGGTAGTGGCCATTGGCCTCTTCTCCAGGAATCAGGACCACTGCTGGAAGGCCACAACCGTTTGCTCCGTAACCCTCTTGACACTTGGGGGGTCACAACCCGCACTTTGAAAAGCCCTGCTGTAACCAAACGCTGACCTTATACAAACCTTCAAAATGTTATCAGCAACAAAAAAAAATTAAACACGGATGATCGACAAGTATCTTACCTTTTGAAACAGGTGTTCAACGATATTACCATCGATGCATCCCCCACCATCAACATTCTTGGGGTTACCAGTGACCAGAAACTAAACTGGATCAACCATATAAATACTGTGCTTACAAAATCTGGTCAGAGGCTGGGAATTCTGGGGTGAGTAACTCACCTCCTGACTCCCCAAAGCCTGTCTCACCAGCTACATGGCACTACCATCCTGAAGGAGAAGGGCAACAGTTAACTGGGAACACCACAAATTTCAAGTTCTCCTTCAAGCCACACACCATTCTGACTTGTTACTGGTTTATAGGAGCTGGTTTAGCACACTGGGCTAAATAGCTGGATTTTAAAGCAGACCAAGGCAGGCCAGCAGCACGGTTCAATTACCGTACCAGCCTCCCAGAACAGGGGCCGGAATGTGGCGACTAGGGGCTTTTCACAGTAACTTCATTGAAGCCTACTTGTGACAATAAGCGATTTTCATTCATTTCATTTCATTACTGTATAACCATTCCTTCATTGTTGCTGCTTCAAAATCCTGGAATTCCTTCTCTAACAGTGCTGTGGGAGTATCTAAACAACATGATAGCAGTGATTCAAGAAATCGACTCACCATCTCTTCTCAAGCGCAGTTAGAGATGGGTAATAAATGCTGGCCTTGATAGCAACGTTCAAATCCCAAGGATGGATTTTTTAAAAGTATAAAACATTGATGATTTATAAGGGTCCTGCTTTTCAAACAGAAGTTCTCTTGGGTTTCTGGACCCAAGAGGGGTTATATTTTGTCTTACTCCTATTTAAATTGACACAGGGATATTCCTTTCATTAATTTTGTATAGAATTAACTTAGACAAAATTGCTCAACTCTTCATTTGTTATGGTTCGACAAATTAAGCAGATTATTATGAAACAAAACCAGGATCGGAAGGAATCACTGGAATGGAATCTACAGTGCAACGTATGCAAAGACAGCACTAAAGAAATTCCTGGAAAATGGCACCCTCTAGTGTTATTAATCTGCAAGCTTCATACAAATTTTCATTTCTCACCCGGACCTAAACAAAGTGGCCTATCGAATAACCATTCATCAACCCAAATTTTGATCATTGGAATTATTTAATAGTAAAGATTTATTGTACTGTTAATGAATGATTTATTTAGAAATGAAGGTTAATAGAGAAGTTAAACATTGGGCAAAGCTAAAATGGTTTCCTTGATCTTATTTATAATTATTAAAATGTTAACTCAAGTCACCTTCAGCTTTTAAGGAGATACACGCAAGGACCATCAAAAGATATTTAAAAATTAAGTGCAGCATTCCAATGCCAATTTAACCTACCCTGTTTCAGCTCGGGTGCCTCTTGCTCATTGCATTCTTTGTAGGAAGAGGTGGAATCAACATTATTATCCTGTCTGGAGAAAAAGGTCAAAATTTCATAGCCTGCTGCTTTGTTAGAATATATTTAACTATGCAGGTTAATAAACAAGTTAAGATATCACACAATTCAATGAGAACAGAAAAATTCTAAGTAGATAACCTATACCATCTTGTGGCCATTTTGAGGTAGTACACACTACATGTTATTGTAACTGAAGGGAAGCAATGTCTTCCAAAAAAAATAACAATTACATGTAAATAAGACCAATTCAGTTAATATTTATTGCTTTCACAAAATATTGTAAGAGCAGGATGTGAAATCTAGCCCTGCAAGCAACAGCCATACCTACTACCTGTCTCCTGAAAATGGCATTCATTAAAAACGTGCACACACCTTTCATCAATTAATCTCCATCAACTTTCCATGATCTTTTCATTTGCTTTTAAGAGCTGCATAAAACTTAATTTGGTGAAATATACAAACGTGCAATATTGCTTTTGTTCAGGATCAATTTTGCAGAAATACATAGCATTCAGCCATTTACATAATTGAATGTTTCCCAAATGTTCTTCAATAATTCATCTTCAAAACAAAGACATCAGGACATCAGCACTGCAAAAGAGCATGCTAAGATTCACTGAATAGAGACCAGGAACAAATGGCTGGAGTTATGCAGGCTCTTAAAAGACTTTCTCTCATTGGAAAATAAACATTAAAAGCTGAGTGAGGATGGTAGTGGTGACCTGTTAGAGATAAATTAAGCTTTCAAAAATTGTGAACATTTTTCAGCATAAACACTGAATAGTTGTTTCATCGCAAACTCAAGGAATAGCACCTCATCTTTTGTTCAGGCAGTTGACAGCCTTCCGCCCTCAACGCAGAAGTTAAACAATTTAAAACCATTATATTTCCTTTTATGTTTCAGTTTTTCTCTTAATTTTGCTTTCAGGCAACAGTACACCTGCTCTCGGCACATCTTTTGTTTCTTTTCTTGCTCCTTCATCTTCCCCTATTCGCCCTGTTAGACGAGCTCTTCTCGAATGTAATCTCTCCTGCCTTCCACCCCATTACAAGCTTTCCTGGTGTCCTTTCTCCCCACCCTCTCAAAATCTGCACTTCCAACTATTCCCAATTCTGACAAAAGGTCATCGACCTGAAGTGTTAACTCTGTTACTCTCCACAAATGGTGCCAGACCTGCTTTTCCAGCATTTTCTGTTTTTATTTATAATTGTTTCCACTGACTGGTAGGTGAACTGGTAACAACAGCATGATTAGCCATAGAAGAACAAATAGGACATTCAGTATTTCTTTTTACCACAGAGGGCTGATTTGTAGATGATTTGAAACTTGGCAAAGTAATAGATAGTGAATAGGATGACACAGACTGGTGAAATGGACAAAAGCATGGCAGATAATGTTCAACGTAGAGAATTGGATGTATCGTGATGCACTTTAGAACGAATTTGGAAAGTGTATACCATAAAAGACAAGGGGCGAAATTCTCCGTTACCGGCGGAAAGTCCGCCGATCGGCGCAAAAAACGGTGCAAATCCCACTTGCGTCACGTCATAAAAATGGGACGATAGTCTCCGGCCCGAAATGGGCTAGCAGCGACGTAACGGGATCCGTGCTTGCGCAGTGGTTCACGCCGTGCAGCGTCATACGCGTTGCACGGCGTGACGGCTCATAAGGCCGCGCAGCTCCCCCCCACCCGACCAGAACACCCGACCGCAACACCCGACTGGATGGCTGGCCGTCGCTCAGCCCCGAGGTTCGAGTCACGCGATGTGGAGGCGCTCCTGGACGCGGTGGAGCAGAGGAGGGACGCCCTGTATCCCGGGCACGGCCGCAGACTTGCCCCACGCCACAGCCGGCGTCTGTGGAGGGAAGTGGCAGAGGCCGTCACCGCTGTGGCCCTGACACCACGGACAGGCACCCAGTGCCACAAGAAGGTGAACGACCTCGTCAGAGCAGGCAGGGTGAGCCTCCCCCATATCCCCCCCCTCCCCCATATCCCCCCACCCCCATATCCCCCCCATATCCCCAAGTGAATCCAGCCCTAACCTTAACTTCTGCAATGCACGCGCAACCGATGGCGTGCATTCATATACCTGCCTAACACTGTTGCCTTTTACCCCTGCCACCCCCCCCCCCCCCCCCCCCCCCCCCCCCACAGGAGAAGCGCGCACACAACAATAGGGAGCATGTGAGGACTGGAGGAGGGCCCGCTGATGAGAGGCCACTGACCATACACGAGGAAAGGGCCCTGGAACTGGCTGGCGGACCTGAGGACCGGGAGGTTGCTGATGCAGAGGTCGGGGGCCCACGAGCAAGTGAGCCACCAACAGCCCGTCCCCATATCCCCCCTCCCCTATATCCCCCTCCCCCGTATCACCTGATCACTGCCTGATGTCTAACCATGCATGCTTCATTGTGTATCGCAGGACCAAACGTCCAGGCACCCATCCCCGCAGATGCACACCGCCCGCAGGATGCCCCTCGGAGACCACAGGAGACGGAGAGACCCGCACCCTCCAGCATGCGATGCCCGCAGGATGCCCCTCGGAGACCACGGGAGACGGAGAGACCCGGACCCTCCAGCATGCGACGCCCGCAGGATGACCCTCGGAGACCACGGGAGACGGAGAGACCCGGACCCTCCAGCATGCGACGCCCGCAGGATGCCCCTCGCACACCATGGGAGACGGAGAGACCTGGAGCAACAGGGAGACGACACCCCTGTCACGTGCGGGAGCGACCACCCAGCGATGAGGGGGGCAGCCACAGGCCCCCGTCACATCCGAGCCGGGACACCACTATCCGGGACACCCCTACCCGGGACAGCACGACCCGGGACAGCACGACCCGGGACAGCACGACCCGGGACAGCACGACCCGGGACAGCACGACCCGGGAAGACGAAATACCGGACAGTGACTCAGAGTGGATGGGTGGAGACGAACCCCCACCCCAAAGTGCCATGGAGTCAGAGTGGGACGAAGAGCACGACACAACGCCACTGCTGTCACCAACACCCTCCACCATCGCAGAAACACTCACCACGGTTGGGCACTTTAGTGATGAGGCGTCTGGTACACTCACTGGTGCGCACAACACAGCCGTCCCGGTACAGCAGGTGGAGGTAGGAGCAGCAGAGGGACCGGGCGGTCGGAGGGCAGCCCAGGCCAAGCGAACATCTGCCGCCCAGATGGATCCCGGGAGGAGTCCACCCGCGTCCAGGAGCTGGGAGTGGTCCCGGTCATGCGTGCCACCCAGGCTGACACCGCACGGGTGGCGTCCGCGGTGGAGGCAATGGGTGCGACGGTGTCAGACATGGGGAATGGTTTGCGAGGCCTGGGGCCTTCCGTGCAGGCGGCGTCTGTGGCCCAGGAAATGGCTGCCCTCTCACAGGAGGCCATGAGCCAGTGCCAGTGCCAGCGCCAGATGGCAGAGGCGCTCAACGCCATAGCCCAGTCTCAGCAGGCCATGGCCCAGTCTCAGCAGGCCATGGCCCAGTCTCTGCAGGCCATGGCCCAGTCTCTGCAGGCCATGGCCCAGTCTCTGCAGGCCATGGCCCAGTCTCTGCAGGCCATGGCCCAGTCTCTGCAGGCCATGGCCCAGTCTCTGCAGGCCATGGCCCAGTCTCAGCAGGCCATGGCCCAGTCTCAGCAGGCCATCGCTGAGGGCATCGGCGCCAGTGGCCATGTGCGAGCCGGCGTCGCACTGTCACAGACAGGGTTTGACAACCCCCTGGGCTCCATAGCTGCAAACCTGCAGACCCCTGTCGATACCAGCACGGGCCTCCAGGACTGGCAGCGCCAGATGTCGGGGGCGCGTCGGATGGCCAGTCCGTTCGCATCCCCCACCCATGTAGAGGCCTGGGGGCCATCGGGCACCCCGAGGGAGGAGGAGGTGGTGTGGTCCGTCCCGGCTCCCTCTGTAGGGGAGGTCCCGGTAAAACGCGACACCTCGGACTCCCCCCCCCCCTTCCGTCCCAGGTGCATCGGGTGGGCAACGGGCAGGACAGGCTGGCAGCTCGCCATCCCAGTCGCCCGGGCCGCAGCCTGGCCCATCTAGGCCAGGACGCCCCAGGAAACGGCCGCCAAAGGGATCCAGTGTCAGAGGGCAGGAATCACAGGAGTCCACCTCCAGTTCTGCTGTACCGTCTGGGGAACCACGTAGACGTAGTCAAAGGGCCCGTAAGGCCAAACAATTAGACACTGAGTAAGTTGGCACGGGTGCAGGGCACAGATGAGTTTTAGGGGCTAGGGCACGTGCATGAACTCCTTTGGTTATTAAAGTCAATGTTACACCTACCGAAGCTGCCTTTGTGCTCTGTCCAAAGTGTGCGGGGGTGTCATGTACGTTGAGCGCAAGTGTGTGTGTGAGGGGTGGTCTTACCTCAGCTCCAGGTGAGTCTGCCCCCTTCCCCCTGGGCCGCCATCAACATCCCCCGGGCAGAGGACGGGACCGTGCGCTGCAGTGTCACAGCCGCATGCAGGGATGGTCCGGGTGGACGGTGGTACTGTGGCCATGGGTCAGACATAGTCCAACGATGTAGAGCCAGGAGCTCATCGCAGGGCGGGTTGTCATCATCCTCCATGGCCTGCGATAGACACGCGTCCACCCGCAACTGGGTGAGCCCGGCCCGTTGTGCCGCCGGTGGATCGGCAATTGGGGGGGGGGGGGGTGGTCTGCATGCGGGTGGGGTGTGTGGGGTTGGGGAGGGGGGTGAGGGTGCTGGGTGGGTGGATGGGTGGGGGGTGTGGGTGGTCGGCTGTTGCCATGGTGTGCGGTCTGTGGCCATACTACCCGATTCCCACGCCCATCTAGTCAGTGAAGCGGGCGGCTATCAGTCTGTCCCGTGCCCGCTGGGCCAGCCGGTAACGGTGGACAGCCACCCGCCTGTGTCTACCCAGTCTGCCCTGACCATTGCCCCACATCCCCCTCATCTGGGGAGGACTGCGCCTCTTCCTGCTGCTCCTCCACTCCGCCCTCCTCTGCCTGCGGCACATCGCCCCTCTGCTGGGCTATGTTGTGCAGGACGCAGCACACCGCAATGATGCGGCCGACCCTATCTGACCGATACTGGAGGGCGCCCCCAGAGAGGTCCAGGCACCTGAAACGCATCTTCAGCACGCCAAAGCACCTCTCGATCACTCCCCTTGTCGCTACATGGGCATCATTGTAGCGGTTCTCCGCCTCATTGCGTGGCCTCTGTAGGCGTCATCAGACACGATCGCAATGGGTAGCCCCTGTCGCCCAGCAACCAGCCCCTCAGCCGGGGATGGCGTCCCTCATACATGCCGGGGATGGATGACCGCGACAACACGAATGAGTCGTGTACACTGCCCGGGTGACGGGCGCAGACGTGCAGGATCATCATGCGGTGGTCGCAGACCACCTGTACGTTCATCGAATAGGTCCCCTTCCTATTAGTGAACACGGCCCTGTTATCTGCAGGTGGCCGCACGGCGACGTGCATCCCATCGATCGCGCCCTGGACCATGGGGAACCCGGCAACGGCAGAGAAGCCCACGGCCCGGGCATCTTGGCTGGCCCAGTCCACGGGGAAGCGGATGTAGCGGTGCGCCATGGCATAAAGGGCATCTGTCACTGCCCGGATGCACCGATGTCTGCGATATGCCGGACAGGTCCCCACTCGGTGCCTGGAATGACCCCGTTGCATAAAAGTTCAGGGCCACCGTAACCTTGACGGACACGGGGAGAGGGTGTCCCCCGCCAGTGCCACGCGGTGACAGGTGTGCCAGCAGGTGGCAGATGTGTGCCACGGTTTCCCGGCTCATCAGGAGTCTCCTCCTGCATTCCCGGTCCGTGAGGTCCTGGTATGACTGCCGGGGCCGGTACACACGGGGCGCCCTCGGGTGCCTCCGTTGCCGTGGGGCCGCGACGTCCTCCTCCCCCTCCTCGTCCTGTCGGTCAGGTGTCCCTCCAGCCTGGGCGGCTGCCGCCTGCCCCTCTGCGGCAGCCTGCGCCGCCTCTCTGGCACGCTCCTCCTCCTCCTCCTCATCGAGGGCAACATAGACATGAGCGGCTGCCACCACGGCGGCCAACATCGCTGGATGGTCTGAAAACATGACGGCCTGGTTTGGGGGGGGGGGGGGGGGGGGGGAACGACGACATGTCATCATTGCCCATATCCCCTCCTCCCCCCAGCCAGGTGGCATGGACCTGTTGGAGGCTGGCACCTGGCCAGGTGGACCAACTCATTTGCCCTCCCATAACCCTCCTCGGCACGGACCCCCTCCCCAACCTCCACCCCAGCACGGATCCCCCCCAACCCCCAACCTCCACCCCAGCACGAAACCCCCCCCCCCCCCCCCAACCCCCAACCTCCACCCCGGCACGGACCCCCCCCCAACCCCCACCCCGGCACGGACCCCCTCCCCAACCTCCACCCCAGCACGGACCCCCTCCCAACCCCCAACCTCCACCCCGGCACGGACCCCCCCCCCAACCTCCACCCCAGCACGGACCCCCTCCCCAACCTCCACCCCGGCACGGACCCCCTCCCCAACCCCCAACCTCCACCCCGGCACGGACCCCCCCCCCAACCTCCACCCCAGCACGGACCCCCTCCCCAACCTCCACCCCAGCACGGACCCCCTCCCCAACATCCACCCCAGCACAGACCCCCCCCCAACCTCCACCCCGGCACGGACCCCTCCCCAACCTCCACCCCAGCACGGACCCCCTCCCCAACCTCCACCCCAGCACGGACCCCCCCCCCCCCCCAACCCCCAACCTCCACCCCGGCACGGACCCCCCCCCCCCCAACCTCCACCCCAGCACGGACCCCCTACCCAACCTCCACCCCAGCACGGACCCCCCCCTACCCCCAACCCGGACCCCCCCCAACCCCCACCCCGGACCCCCCCCAACCCCCAACCTCCACCCCAGCACGGACCCCCTCCCGGCACTCCCCCGGAGCCCAGCCTACTCTAACCCCCCCCCCGCCGCACACACACACACACACACAAGCCGAGACACACCTCTCCTCACGCAATCAGTCTGCGGCCACGCCATCTCCTGCCCAGAGCCAACCCCCCAGGCCGTCACTCACCTCCACGCTGGTCGGCGTGAGCCTGGAGCACCGGGTCACACCGATGAAAAGGAGGTTTGATTCACGTCGACGTGGACGGTCATCACGTCGACGGGACTTCGGCCCATCCGGAAGGGAGAATATCGGCAGGCCGAAAATCGGCTGCCTTGCGCAGACCCGTTACATTCTCCGCGGCAGCGGCGCCATTAACGCCCCGCCGACTTTTCTCCCTTCGGAGACTTCGGCGGGGGCGGAATTCACGGCGGCCAACGGCCATTCTCCGACCCGGCGGGGGGTCGGAGAATGACACCCAAGATTTTTAAAATAGCAGAGGCCTGGTTGTCCCTATACTCACATCCTTAAAGGTGGCACAGCAAGTTAATAAAGATGTTCAAATAGTATGAGAATTTTTGAGGAATGGAAGAGAATAAATAAATAAGAGATCATGTAACCACTTTATAAATCGGTTGGTTAGGCCTTAGCTGAAGTATTGTGAATGCTTTTGGGCATACTCAGGAAAGGTGTAAATGTCAAGTACAGGTGAGACTGATCAGGATTTACCAGGGATAATAGACTTCAGTTATGAAAAGAGGTGGAAAAAGTTAGAACTATTCTCCATTGAATAGAGGTTAAGAAGTGCACTAATAGAGCCATTCAAGGTGATTTGAGGTTGTGACAGAGTAGATCGTGAAAAAGTATTCCCTTTGGCAAATGAGTCAATGACCGGAGTGATGAATTTCAAGAACACTGGAAAAAGATTTGGAGTTTAAATCTTTTTCACTTTGGAAGCTGGTGGGATAGGAAACGTACTATTTGAACAAGTAGTGAAGCTGATTCCATAAATAATTATAAAAAGATGTTGGACAGGTATTTGAGGATGAAGAACTTAATTTAAGTTTCGGATTTTTTTTTTTAAAACGGGGAAAATGTGGGAACAACTGCTTTCAGAAAACAAAGAATGGCCTCCTTTACTGTGTGTGCCTATGGGTGGAACCTGGAGACGCTCCCGGGAATGGGAAACAAGGTGGACAGGTAGACTTAACTGTACGGGAGGAAAAATGTCAGCTTCCTGTGGCGGGATGGAAGTTGAGAGCCATAGAACCCCAACAGCGCAGAAAGCTGCCATTCGGCCCATCGAGTCTGCACCGACCCTATGAAGAGCACCCTACCTAGGCCCACTACCCCGTCGTATCCCTGTAACCCACCTAACCTACACATTCCTGGGCACCCAGGGGCAATTTAGAATGGCCTGATGAAATCACCTAACTTTCTCATCTTTGGACTGTGGGAGGAAATCGGAGCACCCGGAAGAAACCCACGCAGACACAGGGAGGAAGTGCAAACTCCACACAGACAGTCACCAAAGGCCAGAATTGAACCTGGGTCCCTGGCGCTGTGAGGCAGCAGCGCTAACCACTGTGCCACCCCAGAAATTGGCAGCAGGTTAAAGGTAGATTGTGGTTTCCAACGGTATGTCACCAAGACTTATTAAAACATATGCTTACCAGATTAAGTTGAACCTTTGCTATTAGGTTGGCGGAAAACAAGGAACATGTGCCTTCTGATTCATAACTGGTTAAAGGTGATGCATAGCAGATAAGGTAGTCTTCCTGGTGGAGCTGGGGCAAGGAGGAGCTGCTTTTCTTGTATGGAAGCTTTGGTGGACCAAAGGATGGGGGTGGGTAATCTAGGGTGATAGTTGGCAGGTCGAAGGAGCCAGAGGGGCATCTCCATGATGAAGGGGCTGGGGATTGTTAGCTCAAAATTAACAGACATTTTATTAAGGGTGATGGTATGTATTTCGAGAGTCTCATACAAGGCAGGGCAAGATTGTTGGAGTGAGGGTATAGGATGATGGAGGAAAGGTCAACGGTGACTGAGGGAGGGTACTGGATGATGGCTTGCAGCTCCCGAGATCCAAGTATAGCAAGTGGGAAGCAATACAAGTTTGAAATCCTCATTTCAGATATACAAATTGATGCTGCTGGCTTGCATGGAATGGATGTCTGTCTGGATCTTCAGCCATTGG